>NC_134486.1:19855402-20174262 GCF_040206685.1 Ascaphus truei
CACTCAATGTACTGGTTCATATAGACAGGTGCTAGTCTCAAATAATAGAAAAACAACATTACCATTCTCTCGTCCGGTACAGAAAGACTGCACTCGGTTCAGTAATCATGAAAATCTGTATTGGGCATCTGAATATATATATATATATATATATATATATATATATATATATACACACATACATATGAAAACATGTTACTTTGAGCCTTAAAATCCCATTCCCTCATTTTCTCTCTTTGATTTTTGTGGCTATTAACTTTTCAGCAAATCATTAAAGAAAAATGGCAAGACTTGGTCTGTCACCTTAGAATTGATTCTCAAAATTCAATATACAGTAATATTATTTGTTTTTTTTTTATTAAACATGTCTATATTTTGTATAACATAATAGGGCTATAATTATAAAACAGAAAAAGCTCTTAAGTTAAAAATACCTTTTCCTTATTCCCAGACATACTCTTATAATGTGTAATCCCTGTGGTATAAGTAATATTTGTAATGATTGTAAACTCTTAGATTGTAAACTCTTCGAGCCAGGGATTTACTTTCCTATTGTCTGATTTTGCTGCACTTATTGTATTATTTTAATTCCCTGTACTGTATTCTTTGTGAAGCGCTGAGTGCACTTTTGGCGCTATATAAATAAAGACATACAATACAATAATGGTGTACACTTTGGGAAGCTATCAATCTCCCTATAGCTCTATCTCTCTTATCTATCAGAATGTAATAACACCTCCTCCCCTCCCCACATCTGTCAAGTAACACAACGTGTCAGGACGATTTCATCCAGTCCTGTTGTCTATTTCTTTTACCTGGTATTTGTACTCCTGCTTTATTAAATACAAAGAACAGGAATTCGGTGACAGGTATTCTTTGCCTCTTGTTTTCTCGATTGCCACCAATTTTATCAACTAACTGAGGGCTCTCTCTGGTATATAAAAAAACATACACACATTCCAGAAAGAGGGGGTATCTGATAATGAAAACCGATGGACACAAGTCAAAAGCAGAACAAAACAATCCATTGTTGTATCCAACACAGAACATCTTTTATATTAAAATCCTACATTTCATAGCCATGCTCGTTGTTCATTGGTACGGTTGAGTGGTAGGGTCCCACGTACTAGACATTCTTTGAGACCCCTGACTTGTTTTGCAGCATCAGGCTGCTTCTTAAAAAGGGACACAGAAGACACCTGGTGGGGGGTTAACCTATTGTGATCCAGTATGGAACCTTGTCAATGAAAACAGAGGTGACCACTATGATCCAAGCATATATGATTTTCATATTAAAAAAATATGCTATTTTTGATACCAAATTTTTTATTCTACATTTAACTTGTCTGCATCAATATCATTATTATTATTATTATTATTATGATTATTATTATTATTATTATTATTATTATTATTTGAACTATACAGTACAGTATGTCCTTGCCCTACAGTACATTGCTAAGAATATGCTGTACAGACTCTTCTTACTAATAGGGATTTACAATTTAATTACAAAGAATTATTGGGAAATACCCTCCCATTATAAGTGTATGTGTTATATTAGTCAGATTGTTATTCACCTGTGATATACAGATACTACTAATGACTGACATTAATTAACTTTTTCAGTGAGTCCTATATGCACAAATAAAGATATAAGTAACATTGGTTTCCTTGTGTTCATGGCCTGTGAGCAGAACATTTTATTTTTCCAGGAATTACATATATACAGTAGTACAGTATTAAATCAGATTAGTTTTTTGATCCAATACAGTATATCTGTTTGACTTCTGCCACCCTCTGTATATACAGTATATGCTGAACTTAAAATGCCTAGTACTAAGATTCTCAAATTATCTACTGTATTTAATGTTGTTAGTAATTTAGCAAATTGTATTGTTTTTTTCATTTATTTGTTTAGGAATTGTGTATGTTTTTGGTTGTATTGTGTGCTCACTACAATTTTTTTGGTAGGCTTTCTTTTTGGCCTCAGTTGGGTGATTCATATGCTCTTGAGAACATTGACAAGGTTATTGTATTTCTACATAGCAGACATTGTAATGAAAAGTAAACAGTTCTTTTTAAACAAGTGATTCAATTTACCTCCCCTGTAGTGTTTTGCTTTTAGATGTACCAAAAAATATAAAAATTTGATGTACTGTAAGTAAAAAAAGTCCAGTTTTCATTGCAGAATTTCTTTTTACTGTACACTTTGTAGCAAAAATGATTTTCTGTTTACATGGACATCATATTCTAAAACTCCAAGTAGGAAACATGACCATACAAGATAAGTACATAGTCAGGTCACAATATATCTCTCATCTTTTTTTGTTTGTATTAGAAAAAAAAAACATTATACATTATATTCACCTTGTTACGGTTCCTGTACAAAATGCTCGAGGAATGCCAATGATCAGACACATTGTTGAAATTACTGAACACAGAGCTAGGGAAGTTTGTGCCGGCTGAAAGTATTTTTTTTTTATTATTCCAGTCACAATAAAAGTCATTAATGAGAATGCTGATGGACGAACAACACAGCCATAAAAGTCCTTCGAAAAAAACGTTGGTACTCTTCAGGTTAAATTTTTAACTAGGAAGTGCAAGCCGTCAAGGAAATCCTGCTACTCCCAGTCGATATGCTTGATTGTGTTGCTGACATCTGGAATGACAATTTTATCTTGTCATATCTCATTAAATTGTGAGCACTACTTTTTCACTGCTGTGTAAGGAGGCAGTAACCTCAAGGGAACCTTTAATTTTTTTAATGCCTTGGGGAAGTTATATGTAAAATCTGGGACACGCTGTTAACTTGCCCTTAAATGAACCCACCCGTTTACTTAGCCACTTTTGACTTGGAAAATGTTAAAAAGAAACTCGATAATGTATAAAACCTGCAAAATTACAGTGCACAATTGTGTTTGAAAATTTAATATGACTGTTCTATAGATTGCCCTGAAACCTTCTTACTTTCACTAACCTAACATATCGCTTGATGATATACCTAAAGAAAATTCATGCTGTGATGCATGGTAATTTTAGGTAATTTGAAGCCCAGAGTAACCTTGACCAGCATACTGTATATTTCTAGTATGAAACTCCTTTCATAATTCTAGGAGTTTATGAAAATTCCCTGATGTTTATAGACAGATCTGCCACTAAGGCATGCTGAATCCATAATGAAAAAAAAAAAAAAGAAATGGTCTATATCGCTCTCTGACTTTATTTTTTTTGAAAAATAGAATTTAAATAATACATTTTTTTTCTGCAGTTTTATTAAGGAGGTTTGAACAACTATCTCAAATGTTACAGCAATAAATAAATGAATAAAAGAAACAAAAAGAAACAAAAAACATCTGATATGCCAACATATTATGTTGATTGGGATGATTAGTTTGCTTCATCACTGATTCCTTCATAGATCTTCAACTGTTGCACTTAATGACAGGAATAAACATTCCTTCTTCAGTCATCCTTTCCTTGGATTTATGTGATAAAGAGCTAAAACATGTGCTTCTCGTCTGATTTTGCTGAACAGTCCACCACTCTCTGTGCTTAACATAATTGCCAATTTATGTCATAACTCCTGCTGTGGCTTGTTGTGTTTACCCATCTCTGATGCCAGAGACCTAGCAATAAATGTCATCTTACAATCTCTGTGTACTCTATGCTTGTCATCATAAAGCAATATTGTATTATTCAGAGGAGAACTTTATTTACACTGTGCTTTCCATTACCCATTCAGAGCTCTCATAGGTAGCTTTAGTTTCACTCCCTGCTAGGTCAGTATCCTCATACTGCAATAAAATACCATTAACTGAGAGGCTCCTTCTAGTCCAAATATTTGTAATCTTTCTTGGGTAACTACAGCACTGTGTTGAGGCAAAGTCCCCCATATCAAAAGAATGGCTACGTTTTGTTTTGCCCTCCAGAGGTAACATAAGCATGCTACGGGCTTTGGATTCTTGGTGGCCCAGCAAAGGCTCTTTATCTGACAGGTGGACTGTTGTTGAAGTCCTGGAGTCCACAGTGTCCTCCATTCTTTGACACTTCAGTTCCAGGGAGGCAAATGCTCCCATCAGTTTATCAATGTTGTGTTTAGACCTGGAGACAGGTCTCCACTTATTAGACAAAGTACTTTGATTACTCTGTAGGCTATAGTCATCACACTCTGGGCTATTCACAGAACTAGAAGAGGATGAGACACTACTGTGCACTGAACCACAGTTGAATTCCATAAGTTCATTCCTCACCACCACTTTTGGATTGACTTGTAGTGGAACCCCATTCTGCACTGTATTTCCTCCATTAGTCTGGGAATAGACATTGCTGACATTGGCCATCTTCCCCTGGGAATTGTTGCAAATTTTATATCTTACCATAAGTATAACAATGAAGACCAGCAATGTAGCAACTATGATGCCTCCAATTACTAGAATCATTGTTCCCCCCAAGAACTGGCTGTGCATGGACTGGCATTGTTGATAGTCCTCTTGGGTGAAGAACTGGGCACACCCCACTATGTTTGTAGCTGTAAGCGTTGTTGCAGTGTCATCCCATATGGCCAAAACGCAAAGATCATAAGTAGTCCCAGATACAAGGTTATTCACCACAAAGGCTTTGTTTGAAGCAGGGATCATCCTAAAATAAAACAAAAGATGAGAACATATTAAGTCATGAAATAAAGGACAACACAATGTATTTTGTTTAGTTTAGTAATGTCACAAGAATCCAGGTAACAAGTTGACAAGAATAAACACATGTGGAACTATTTCCACATTTCATATAGCAAACATGTTTTAAATGATATGCAGCTAATACAAATATTCGGTTTATATTGAAAGTAGCCTACAGGTTAAACATAATGATATGGGGACATATTTACAAAGTAATGTTATTCCACAAAACACTTTCAGGCACCACAAGATACCTTATAGTCCATTGAGGTGAAGGTGTCTTTCAGGACTGGAAGGGGTCTTATGGACGAGAACTGCTTAGTAAATACTGTATGGCCCAATATCAACTTAAAATGCTATTTTATACACATTTACAAAGTCAAATGGGTATAGAAAAATATATTATTAAATAAATACTATATAAAAAATGTATTTGTGCGTGAAATTTTAAATCTCATCCTTGATCATCGACACTCTAAATGGGGAGTTATAAATCTACTGTATATTGCATTAAAAGTCAGGATCTATTCAAACCTGTAAGAGTAAAAATAAATATACATTACTATCAATGATCTTAAACTCCCTGCTGCTAGACAGATCACCCTCTCTAGTAAAGTATTGTAATATAAATTGATGATTGATAAAACATGAAAATGCAAAGTGCTTTTGTCCTTGGAACTGTGGAACACATAGATCATGTAAGCAATGCACAAAATCTATTTTAAGATTGATATCCAAAAGAAATGGGGTAGGCACTCCAATGATTAGCTAAATTAGCAAACACAATGTATTCAGCAGCAAGTAAAAGAAAATCACAACAATGAAAGTAGGTACAGTAAGAGTATGGAGGTAGAAATCCCAAGAAAGCACATACACAAAGACCACCAATTGTACAAGTCTCCAGTTACAGCCAACTAGTCTGAAATGGAACCACCCTGCAAGAGCGTAATTTCATAACACTATGAAGCAAATACTTCAGCAGGAAGTAAAATAAAGTACTGGTATAGAAAAATGAACTAAAAAGTGAGGCAGTGTACAGTACTACACCCAAACTCAAGGGAGCATTCTAACCATAAGATTATAGTGCACATATATGCCATAAAGTGTTAGTAGAATGCAAGTTAAACTGGAGGCATACATGCAATAACATGTATTGTATAATGCCATCTGTGTATAAAACACCATCAATTTATGGCTTTTGTCATCAACATATCCAACTATTTTCAAACTTCAGTTAAAATATGGTAATTTCTGGCCAATTTAATATTTACACTAGTGTGTGGGATTACATGAGCCTATAAATAAGGCTAGTGTCATTTTCACTGACAGTCGAGGTACCGGCAATGAAGTGGTCCAGAAAGGCGGCTATTGTCTGTCACGGCGATCAAGCGCGCTCTTGAACCCAAACAAAAATGTAAGTGCTGACTATCACTTCAACTCTCACATTATTGTGACTTAAAAAGAAATACATTTAATATAATATCACTAACTGCAAACACTTCCATGTAACAATGATAATCTAATTTGCAACAAACGGACCAAAAAAAAAAAAAATAACATAAAAAAACGTATTATCCTCAAGAAGGCCGTGATGTATGAAAAGTTATGACATCATGGATACCATGGAAAACTAATCAAAAATCTATTGCGCCGTGAATAATTATCACTGCCACCTATATTTCCACGTAAATCTATAGGTTGTTATTGTTCAGTATTATTTTGTTACCGTGGTTACCAATTTATTTTTATTGTAAGTATTACATTTCTCTGAAATGGTTCAAGCAAATTCAGTACAAGTTGCAAAATAATACATTTAATGTTTTGTATCGAGAATTCGGTCAGTGAGATGTACAGTAACATTTAATTTATTTCTATCACTTTAAAAAACAAAAACGTAATTCCAAGATGGAGGCTGCACCAATTTGGTAGAAGTTAAGATGGTGGAAAGATACTCTGAACATTTCATCAGAATCTGTGGAGACATTTGGCCTGTGGAGAGAGAACACACAAACAAAGATAGAGACAAAAAAAAAAACCACACACCCTAAGTGGCCACAAAGTCTACTTGATGTCTTTGCTCAGTCATTCAACAAATATAATCTAATTTATTTTATATTTAAGAATAGACACAAAGGAAAAGGACCCCAACCTGGAGAGCACTCTGTCACTGTACTGATCACAGATAGGATACACACATATGGAACAAGTGTAACAAGAACCTATCTGTGATCAGTACAGTGACAGAGTGCTCTCCGGTTGGGGTCCTTTTTCTTTGTGTCTTTTCTAACCCTATACCCCTGATTGTAGCACCTATCACCTTTCCATCAACAATAGCAGTAGCAAGGCTCTCCCAATCCCCTTCCCCTTTCCTTCCCTCTTCCCTTGAGTCTGTGGATTATATTATATTTAATAAAGTATATATAATGTACATTATATACAGTATAATATATAAATTCTAAATGTAGCAAGTCACCTGATGGCTACTATTCTGCCCTTGTACTGGCAGTAAGCCCTGGTGCAATCAGGTTGCCAGTAGTTGCTATGGGGTTTTCCCCATCCGAGGTGCTGCACTTGAGTGACAGTGGGAGGCAGTGACATCAGGCCTGGGCATGACCAATCATGAGACAGACCTGGTGCCCTCCTCCTTACTGTACTTAAGGGCAGTACCACCCCAAATTCAGGAGTGCCTCTACCTACTTGAGAGTGACAGGTCACACAGCCAAGAGCCTGACTATTGGGCCTATTCTGGTCCTCTTCCCTCCGGGAGAGAGTGAGTGTGTACCATACCTCTGCCTTTGCTAGAGGGCAGGGAAGAGCCGGGACTGCTGCGAGTACCCTTGGCCTGTAGTGAAGGTCCAGGGACCATCCTTTAGTGATATCTTAGAGACTGCATCGGGAAGAACTCTGTCTTGTTACTGTGCTGTACAGTGAAGAAAATAAACCGTTCATGTTGTTATACCTCCTGCCTTGTGTGTGACCTTACTGGGGGGAGAGGTAGTTGTTCTACCGTGGGAGATTATCTTCAGTTCCTAGGAGCCTACGGCAGATGGAGGCACTGCACTGCTAAAGAATATGAAGGTTATGAACCCCAGAAGCCTTGTCCTGTGTCCCCACTACCATCAGCAGACGAATCAGACTCCTGTTACCAGCAGGTATCATGCACCACATACGTAGTAATGGCAGAATCTCCCACCAGGTGGAGGAAGCACCGTTACATAATGATAAATTATAGAGATTAGATGAGTTACTGCTGTGTCTCTATTTCTGTGGCTCTGCAATATGATCTGATTTCTCTGTCCCTTTCACTCGGCTTGCTTTCTGTCTCAGTCACTGACTGACCATTTCATCTGCTTCCTTTTGGTCTCTACCTTTGTTTCATGCAGCACATTTCTTCTATTTGCTCTGAAATTTGGGTGACTCCCATTCGCACCCTTCCACTGCAGAAGCAAACTGACAGAAACGTTTAGGGGGAATATATATGAAGGGGGAAATACAGTAAGAATAAATCAAATCAGAGTGGGAATTGGAAATATTGTTTTGTTGAGGTTTATATCCAGCTCGCCTATAGAAAGTGAGTGTTCCTGGGGCACGGATTCAGGAGATTTAGACATTCACCCTGTTCACAGATTTGGGATTCCACACCTTCAAACATACCCATACAATTTGGGGAATGGGTAACATGGGGGAAGAGAGTAGGTGAATGGTGGGGGAGAGAGTGTGTGACATGGGAGGGAAATAGTGGGTGACATGTGGATGGAAAGAGAATAGGTGACATGGTGGGTGAGCAAATTGCTGACATGGGAGAGAGAGTGGATAACACGGGGGTAGAAAATTGGTGAAATGGTGGAAGAGAATATGGTAGGTTACATGAGGTTAGATATACAATTGGGTAACTGACCGCTCAACTTGAATCCAAATAATGGTAAACTAAGGTAGATAGGGATATATCATATAGAACCAACCAAAGGTGTAAGACAAACTGCCTACACTGTATCCCATTCAGTCTGCACTCAATGTATATTGGTATTATCGTGACTAAAATAGTTAGGGAGTATCAATATTCCCATAAATAGGGTATTGTAATTTAATCCCTCAAATTGACACAGTATAATAGGTATTCACATAATGACAAAATAATACAATTTTATTAGTAAATTCATAACAATGATACAAGTGCAGAAAACTTAAATACAGTGATATACAATGTCCCCAAGGACTTTCAACCCGATTGAAATGCTGTGGCTGGACCTTAAGAGAGCTGTGCAAAAACAAATGCCCACAAACCTCAATGAACTGAAGCAACGTTGTAAAGAAGAGTGGGCCAAAATTCCTCAACAACGATGTGATGACTGATAAAGTCATACAGAAAACGATTACTTCAAGTTATTGCTGATAAAGGTGGTTCTACAAGCTATTGAATCATAAGGTGTACTAAGTTTTTCACACATGGCTTCTCCATTCTATGGAACAGGTGATTGTTATTATGTCCTGTTATGTAAAACCATAGAATTCAAAGAGGGTGTACTTTCTTTTTCACACAACTGTACATCAGGGAACCAAATATACAATATCAGTTTCTAGACAGCACCACAATCTACAACTAATAGATAGGATTTAATAACGTGTGTTCAATGCGTCCTCAGTGCAGTGCAGTGGAGCCTGGTTCAATTCCTGGTGTCAGCTCCTAGTGATCTTTGGCAAATCCCCTTATCTCCCTGTGCCTCAGGCACCAACAATTCATTATCAGCTCTACAAGGCAGGTGCTGGTGCCTGCAAACATTCTATGTACAGTGCTGTGTACACTGCCAATGCTATACAAGGGAAATAGCACAGGGAGCAGAAGAAACCCCAAACCAAGTAATTCAAACAAATAATAGAAAATAATGATGTGGTTCTCAGCACCCGAAAATCAGGACATAACCCTCACATTGGTTTTGGAATGCACATCTTATTAAAGAAGGCATCTTGACAT
This sequence comes from Ascaphus truei, assembly GCF_040206685.1. NCBI lineage: Eukaryota > Metazoa > Chordata > Amphibia > Anura > Ascaphidae > Ascaphus > Ascaphus truei. The sequence goes on from NC_134486.1 coordinate 19,865,051, forward strand.
ATTGCATTATACATGGTTACATTAGCACTGTGTCAGATTATGGAAGTGGTGTGACACTCTACTTCTTAAATGCCACCAAAAGGACAGGTGTTCAGAAAATCCTTGCTTTAGACTTTGACTGAGCCACTGATTGAGCCACTTGTGCTGAAACAGGGATATCCTGAAAACCTTACCTGTTGGTGGCCTTTAAGGACTAGAGTGACCCACCCCTGGAGTATGGCTACATATAGATCAACACATGTCCAGATACACAAAATATATGCCAAGAGAAAGCTACAGTATACACACTATAAAAGTGTTAGCTAATTACTGTAGTATAGAAAACATCAACATTGTTGCAGAGTAACCCCACTCATACTTTTTCTGTTATCAATCTTATAGAAAACAGGCTGATCAGCATTTTTTTTTCAGTTTAAAGAGAACATGAACATTTCATGGATTAATCTATTATATCATTAGCTATACTTATCCTTAAATACTGTCAGTGGGTTTTCAAACACGGAGAGGTAAGAAATGAGAAAATGTAATCTTATTGGATGACCTGACTTTATAATCCAGCACATGTTGCATATATTCATGTTGGTATTTACAAAAATATATGTACACTGGATGATAATGGATGGTGTACAAGCTACACTATTTACAAAGAGATTTATGATGGTAAGGTAAAAATATAATATGTGTACAAATGAGTTCACACAGGGTATGAACATCTGTACATGTTTCTATCCACAGTGTATCTGCTATGTAAATCCTGTTAAGATCAGGCCTTAGCAGGTTAATCTATGGCCATTGACACCCCTTCTGCTTCTCTAGAAAGTGAAGGAAGGTAGGTGGTGACTCATGGCCTGTGTAGAGCCACTTGTAGGTGGGTACAATCCATGATCCCGCCCCTTTCAGAGGTTTCTAGGAGAGTAGCCTAAAAGTTAATATGGTCTTTTGCTCCGTAGTCCTCGGGAAGTGAGGTAGTCTTTGCCCCTGCTCCTCCTGGAGTTAGGAGGGTGAGGGTGTTCCTCTATGAGCCCTGGCGAGGGTGAGGGAGGTCTTTTCTCCCTGCTTCTCAGGGAGTGAGGTGGGAGCTGTAAGCCTTCCCCATGGCGGGGCACGCTTGCTCACTTTAGGCTGGCTAGCCTAGAGACCACCTGGATTAGAGCACTATTGATGAAGGTGCACCGTCTAGATAGCCTGGACAAATGGAGTGTGATATATGCTGCTAGAAGAGCTGATGCAGAATGCTCTGCAATAAAGTACCTTTCAAGATACCTCTGCCTCTGGTGTCAGTTCTTGGGCAGGAGGGAGGTAATCGTGCAGTGATGGGGTCTGACACCTACACTCTGTGGGTTCCATCACCGCTGGAGGTGCTAGCACCACCATGAAGAACCCAGCCACCTGTGCGAGCCAGTCCTGTTCCTGTCTCCTTACCATCTCGCAGACAACTCAGACCTCCTGCAAACATACAAGTAGAGCACCATACAATCGTGGTAATGCGTCCACTCCCATACACTGGTCCCTAAGTGAGGTTGGGGGGAGGGAGGGCACACGTGTTACAGAGTATTAATAAAAACTATGTGGGCAATGTTTTGGGGTCTAAACCCTTCCCAAACTAGTGAAGGTGGAGTCTGTAACATCCCCTGAGATCATCGAAAAAGCCGACAGAAAAATATACAACCACCACAGAAAGGACATGAAACAAATATACCAAATCCCGGTATTTAAAATCGTTCATTTGTTGTATTCGAGCAGTGAAGGGGAAAAAATGTCCATTCCTGTTTTAGGAAATATCACACTGATTTAAAAGAGTTTAGTGAATCTGGGCTTTAGTAATCCGCTATGATGTGTAGGAAGAGACACAGTTGACACCCATTCAGGTGCATTAACCATAAACAGAGCTTGATAAATAAGGGATGTGCTTTAGACATTTATTAATTTAAACTAATATTGTACCATTAGTTATACAGTGCATGCTAAGTACCCCCTTGTTATATGGCTAGATTCACTATAATGGCATGGTAATATTTGGTGTTATAAAAAATATAGCACAACATGTTAACTCTAAGATTAACGAAAATAACCCAGTTAACTGCACCCAAAGTAATATTAATAGCTAAATTAGCCTGGGATACCTATTGTCCCACTATATGAGGTAGAATCACCCCTACCTAGTGACACACTAGAGTGAGTCAGAGCTCACAAAAACCAATAATTCAAAAAATAAAAATAAAAAATATTTATTAATTATGACAACCGCGACGACTTAAAATTACAAACGAACAAATACTAAAATCCCCATATGGGGTGTTGAATCGAGACCTGTCTGGTGTAAGTCAATTGATGAGATAAGACTCAAATAATAGGATTATAATCCTCAACATACACCAGTTAATAAATGCAGTGGTTGTTACGCAGTGGAAAAAGTCCCATATTGGTGTAATCACCTAATAGGCACATAGTATAACTTTTTACGGCCATTTGTCTCATCCTTACCATCTTATCTGAGAGACACAAAGGATGCTTTACTTAAACTTGAAGATGTCTATATTGATGATCAAACACTTCTCGTAGGTCTTGATGTGGAAAGCTTATATACAAGCATACCACACAAGACCGGTAGCCAGGTGGTTGGTTATTTTTTGCAAACTAGGAGTAATAGTATGAAAAATCATAATGACTTTATATTAAGGTTATTGGACTTTACTCTCACCTAAAACTACTTCCTATTCAATGGCACTATATACCACCAAACACAGGGAACGGCCATGGGGCCACGGTTGCTCCCACCTATGCCAACCTATATTTGGGCTGGTGGGAGGCCACCGTGGTCTTCGTGGAGGCTATGGAGCAATACACTATGCACGTAGTGTTATGGATTCGTTTCATAGACGATATCCTGCTGTTGTGGTGTGGTACTGAAGGTCACCTAAAGGAATTCCTTGCAATACTCAACAAGAACAACAATAAACTGAAACTCACACATCAAATAAGTAGAGACAAAATTGATTTTCTTGATCTTAGTATTTCAAGTAACAATGATGGGAGGCTGGTAACGACTATATTTCGTAAGACTACATCTACGAATAGTCTATTATTAGCCTCTAGGCACCATCCTCATATAGTGGGACAATTGGTATCCCATGCTAATTTAGCTATTAATATTACTTTAAGTGCAGTTAACTAGGTTCTTTTCGTTAATCTTAGAGTTAACATGTTGTGCTATACATATCTTTAACCCTTTGCACCCTAGTCTATAACTCTATAGGTATTGGGTTGAGCGTTGAGCCATTTCTTTAGTTGTTTTCGTGTTATTAAAAATGTAAGATCTATGCAATTTTTTTTGCATTACGTACATATTTATTAAAAATTATTTAGTCATAAATAGGTTACGATATGCAGCTCATTTGCATACATGAAAAAATGTGTTCACGCCACTGCAAATAATGCTATCAATATGAATATGTGTAATATTTCTTACAAAACCATATGAAAGAAACGTAGGTAACCCCCTTGATGCCTGAGGATACTAATGCATTGCAAATTAATGCTTCAAGCACCAATGGGGTAAACATACAACATAAATACCCTACAAATAAAACACAAGAAGAATAAATATATGTGCAAATATTAACAACTTAGTAGCCCAGGTGACCAGTTAGTTAGGGGTAAACATTACTAGCTGACCAGTTAGCCACTTGGGTTACAAAGAATGAATAAATGGATACAGTTGGTTCTACATTATTAATATTATGTATTTTTTTTTTTTTTACCAATATCTATTATATTGTGTGTTAGGCTGGATAGTTTTATCTCGAAAAAAAATATATACACTCAGAATATAGTGGTCATTATATACATATAGAAGAAAGGCCTAATACCATTCTGGGGTAGGTAATAAAAACTGGCAATATTTGTGGCCATTTGACAAATATTGCCCGGTATTGGAGTTTATGTGAATCTCTATTTTGACGTTGCCTACTTATTTGCATTGTTATTTGCTTAAAAATAACACTCACAAAAAGTATCGCAGTGGTAAACAGCCGATTAACTCTGCTTTACTGTGATTGATATGGTTTTAGTGTATAGATCAATAAATAAAATTCAAGAGATACTGTACATGGGTTAAATCTCAACCCCCACATACTGTACTTCCAGTCAGGTTGTAATGGAAACATTCTAATATTATTTTTGATATGTACAAGACAGTGAATATGGTTACAAAGTCCCGTGGATTTAGATTCACAACAGGAAGGGACAGCGATAAATTATGCTGCATGTGTTGCATTCTCTACTAATAAGGTGAGTGATAAATGTATATTAAATGTAGGTATGTGACAATTTGTATATGAAAAAATATATATCAAAAGGTACATCTTGGAGCAACCTCCTAAAGAAGAATAAAAGTGTGAAAATGCAGAAATATATGTCCTCCAAATAACCGTTGTAATTAATGGACAAGGTTACATGGCTTTCTATCATAAATAATTTATTGTGCCATAGAACCAGAGTTGCCACCTTCTATATTAAGCCAACCCAGAGATTTTTTTTTTTAAATGCCACGCTTTCCTTCAGTGGCGTCATGTGGCATCCTCCCCCTGCAACTCTTCGCAATGTCGCAATGTCATCACAACGGAACGCTACATGACGTCACGCGGCGTCAAGTTGCCATGGTGTCACGTGAGGCACCACGTTACATCATGATGTCACGTAGCATCTCATTGTCATGGCAACGGGCATCACGTGATGCGTATACATTGTGAAGCCATATTGAGAAGAGTTGCAGGATGAAGATGCCAAAGCATGCCAGGAGACGCTGACCACCGCCCGGCCGGGATTGCCGCCTTCCAGGGGTTTACTAGGTTAACCCGTAGTCTGGAGATATGAAGCCAAAACCCATAGTCTGTGGTGGCAACTCTGCATAGCGCACACGTTTCAGCCTGTTGGCCTTTCTCAAATGAAGTGGCACTTCACTTGAGATTGACTAGAAGGCCGAAACGTTGTGTGTTCTATGGCACAATAAATTCTTTATGATTGAAATCCGCGTGCCCTTGTCCATTAATTACATTGGATATATTGGATGAAATGCAGGTCTTCCCTGGGACTAAGGAGCACCAGTAAATATATCAGTTATTGTTATTTTTCTTTGGTGTGCAGCAAACATCCCTACTTCTCCAAATAAGCTTCCTAGTTTGTATTATATCATAAAATTATGTATTTCTACATCATTAAATACTCCTAATTTGAGGAAGCACTGTTTCTAAGTTCCACAACATTGGGCTATGTATCCTGAACGTTTACGTGACGATGTTTACGTATAGAGATTGCAAATGTATTTTTGTTTTGTGAACATTAATTAGTATACAGTTATTTTTGTTCATTATATTTAAAAAAAAAAAACATTTGAATGTTTTGTCGATTTTATGTTCACGCGTGGTCTCTTTCCACTGAGTGTCGTTTTTTGAGCTGCACCTATTTTGTCCAATGAGTTGTAGACACCCTTAATTTTTTTAGATAGGTCATAAAAACATAATTTCTTGTCTCTAGCTTCAGCTCTACCTGACTATTTGTCAAAAGTTTTGAGACAATAGTAGTCAATATTATTTTATTTGTTGAGTCAGATGAGTCAATTGTTATGTACCACATAATAAGGGAATATCTAAAAAATAAACAAGCCACTGAACTAGTAAATATCTAGACTAGAGGGCATACATATACAGAAGATAATAACAGCATCACCGTGTTAAATATTTTATTTATTTATCAAATGTTTTATATCACAGTACATGTAAGTTTGTTAATGCCCAATGTAATAAAAAAAGACCTTCCTTGTTGGGCCAACAAAATGTATCACAGTACATAGCAAATAAAAAAAAGCGAATATAGATCATGTTTATTTCATATTCAAAGATTAAGGGGACAAATGAGGATAATGCAAATGCAGGTGCTTTGCTTATATCCCTTGGCAAAATGCAACTAATGCAGATCAAACAAATGGAACAGGATTGAAAAAAACAAGGTTGCCTCAACTTGCTTTTGACTTTCATCTTTAGCTTCTAAGAATAGAGTAACAATAACAATTATAGCAGCTATCAGCAAACGTGAAGTGCACTTTATTGATTTGTGTAGGTGAGATTTAATGCATATGCTGCAGAAATAAGACATGTTTCTCTGTACACAGAGGTTTTGTTTCCCACAACAGCTCTGCCCAATTAGTTTAGGATGAAAAGGTTAAATTCGGTGTTGTTTATTATACTTCACTTGTCTTACTCTCTATGGAGAGATAATGTATTGTAGACTTAAAATGATATCTGTCTAGGTTTGGGAACAATCTCTCATCCAGCTAATATTAGAAAAGAAGAAAAAAAAATAGATTACTGCATAATGATGGCAATACAAACACTCTGGGGCCTCTTCTGCTAGCTCCGAAGTGTGAATGGCATGCGGATTGGCATGCTATGCTATTCTGTAAGACCTTATCGCATGTCCAAATCGCATGTAAATTGCTGTAGCCTGATCCTCCGCTGCAGCGAACCTGGGGTGTACCTAAGTCGTTCTGGTGACAGCGCCTCCACCTGTGAGAGATTCTACCAACGCTAGATAACCACTTCTCAGGACCCAATACAATGATTACACACACGGGTATATAATAACAGGTTTACTGAACATAGATATACTACTAACACAATAACACATTCCATACAGGCCTCACATGGCTGTGCCCCCACACAGTGCCCCACAGTCCAACCACCTTGTTCACACCATGGTGAGGTTTCCACCAAAGAAATGATGTGCCCTGGGCACCCAACCACCCGGTGTCCACAGGAGCCACAACCCACCCCAAAGTGTGTGTTAGCGCTACCCACAGAACGTGTGTGAATCGTTGGTGCACTTGTTGAGCTTGATACTTGCCGGGTGCTCTAGCACCCGGGTACCGCCGGCTGATGTTAGAATCAGTCTGGCCCCACCGTAGTCATCGTCCATGACGGCATCCACTTCGGTGTGAGGTGGACTTCTGCTGGTGTGTCCCACCATGAAGAAAGTCTATGTCGTGCAGTGGGGGTCTGGTCCCAGAAAACAGGCTGTAAGTACTGTGCGGTGTCTTGGCTGTGTCCCTGACACTATAGATCTAAAGTTAACAGGGTCCCTATCTGAGGGGCCTTTCCGTAAGCACCCACAAACTAATGGGGACTCCGGGCCTACCTGGGGCTTAAGGGGGGAAACTAGGCCAATTAGTTTAGGTGTCTACCTACTTGGTTCCTGCTCTGCTCCCGACTGGCGTGGCTCTGCCAGCATGCCAAATGTATCTAATCTGTGCAGGGGAAAACAAGTAGCCCTATTGACTCTGTGCCTGCATGTGATCCCAGCCCCTGTGCATTCTGGGAGGTGTAGTTCCCCTGAGGAGATGTGCTCTAACATGTCCGCCGCAACCTGGTGTTACTACGCATGTGTGCGCCACGGTAATGGCCGCCGCACCTCAGGGGCATCTCTGTTCATGCTCATGGTTCCAATGCGCACCCTAACTGCCCGCAACTCCCCATGCCGCCTCCCTGACTAGCCGTACTCTTCCTGGCCGCAGCAGAGGTGGGGGGTACACGGGACCAAGGGGAACCCAGAGGGGACCTGGCTATACTACTTTTTTTAGAAGCGTTTTCACTCTTGCTCCTATCAGTTTGTAAAAAAAAAAAAAAAAAAGCTTCTCCTTTGCATTTTTTGCCCGCATCTGCTATTCTCATAGCCCCGTTATGCAAACCGCTTCTAAAAACTCAAATTCTTTTTTAACACCATCTAAAGAGTGGCGAGATTGGTATTGCGATTTACATCCAGAGCCAGAAAAGTGGGTTTGTTTGAGGGAGCAAAACTCATACAGTAAGTCAGACTGCGGATGGAGTTAGCACCACCTGAGGCTGTTAAACTGGGCGGTTTATCACTTTTTATAAAAGCGGTTTAAAAGAAGCGGTTTCTAATAGAGAATAGGGTTTTTTCTCACTTCATTCCGCTACTTCTGAACATGCCAAAATGTGCGATTTAAAATAAACAGTAATGTGCTGCACACCATTAAATGTATAAACAAAAAGTATTACCGTTGCTGCTGGTTCAAGGATACCTGTCAAAAACATCCACTTGGACTATGAAAAGAAAGTATCCAGCGCTACACGGATTTTTGCAAAAATACCACATTTTGTTGCGCCATACACAACGACCGTTTCGACCTTGGTGCGATTTGGCATAAGAGCTTCAGAGATACTAGAATATGCGTCTGTCTCTTAAGCACAATACTTTCATTAAAATAGCATACTGTAGGTGGATAATTTAAGCATAAAAAAGTACGAAATACCTAATAAACAATATGAGTAGTTTACTTTGATGATTTCTTAGTAAAAAAAATTAAACAACACATGGTAAAAAAGCATAGCTTTAGTTAAATAAAAAAATATGAATATAACACATACTACTGTACAATAAATATGGTTTTCTGTTGGGTATCATCTATTTGTGCAAATATAAAACCTCTAAATTGTACCTGTAGTTCTAGCCATATAATTTGTATATGATTTGCACATCATATGGTGCTTAGAATACAATGTGTGCCCTCGTAACAAAAGCAAAGCTAAAAATAAAAGTACATTTTTTTATGTGAGAAAATACATATTTGGTACAACAGGCATTGCAGGCAGGTAATATGGAATCAGTTCAGTAATGTACTTTACATCAACCTCATTTAAAACGAGAAAAACAATGTTTAAACGTAAGCTTTTAATACATTATAAACATTGCCATACTGAGCCTTCTTGCCACTTTCAGCTTTCCTACTCTCTTAAAATTACAGGTACAGTACAGTAACTACTCAATCTCTACAGTACACATGGAAGGACTCAATTCCACAACTAAACAGTTCAATGCACATTACTTTGTGTTTCATGTACAGTAGATAAGGTGTGAAAATGCCTAATGAAAGTATTTTTTAATAATCGCAATACTTTCTTGTTAAAATGCGCTGCCAAACCTCATTATCCAATCATTCACCCAAAATGTTCTCCCTACAGACCAAGATCATGTTGTCCATCTTTGAGGGAGATTCCCCAGGGCTATTGCACTGCATTCCTGGGGTAACTGCCATTCACTGCATGGGCAGTAAACACAGAATTCAGGCTCAATAACCGGTATCAAACCAAAAACAATCCTGGTGTCAGAGTTTGGTACAAACTGAGGTACATAGATTCACATTCCGGACGTAGCAGTTTGATAAAAAAAATACGCATATACTGTACACAAATTATTTTAGTACATGCTATTTACATCTTGTATCATAGTGTGGCGGGACAGGGTTAACCAGGCCAATAATAAAGGTCTTCTGCCCGGCTGGTTAACCCTGAGCCCTGTTGGGAATGAAGGGGTTAAAATGTATTGTCCCCATAATACCATGTTTTCCCCTACACTACCGATATTGTCCCTGTTTTGCAGCCTGTTGGGGCTGCAAGGATTTAAAATGTATTATCCCCATAATGTCATGTTTTCCCCTACACTATCTTTAGTGTCCCTGTGTTGCAGCTTAGAAGCTACAGAAGTTACAAAGAATGAATGAACTATGTGCTAACTAGATTTGTGACACAAGGGGGAGCCTCTTGTGCTGAACCAAGCGCAAAGTGAATGGGTGGCTGCTTTGGAGTATACAGTAGGTATAACTTTCTAAGCCGTAGACCTGTAAACTGCAAAGTCAATTGGATAAGTGGTTTGCGGTCTAGCTGGCGTGCCTTCTTGTCAAAATGTATCTACCGGGTTCGTTAACCACTTAAGTTGAAATTGTTGGCGTGCATCTGCAGTGACGCATCAAAGTTTGCACGGATACGTTGTATGCCGGCTTGTAACCCAGACCGATTATAGGTCAAACCTCAACCCACATCAGAGAGCCCGTTCAATTAAGTGAATAACTTGCGTTAGGAAAGAGATAGCACTCTAATTTTTGGAGTGTAGCTAGATAAAAAGAAACCATGAACAAACATATAAGGTTTATAAGTGTTGCATAAACAAAACATACATTTCTAAATAAACTGTATTGTATGGTGTTTTAAAATGTACAGGCAGGAATCCTTTCCTGTCCTGATTACATTATCATGCCCATATGTTATGGATGAATGAGCTGTGGGATTTTTCATCTCTGAACTTCAAAAGGCACCCTGCAAAGGTGGTGCCCCAGTGTCTATGAGAAGTTCGGAGTTGAAAAGCCTCAGAGACCCTAGGTGTTAGGGTGGCCAGGATATTGTTAATTGCCGATAACAGTGGGAAGTATGGGCACTTCACACTTGGTAGCCAAACCCCAGACTTACTGTCGCCAGGTAAGGGGTTGGGCCTGGTATGCCAAGCAGTTCAGGTGTGAGGTTAGCACATACTCCATTCAAACTGGGAAGCAACTTCTGCTCTTTTTGTAAGGTACTGGCAAGTCGGGATAGGTGGGGAGAATTATTCCCACGAGAGGATTGGGTGTATATGTTAGGTATAGGACCCTTAACCCTATAAAAATGCCTGCAGCCCAGTCCCAGTCAGATTCATCACAGATTTTACCAAGAAGGGACCTAGTATAGCGTCAGCGGTTCCCGAGTGTGAGGGGTTAACTACACCGTAATGAAGAATTGCACCCCTCTTCCAGAATTCGTTTGAACTAAGGATTCCCGAACTAATCCTGTAAGGACATTACGAAAGACTTTCTTTTGGTGGAGACAGCAGGCTGGCAAGTTGCGCCCCTAGCCAAGGACTGTCGCACAGCTTACATCGCGCACCCACTTGCATGCGTGCAGGGGTGCCCAGAGACTTTGTTTCGTTCCGTGGACATTTTATTTCATTTCCCAATCCCAGTAAGTGTATTTTTACTGTAATTTTGAAGGATTGTGTGTTTGTCTTAAAAGGAAATAAATTACAATTTATTTTACTCATCTTGTGTGCTCAGTCCAGAATCCTGGTATAATTTGTTGGTAAGCCCTGGTCTACCGTGACACATAGTAATTACGATTACTTCGGATCTTTAGCATCTTTTTGGGACAATATACCTGACTACAGTATATTTATTTATAAAATGTTTTCCAGGAAATAATACATTGAGGGGTACTCTCATTTTCAAGTGTGTCCATGCCATATACAATTAAAAATTGGTTAGTACACAGACATACACAATATATTTTCTGGTAATCTTGCATTGATTTAAGTCAAAATATTCTATTTATGATGCTTAGTACACAGACATCTCCCTGTTTCATAGTCACGGAGATATACAACATTCATACTACACAGAGTGAGATAAAATAAGTGCAACAAATCTCTTTGGCTCAGTTTCACAAAGAAGCGATGTAGGATATCACACCCCGATCTGGTCTTAACTGCGATTTACTTGATATCGACTGAGTGAATCCCAGACTCCCTCTCACCGGTCAGTTCATATTTTATAATATTTTGAATAGCATGTGAATACTGAATTTCATGAAATTTACTATGGGTCAAACCCACAGATGTCAGTTTATTCAGGGCTCATAATGTCACACTCCCAAAATGATCAATTGACGTTATTTTCCTTGATGTTAATACTTATCTACAAAGCAAATTATATGCTAAAACAACGGATGTTGTATATCTCATTGGGATAGCCTTAATGTCATGGTAAGTTAGCACTAACTTAAATTAACTTCAAATTATCTGGTGGTAAGCATTTCTTAGCTAAATGTGGGATTAATTCCATCTAGACCTTGAAATATGGGGTTTTCAAGAGAGGAGAGAGAGTTAGAAAGAAAGCATGGGAAATATTTGATATTCATTGTGCGTTTACTCTGAGTCTCTGAATATTTTGTCATATGCTGGCATAAGCAAAAATCTGAATCTTAAAATATATTTTTCTCCTTGTTTAGCTCTTCAAAGATCAAATAAAGCCACAGAAAGAAAGCACACACTGAACTGACTCAGCCCAAAGTGAGTTTAAACCTGAAAAATAAGATTAAGTAGGCTTAAGCTTGCCTCGATCCCTCATCCAATCCTCACAAACACATCACAATGATTTCTTGGGAGGATAAACCAGTCTCAGTTTATTAAAATGTATCATACATCAACAGGGCAACATAAAATGAACCCAAGGACCCAGCTTGCTTGCGCTGCTATCAGACAAGAGGGAAGGGATACCCTGTACTGATACCGACAAGCCTTCCAAGCCACATGGCAAATAAACACACACATTGCTGAAGGATATTATGCAGTTAGCTGTGCCATCTGGGCATGATTTTGCCTACTTTCACAACCCCCAACTATGAGGTTTACGACACCTCACTTAAAGGAGCCAATACTAACCGACACCCCGCACACATCCCACGAACTGAGAGAAAGTATATTTTAAATACAGTAGCCCAAACACCTACACCCAATAACATCATCACTAATATAAGGGAGGAGAGGCTTCTTTGTCTGTGTAACTATGATGATACTTTATTGGATTACCAGTAGATAAGGGCGAATCTGCCCAAATCCCTTTCCTGGATTTTTTTCTTCTGCCTTTTCAACACAAAATTAATTTTACAGTGCAAAATCTTCAATCAGATTGATCAAAAACCACCATTGGATACAACCCGTGGGACGAATTTGTAGAATCCAATCCGCGGATTCAGCCGTCTGCTGGCGAATTCTTAAGAACGGATTGCTGAATCGGCGGATTGGATTTGCCAAATCAACCCACAGGTTGGGGAGTCCGTGGAGTGTATTGGTAATCATAATTAAAAATCCGCAAACACGAGTCGCCCTTTTTGCGATTTATCCGCTGAAATCAGTGGCAAAAAAACGAAAGTAAGCACAGGGAGGAGGAAATCCTGGTCCTAAAAATCTGAATTGTATGTTGGATGACCTATAGATATAACATGTACAGAACATTAGGGATATTGGATCATGGACAAAAGGGTTAATGTATTTGGTAAGAGAGTGATTGTCATTTTCCAGGGTTGAAAGGTTTTTGATGAAAGGAGGTTTCAGACAGGCTTTGGTTAGTAGAAATGTTCATGTTTATATTAGTTTTTCAATTACACATTACTGATTTTTTCTTTACCTATTGTATGTTAATGAACCACAAGATAAGTTAATTATTTTGATACCTAATTTTGTACAACAATTTGTTATTGTGGAAAAAATGACAAAATGCTTAAAAATACTAAAGGGTCAACCTAATTTTTTGTTTTTTTTCTTCATGATTCTGTCAAGCCAGTTACATGGGAGACTGCATGGTAAATGGGATTTATTATCAGTATTTATGAGTATATTTCTCTTTACCTGTATATTGCGGCATTTGTTATTGTATTGGCTGATTAGCACTGCAGTGCTATATAGGAACTCAGTTGTAGTTAAAATGAAAGACAAGCAGCAATTGTGGTTTTTGTGATAACTATCTGCATTGCAGAGACTCAAACAGCAATCAATTTCATGTTGTGAAAATTGACTTGCATTGATTGGAAATCTGGCCACATGGACATGGCAGTGTTTGCTTCCAGTGTTGTACTCTCTGCAATCTAGATAACAAAATCTAAATTTGCAGTAACTACCTGTAAGGTTCACACTAATTCTTAAAGCTTCTGTGTGTGTGTTTGTGTGCTTTAGTGACCCTCTGGAAGGCCCACTGAAAGTGTTGGACAAGGACCCTAGGTAGTTAAGTTTGGGGAGAGTGACCAGCAATCAGGGAAGTCCTGCAGTGTAGGGGAGCTCAGGACCCCTATAGGTGGCTGAATGCAGAAGTTGAACCAGGCTTCCGTGTGAGCTAAACATCTGGTCTCAGCCAAACTCAGCTGGTGGGCGGGCTTGATAAGGCAGAGCCCTGCAATTTATGAGGCCCTGCTGGACAGATGATGGCAGACCCGGATGGGTGCGTAAGTTGGGCAGATCTTCCTAGCTCATTTTCACTAAATCCTGGGGATTAACCATAGAGAAATATAGTTAGTGTGGTAGGCTCATATGTACTTCTGGCAGAGGACACCTACCAGCACTGCAACACACCTTATAGCCCATTTTCTTCCAGCACAGGAAGGGGTCTTATGGAAGTAGACTGTTTAGTAAAAATGTCTCATGGAACCAGAATGTGAGTCCAGAGAGATAATAGGTAAGTGGAGCAGGAAGGAAAGTGCGTGGAACAAGCTGGTGCTTTAGTGAAGAGATATTTTTGGACTCCCTATTTAGGTGGTGGCTTCTTTGAGAGAATTATACATGATCCTTAATAAGGGATATAACTACCCTTGGTCTCATGTATTAGTTCTGTCCTGTGTGAACTTATGGTGATTGGATTTCCCTGGGCTTTCTACTGTCATACATACAAAATAAATAAAGAGGAGATACGCACATTAGAAACAGGCCTGAACTAAGCCTTCATTTTCTGAAGTGACTCTCAAATCTGATCAACACTTCTATTTGCCATTAATAAAATGTTTTTCATCTGTAAAGCAAGGACAATAAGACATATTTACCAAGATGTGCCATGATACATTCCAGTGCCGGAAGACACTTAAAATTGTTTTCTGGTGCCTGGAAAGTGTTCCATGGCATAGCACTACTTAGTTATATGTTATAGGTAATTATGAATCTAAATTCCTGATGCATCCTAGCCCGATTCTATCATATTAAAAGCAACATATAAAACCAAAACCCTGACTGCCTATACAGTATTAAAGATGCATTATGATTACCTAGTTATATATTTTTTGTTATATCACTAAATAATTTCCACTGCTGCCTTTTAGTGAAACATAAATTGGCCTTCACATCGAGGTGCGAGACACATTTCTCAGGAGAACTCTTTCATAGTGTAGAGAACAATTAGGAAATTTGTAGTCAGTGAGAATTTTCTGTAGAAATAAAAAAATACGGCATTTAAACATTTCTATATATCTGTTTTCCTTAACATTTTAGACCACGTTTGGAAAACTAGTTCTGTTGTATGGGTGTTATGGAGATATTTGGTAATGATAATCTCCTACAGTATGTTACTTCACTTTATGCCTTCTTTAATGTTTTTTCTTGTGCAAGGAGCCTGAGCTGAAATGATAAGCTATCAAGGCAATATCCATTTATCAAACAGAATGTAAGATAATTAAAGTAGCATTCTGTGTACAAGCCTGTGGAATTAATTCAGAAGCATGACATTTCAAGCTTGAGCTCAGTTTGTTCGTTATTTCACATTATCACAGCGATTGCATTCACAGTTGTAACCAAACTAAGGGGCCTATTCGCTAAACTTCGATATGTTCATTGCATTATCGATCGGGTTGGCATGTTCCTACCGCACGCAATGAAATTTGTCTAAAAACGGTATTCACTAAGAAAAATCGGCAATTTTTTAGCGTTTGGTAAAAAATACCAAATCGCAGTTTTAATGTTCATTTTAATAACACAGTATTGAAGCCGGGGGTCTCCAGGGTTGAACCGCATTAATTTTAACCCGAGGGACTCCCTGCTTCCCGGGTACATGCACCGGTATGGACTGCAAAGTTTAAATGTCCCGGTCACGTGATGTGGGAGATTTAAACAATGCAGGGCGATACCGGCACCCCATACTGGGGCCTATAACTCGGGAAGCAGGGGACCCTGAGGCTGAAACTAATGTGGTTCATCTCCTGAGACCCCCTGCTTCAATACTTTGCTATTAAAATAAAAGCAGATCCTTACCTTTATGACGAGCTGCTAAGGCAATGAAGGGGGTAAACCAGAGTACCCATTTTGTTTGTGGTAGAGGGGGTGGATGAAGCTTGTTGTTGCCCCAGGGTGGGGGTTTAGGCCTCCCGGAAGGGTTGCAGTAGGAGTTAACCTCTACATTACATTAGCGGTTGTAACCGCTAAGGTAATGAAGGGGTTTACTCCTACTGAAACCCTCCCAGGAGGCCTAAACACTCAGCCTGGGGCAACTACAAGCTTCATCCATTCCCTCTACCAACAACAAAGCCATTCTTGCTATTTAATCCCTTCATTACATTAGTAGTTATCCACTAAGGTAATGAAGCTGGCTGTAATTTTATTTTTATTAGCTAGGATTGAATCCAGGGGTCTCTGAAGCTGAAATGAGTGCGGGTCAGCTTCGGAGACCCCCGGATTCAATCCTATGCAGTAAAAATAAAATAACCTCTGTCAGATGCAAATTATGATTCCGATCTCGCCACCCTTTAGGTGTCGAGAAAAGAATGCCAGTGTTTAAGCCACGATTTGCATATCGGAGTGTTAACGTCTGTTAAAAAGCCGTTTTCAAGTGATTTCGCCATGTTATCAAAACTTTGTGAATAGCTGCACGTGCAAAATCACTTGAAAAGTGCAATTAACAAAATGTGATCCAGAAGATTTATAGGATCCAGTTACAATTCTGTACATCAGTGGGATGACAATAAGAAAAAGCATCATGATGGAAACAAAACATATTGAATGTAGAAGGTAGTTACATTGATAACAAGTAAGATAGTTGAATGTCAGGTGTTCATTTAAAGAGAAGTGTATGAAGTTAAAAATTATGAAAATAATGGGAAGTTGAAAATATATAGAAGTGAATGAAAAAAGATCTATTCATCTTTTTGTCTTTTTCTTCACAAAGGTAGCAAACTTTTCCAAAACTTACCAACTGCAAATGCTGCAGCTTACTTAGAAAGCACTTTAGTTTATCAAGTGTCTTATGAAATTCATTGGAAATTATGGGGATGGTACACTGATAACCACTGTGACGTCCAACGGATGTTATGGCACAGTTTTCTCTGTGGGAATTGAACTAAACCCTTCCATTTGTGTCTTTGCTCTGATGTTGTGATCATGTGATCACTATGCATGTGATCATATGGTCCGATTTGCTGGAAGGACCATGCCAATTTCAGCACTAAAGGATTTAATAACATAATTTTTTTAATATTTAGTGAAAATTAGTTGCTGAGTGTTTGCAAATATACGGGTAAACTTTGCATGAATATAAATTACGAAAGTACTCCTTTAAATTCTGCAAATAAAAAAGCCATTAGGCCTGCATTTGGCAATTTAAAATTTCCTAAAAAATGTGTGGGAATTTACTGCAAAGAAAGATGGGACATCTCTAGCTGTACTAATTTTGTCACGGTGAGAGTTCATCTTGTTAGCCAACATACATATTGGGAAATATACTGATTGACCTTTGGGCCGGCCTTAGTACAAGGTGTGCTAGGGGGCTGCCTTGAGCCTCACACCTTTGGGGCAATGTGCTCTCTACTCTCCCTCCTGTCGGTACTGGGATCTGACTTTCACCTGATCGGAAGGGAAGCAAGAGGAGGGAGCACGGGATACCCCTCCTCCAGCTCCCCCCCCCCCCAGTCAGAAGTTGGATCCTGGCGCCGACAGGGGGAGGGAAAGGATCCCTCTTAAGATTCTTAAGAATCCACCAACGGAAAGCTGAATCCGTAGATTGGGTTCTACAAATTCGTCAATGGATTGTACACAATGGAGTTTTTTATGAATCTGCGAAGATTAACACCGACCAAATCCGTTTGTAAATTTTATACCGTGAAATGGATTTTTGGGGGAAAATGCGAGAAAATACGGGAAACAGATTTGGGCGGATTCTCACATCTCCAGTGTTGCAGCCACAAACACTTACTGTCCAAGGTACCCCCAAAGTAGTATTTTCTGAAATACTACCAGGGCCATGTGCTATGCCAGGGAGACAGCCAGAGATTATGGAGGTTAATGCATGGCTAAGAAAGTGGTGTGGGAAGGAGGGTCTTGAGTTTTTAGAGCACTGGGACTCCTTTTCTGAATGATGCAAACTTTATGCTAGGGACGGATTGCACATCAATGAAGATGGATCTTCTGTGCTAGGGAGGAGAATGTTAAAAAGGTTGGAGGAGATTTTAAACTAGGATGGAGGGGAAAGAGACAGATACCGAACAAGATAGAGTAGATGAGGAAATAGCAAGGGGTTATGGAGGTAGAATGGTAGTGTGACAGCAGGGAGGTAGCCAGGCTATACAATAAAGGTTAAGCCCATCTGGTTACCCCTGAAAAACATGTGTCCCAGGCAGCTCCATAGCACCATAAGTCAGGGGTCATGTTTCATAACATGTGAAAGTTAAAGTGTCCCCAGCTTTTCCACTTTTCATGTTCCCTTTGCCCCAGACATATGAAACGTTCTGAGCACAACATGGTGGGATGAAACTCATGACTGGGCAGTTAATTTCGAGGGTCATTCCCTTTTTCGGAAGGATCAAGCAAATAGAAAAGGAGATGGAGTATTCTTATGTAACACCTGTTCCCTGTAAACACAGATGCTACTAATGCTGTATATTACCTGCGTGGTCCTCAGAAGCCCAAGCCTCCGCTCGGGGAGCCTGGGGTACATATATATATATATCTATCTCGTGGTGCAACACCTCCACCTGGGAGGGATCCAGACAGGGCGGGAGGGGCCCCTCAAAGGACTCAAAGCAATGACACCCATGTGGTATGAATAAATAAAATAACTTTTACTGAACACGCGTATACACAAAAGTTAATACTCTATAAGTTCCCAATGTCCTTCACTCCCACTTGTGAGTGTAAACCCCTTGCCCACCCCCATGTACCCCCACACCGTATCCACAGTATAACCATTGTCCAGTGGTCAGCGCTGCCACTATGTGTGAGTACTCTGTAGTTGGTGCACGTGCTTAACAATACCTGCCCACTGTGGCTGCACCTGGGCGTTCAAAGTATCTTCAAAAAGGATCCGACGACCTCCTGGGCGACGTCCGGTTCCACCAGCGTGGTGCTCGGTCAGGGCTGTCCACCGGAGTATGGTTCCGCTCTCTGCGGAGTGGGCCTGATCCCAAGCCTCGGAATTGGAAGCGCAGCGTCCGCTGTGTCCCTAACAGTACTGTTGACACTAAAGTGGCAGGTTCCCTAACCTAGGGCCTGTCCCTGCAGTAACACAGTCTAGTATATGGCTCAGGACCTAACTGGGGCCTAGGAGGCTGCTGGCCTAATGCAGTGGGTCACAGACCCCTGCACTCACCTCCTACCCCTAGCATTTTCTGGTCCTGAACTGAGCAAACGTGCTCTCCTGCAGCCTAATCCTTCCCCTTCCTAGGAGGATCTACCACCCTATAGGTTGCCTGGCATCAAGTGGGGTGTCCTAAGGCTCATGGGACTTGTAGTCCCTGCTTAGAGCCTTCTCCTAATTGGTGGGGGTTCGCACGCTATAACTGCGCATGCACGAGCTTCCTGTGACCTTCTGTAATGGCCACCGCAGCAAAACCTTACTGCACATATGCAACCTCAAGAAGATGGTGGCGCCCTGTAACGGGAGCCGCCGGGAGTCCTTAACCACTCCACTACTGCCAGGCATCCGCCCTGCCCTACTGAAGATGCCCGCCGTGCGCACACACACACCCGCACCTCCCCGGCGACCGGCCGCTCTGTCCCGACCGCCGCGGGGAGTACAGGGAGGGGGGTGTCGCCACTGAGTTGGAACCTGGCTACACTTATATGCTAAACCAGATCTAAAACCTATTATAAGGGAAGATGTTTATGAAGGGAATAATGAAAATGTAGAAACCTCGTAGATAGAAATTAGCAGTGGAGGTTAAAGTATAGATAAAATGTTTGTAGGGATAAGCTTTAAACCACCAAATATCTGTGAGATTGGGGAATGCTAAAATACTTTTGCAAATGGAGAAGAAATCAAAACTAGGTCATGTTTGCATAATTGGTGATTTTAATCATCCAGACATAAACTGGGGCAATGAGATTAGCATTACAACAAAAGGAAACAGGTTTTTAGGGGTGCTTAAAGACAATTACATGACCCAAATTATTGAGGAACCAACCAGGAGAGGGCAATACTGGATTTGGTAATATCAAACAATGTAGAAGTAATAAAAAAGTCCTGGAACATTTGGGTAACAGTGATCATAACATGGTCTCATTTGAAATAAATGATAAAAAAAACAGATTACTTGGGTTCAACAAAGACCTCACACTTTAGAAAGGCAGGATTTTAATAAAGTGAGGACTTATCTACAAGGAATACATTGAGATTATGTTTTTGCAGGGAAAAAATGTAGAAGATAAATGGGCAGTCTTTAAAACATTGTAAGAAAAGCACACTTATATCATTGTATCCCTTGGGTCATAAGTATAAAAGAAAAGTCAAAACCATTGTGCATAAATAAACAGGTAGGGGAGGACATGGGAAAAAAAAGGCAGGCATTTAGATATGTGAAGTCAGAAGGGATGGAGACATCATATCAGAATTAAGGAATGTAACAAAAATTGCAAAAGGGCAATCAAATTAGCAAAAATGTTAAATGAAAAAAAAATTGCAATAGAAAGTAAGAACAACCCTAAAAAGTTCTTTATGCAACATAAAACAAAAAAAATCAGAAAGTAAAATATAGAACCCTTTCAGTGTGAGATGGGCAGTCAGATTATTGGAGATAAGAAAAAAGTAGAGGTATAAAACAAATTATTTGCCTCTGTGTTTACCAGGGAAGAATCAATTTCAATAGTCGTGGGTAGGAGGAAGTCACAACCTCTATATTAACGAACAATTGGTTAACCGAGGGTGAAGTTCATAGGCGGCTTGATAAAATTAAAGTAAATAAGGCACTTGGCCCCAATGGCATACATCCATGAGTTCTTAAGGAGTTAAGTTCAGTAATAGTCAAACCATTACATTTAATATTCAAGGACTCCATTTCGACAGGCTCAGCACCACAATGTTGGCGTATTGTAGATGTGGTGCCTATATTTAAAAAGGGAGCTAGATCACAACCGGGGAATTACAGACCTGTAAGCCTGACTTCAATAGTGGGGAAACTACTTGAAGGTTTAATACAGGATAATATTCAGGAATACCTAATGGAAAACAAAATTATTAGTAATAATCAACATGGATTTATGAAGGATAGATCATGTAAAACTAAACTTATTTGTTTCTTTGAGGAGGTAAGTAGGAATTTAGACCAGGGTTAAGCAGTTGATGTGGTCTACGTAGATTTTGCAAAGGCTTTTGATACGGTTCCACAGAAGAGGTTGGTGTACAAAATATAGCAAATTGGACTCAATACAAATATATGTATCTGGATTGAAAACTGGTTGAAGGATCGACAACAGAGAGTTGTCATAAATGGAACGTTTTCAGGTTGGGCTAAAGTCATTTGTTGAGTAGCTCAGGGATCGGTTCTGGGACCCTTGTTTTTTAACTTGTTTATTAATGACCTTGAGGTTGGAATAGAGAGCAAAGTCTCCATCTTTACTGATGAGACTAAATTGTGTAAGGTAGTAGAATCAGAGCAGGATGTAATTTCTCTCAAGAAGGACTTGGAGGGACTGGAAACGTGGGCAGGAAAATGATAGATGAGGTTTAATACCGATAAATGTAAGGTTATTCATTTGGGAAGCAAGATTAACAGGCAAATTACAAATTAAATGGGGATAAATTAGTGGAATCCTTGATGGAGAAGGATTTAGGAGTGCATGTAGACAGAAGCTTAGCTATAGTGCCCAAAGTCATTCAGGATCTGCAAAGGCAAACAAGATCTTATCCTGCATTAAACGTACAATTGATGGAAGGGAAGTAAACATAATTGTGCCCCTTTAGAAAGCGTTACTAAGACCACACTCGAGTATGAAGTACAATTTTGAGCACCACTCCTTAGAAAAGACATTATGGGACTAGAGAGAGTGCAGAGAAGAGCCACCAAATTAATAAATGGGATGGACAATCTATCTTATGTGCAGAGGCTAGCTAAATTAGATGTATTTATATTAGAAAAGAGGTGTCTAAGAGGGGATATGATACATACTGTTGCGGCCCGGGCTGAGTCTAAGATTCGCCGGGTGCATAGGAGGCTAGCCGCGGGTCTGTTCTTCGTTTAAAAACGGAGTTTCCCGCGCGGCGGCCGCTTCAATAGCTAAGCGCTAATGGCGCTTACTATTGAAAGCGCCCGAGACGCGGGAAAACCGGCCAGTTTTCGGCCGAAGACAGCCGCGCGCCGCCCGCGCTATTTTTAAACTGCGGGGGCAGCCGCATTAGACTCAGCCCGGCCGCAACAGTATATACAAATATATCCGGGGACAGTAGAAAGAGCTTTCAAAAGAACTATTCATCCCAAGGGCAGTACACAGGACACATGGTCATCCCTTAAGGTTGGAGGAAAGAAGATTTCACTAGCCTCAAGGGTTCTTTACAGTAAGGGCAATCAAAATGTGGTATTCATTACCCATGGAGACTGTGGTGGCAGATACAATAGATTTATTCAAAAAAAAGTTTGGACATATTTTAAGAAAGGGAAGGTATACAGGGATATACCAAATAAGTATACATGGGAAGGATGTTGATCCAGTGAGTAATCTGATTGCCAATTCTTGGAGTCAGGAAGGAATTTATTTTTCACCTTATGAGATGTCATTGGATGATATGACACTGGGGTTTTTGTTTGCCTTCCTCTGGATGAATATACTGTAAGTACGGATATAGGATAAAGTATCTGTCGTCTAAATTTAGCATAGTTTGAACTTGGTGG
Source organism: Ascaphus truei (assembly GCF_040206685.1). Lineage (NCBI taxonomy): Eukaryota > Metazoa > Chordata > Amphibia > Anura > Ascaphidae > Ascaphus > Ascaphus truei. Next base: position 19,887,550 of record NC_134486.1, read on the forward strand.
ACGCACGTCATTTTTCAACCTCATCTACTATGTAACTATGTAATTATATTCCTTTGACTGACAAGAGGAGAGTATTGTTTTTTCATTATTTAATTTCCAATGTACTACTATATAACTCTCTCCCCATAAATCACCAGATTAAAGGCACCACATCCTGACATTTGGGGGTTGAGACAAATTCATATGTATCACATGTGACAGTTATCTTTATAGCATTTTTAGTGTAATTTATAGCCTTTTGAGTGTAATTATTTTTTGTGTACAGGTAATTGCAATTTTTTCCCAATTCTCACCTTATGACAACAAATTCTGGTCAGGTTATACATACTTATAAAAGTGATGCAACTCCAGATGGAACAGCACTCAAATTACTCTTAATTCTTGTTTGCTTGTAATGAAAAAGATATCCTGTCCTGTAAAAGACCTCAAGGAGACCTGGTTTTGGTTGATGCAAGTTATGGCTTTGTACTGTAGCTCCCCCTTCCAGATAAGAATCTTCCACTTTGACATCAACAGTATGGGCCCATGCAACTCATCAACTGCCCATCATTGCCAGTTAATTATTTGATTGCCAAATAAACCAGGGGAGCTCAACTCCAGTCCTCAGCCCCCCCCCCAAACAGGTCAGGTTTTCAGGATATCCCAGCTTCAGCACAGGTGGCTCAACCAGAGGCTCAGTCTTTGACTGAGCCTCTGGTTGAGCCACCTGTGCTGAAGCAGGGACTGATTGAGCCACCTGTGCTGAAGCTGTCCAAACCACGTGAAAAGGTTATTTTAGAAGAGTTTTCGTTCTAGCTGTGCAAATCCCGGCGGAATGACAAAAATAGCATTTTTTGCAAACTCGCTGTATTTTAGTAGCTCTAAAAAGTGCAAAAGGCTAAATCGCTTCTAAAAAAAGGCACATTTATTCCTCGCTGCCTCAAAGCAGGTGAGATAGGAATTGCAATTTCCTGCCAATGCCTGAAATAGGGCTTTTTGGAGGAGGATGCAGAGGAGGAGGAGGAGAAGGACCTCAAATACACCCCAAAGGTCTATAATGGTTTTTTTTATGATTAATAGTGTGACGATTAATTAGTATTATTTTTCTTATTGGTTGTCCTGTTTCACCTATATAAAATCCACTATTGGAGCATTCTGTACTGCAGGGGTCCGCAAACTTGGGCTCGCTCTTCCCCAACAACATTTAAATAAAATGCCGGGGGAGCGTGCGAGGCCTCAGTATGCCTCTTACCTTCTTTGCGACGGCTTCTGGCAACGTGTCACCATGACAAAGCGGAGTCAAATGACACCGCATGGACAAATGGCAACACATTGCCATGGCAGCACGACATCACATGGTGTCATGACGTCAAAGGACGCCGCTGATGCTGGAGAAAAGGTAAGAGGGGGCGAGCAAGGGGGGAAGGGCAGGCAGAGGGGAGCAAACAAAAAAGTACTATACTTGTTATCAAATATACAACTTTGGATGAGCTACAGAAGATAATTTTATACTCCTGATGAGTATGTGGTATAGGTATCCTGTCTGTGTATGTCTCATCTCCTTAATCACATCTCCTTAATCATATCTCCTTAATCACATCTCCTTAATCTCAGTCTTGAATGTTGTTTCATAAAGACCAGATAACAATTAAAACAAATATCTCTCATAATTAGGATCATAGAGACGTGGCCAAGGGAATAGCAACAGCTACCAATTATCCTTGTGGGAAAGTAGAGTAACACAATTGTGGGTGATTCATTTACAGTGAATGATACCAACTGCAGACAATGATTTAGAAACTGTGCATATTTTCTTTCAAATGTTTTTTTTGTCAGACTGCATTTTCCTTAAATATTTAATTATATCATATTTAACTTGCCTGCTCACATTTAACGTCACTTGCCCTTACTTAAAAATGCATTTGTCTGATGAACTATTTATAGTAGTAGCTTCTTGTTATTAAACACACACCATAGAAACAGTCGTTAAGAGCCACTTGGCACATCTAGCATACGGTACATTATCTGCTCCTCGACTTGTATCCTTGTATCCTAACGAATGATGCAAGTTAGTTTTCCCTACTGTAGTTCTGGATTTTTACCCATGAATATCTAAACCATATTTGCATAGTCCTATACATCTATTCCTTGTTTCCATAGGTATGTGACATTTGGTGAAGCCTGCTAGAGCCATTCTTTTTCAGAACAGCAAACCATTCCAAAATGTAATCTGAGAAATCCAATTTTTTCTCATTGCCTATCCATACAGTACTTTATAAAAAAACTCTTATTTTACAACTTCTTTGCCGAATTTTTTTTTTCTCTCTCTACATTACATATGCTGCAAAGGTATTTGAAAATCTCTTTCAATTCACCCTTTTTTTTTTTTCGTGATGCTGCATGATTTATACAAATAATGCATAACTCCAATAAAAGATTCACAATTCACAAAGCATCAGCTTATGAGTAAGCCAAGCGGTAATTCAAATTGGCTGCTTAAAATTCTCAGACGCATCCCATAGTCAGAAATTAGCTGGGATTTAGAATTGTTTAAAAAGACTGACTTTAAGTTATTTGCAAACAGCAGCGTTATTTATAAGAATTTTAGATCGTTGAACATTCACATGTGTAAGCAACAATTAAAATGCATTTTGTTTTTTCATTTCAAAAGTAAATTCCAGGAAGCCACGTTGGCAGTGGGGTGGTGAAATGCAAGTACTGTAATACAGATGTAATGAAGAAAGGAAGAGGCAGCTGACTTGGTCCTCAATACCCAATCCAATAAATTGATTCAATTAGCCATTGCTTACTCACCTACAGATGGAGCCACCAGCATCCGATCACTTGCCTGGGTAAAAACTAAAGCATCTCACAGTAAATGCCTCAACATTTCTGTGAGATTCCAAATGGCCCACCGAATTAACACAGCAGGGGTCCCTGCAGCCCCACTCAGTTTGAATGGGACTACAGTGAAACCCCGCTGTGTTAATTCGATGGGCCATTAGGAATGTCACAGAATTGTTGAGGCATTTACAGTGTGATTGTCCCAGATTTTCCATGGCAAGTGATCTAATACTTGTGGCTGCATCTGTACAATATAATAATGAAAAATATAGAAAAAGTGGGACATCGCTACTCATAGAAAACGTGATAGAGTATTCTCTTGCTGGTGCTCACCATCCGATGATCCCGGCATCTCAAAGCTGGATCCAGAATTTTGCAAATAGTTGTGATGGAAGAAGCACACAGGATCAGTTTGGTAAGAAAAAACGTACTCTGCATTTAATGCATAAGCAGAGCAGGTACAGACATATGATGTTTCAGGACAGGATGGCCCTTTCCTCAGACACTACACCTCTATGAACAGTAAGCAAAAGCAGATATAAATACCCCTAGGGGTTTAATTACTCACCAACTCCCACCACCTGTGTATCATGCAGGGCAGCGACTCCAGCCTCCACACTTCCTGATTGACATCTGATGTCATCGCGCACCGCAGCGTCGGCTGACGCGGTGACGCGATGACGTAACGTTACCAGGCAACAAAGAAAATAATAAAAAAAAGGGATGCACAGTCACTGGTGCTGGTTCCTATCATAGGTACAGCACTACAGTAGTAACTCTATGTATACAGACTAGGCATGAATGAGTTTAAAGGCACAGAAGGACCTTGCAATGTGGTACAACAGTTTAAAGACACAATCTACAGAGCCGAGATTAGTAAAAGGAGGCCAAAAGGACAAAGGCAGGTTTTCACAATCCTCTTTAACTGTTTAAATAAAGCAGACTATTGTGCAGAAATTATACAACAACTTAGCAATCTACGACAATATAAAGTAATAGCATATGATCCAGTATACAATATACTGAGACAAATCGAAAAAAATTGTTGGAAATGCATATTTAAATAACATAATTAACAAACACCAGAAGGAATTCATTATATCACAACACCCAATAACCCCAGTTCTCAAAAGATACACAAAAATGTGGACAAACCACCAGGCAGGCTCATAGTGGCAGGAACAGATTCAGTGTTCCAACCCTTAGCTATATTTGTGGACACATTATTACAACCACTAGTACAATCCATACCAGCCTATTTAAGGGACACTACTGAATTGCTTCAACTATTGGATACAATCAAAATACTGGGGGACAATGTCTGTCTCTGTACCTAAGATGCACAGAGTCTGTACACAGCTATCCCACATACAGATGGCCTGGCAGCTATTAAAGAGCTCTACAGATGAGTGCATAACCAGAGCAATTGATTGAATTCACACTTACACTCCTTAAAATTATTCTAAATAAAAATTGCTTCAGGTACAACAGAATTTATTACGAACAAGCACAAGGAACAGCAACTGGAGCAAACATGGCACCAACATGTAACTATGTAACATATGCAAATCTGTAACACAGAATAATCAGGCAATAGCCACACATGGATGTGCTATATTGATGACGTGGTCCTGGTTTGGATAGGTGATGAGGGTAGGTTAACACAGTTTTTGGAATACTTAAATTGATGTACTGTATATAGAGATAAACCCTATCTACAATATAATAGTATAACAAAAACTGTCTGTCAATCAATATTTTGGAAATTGAGAGGTACAAATGAATTTCTCAAGTAGATTATTTCCAATATAAAAATAACACATCATCCAATTGTACTGTACCCACAAAATGTGCACCCAACTCTAGTGAGAAGACAATTTACTTACATAGTTACTGTTAATTGTAGATGAGGTTGAAAAAAGACATGTGTCAATCAAGTTGAACCTATTTTAAACCTAGATGACAGAAGTATCCCTTATTTGTATTTGCAGTATATTGATACAGAGGAAGACAAACAAAACACCCCAGTGAAAATTATCTAATGATATCTCATGAGGGTAAAAATAAATTCCTTCCTGTCTCAAATAATGGCAAGCAGATTTCTTTCTGGATCAACATCCTTCCCATGTTTACTTACTTAGACTATATACCTATCCATTCTATAAAGATGGCCAACTTTTTTTTAAAAGATATCTATTGTATCTGCCATCACAATCTCCATGGGTAAGGAATTCCACATTGTAACTGCCCTTACTGTAACAAAACCTTTCCTTTTTTGCTGGTGAAATCTCTTTTCCTGCTGGTGAAATCTCCTCTCCTCCCTACCTTAAGGTAGCGGTATGCAAACTGAGGGGCAGGAGAATTTCTAGAGGGGTGCGGCGGTTACAGAGGCCCTGCACTGTTCCCCATGCACTTAAATTAAATACCAGGGGAGGCGTGAGGCCTCTGTAACTCACTTAACACCATAACGGAGAAACAAAAGGTTTACATTTTAGAGGGTTGGAAATTATACAAAGGGATATTCGGAAAGGTAATAGGGAATTAAAACTACTCCAACGAGAACAATATTGGATCTACACTTTAAAAAGTAAAATCCCAGGTGGCCTTAACGAGATGATAGAATTAAATCCTTTCCTAAGATGAGAAATAGAAATACTCCTTTTTATTATAATCATTGATATGGATTCTTTGTAATAGGTAAATAATTTTAGGTATGGATATTTTTAGTTTCAATTTAAATATTGTTTTTAAAAATAGGAAGTAGATGTTTTAGGGTCCAATTGTAGTAATATGGAAAATGATATATAAGTGATAAGTAAGTTTTTATGAATGTGTCAATTTTTATTGTATAATTGATGTAAACAATATGAAATAGGTTTTTTTGGGTTTTTAGGGAGTCCAATGAAGTTGATCACTTTGTAAGGGAGAATATATATATATATACATATATATATACTTTTAATAATATATAATATGAGTATTTTTAACATTATGAGCTTTATTTGGGCAGCTATATATTTGAATCATTTTTGTAAGTGTACGTAGACATGAATTATTAGATATAGCATCAGTTATTAATATATATATAAATATTTATTTTATTCTTAGGTAATATGTGTATGTTTTGTGTGTCTATATATGTATGTTTGTATACGCAGTGGGGTCACGTGACCCTCAACAACATTTGACGCCGAGCCATTGGGAGAGGAGGGGCGCGAACGCTGTTGCTCCCAGGAAGGGGGCCGCAGCTCAAGAAGTTTGCGCACCTTTGCCTAATGGGATTATCCTGGGTTGTTTGTACTGACTTTGGGGTGAATAGTTATTTTGAAAGATCCTTGTATTGACCCTTAATATATATGTATATAGTTGTATCTCCTCTTAGATAACTCTTTTCTAATGTAAACAAAGCCTTTCCTCATAAGTCAGATTTTCCATCCCTTTATTTTCTGCACTTTTTATAGTTCCATAATGTCTGTTTTATGGAGTGGTGCCAAAAACTGTTCTCCATATTCAAGGTGTGGTCTTGCTAATGCTTTATACAGTGGCATAATTATGCTTACAGTACTTCCCTTCCATCCATTTCCATTAAAATGCCAGATAAGATCTTATTTGCCTTTGCTGCTGCTGCCTGAATTTGAGCACTATAGCTAAGCCTGCTGTTTCTAAGCATTCCTAAATCCTTCTCCATCACTCATTTTCCCCACTTAATTTTTATGCTGCCTGTTTATTCTTGTTTCCAACTGAATAACCTTACAATTATCAGTATTAAACCTCATCTTCCATTTACCTGCCAAAGTGTCCTGTCTATCCTAAGTCCATCTGGAGAGAAAAATTACATCCTGCTCTGATTTTACTACCTTGCACAATTTATTGTCTACAGCAAAGATGGAGACTTTGCTCCCCATGCCAACCACAAAGTTTTAAATAAACAAGTTAAGAAACAGAGGTCCCAATAACGATCCTTGAGGTACTACGCTTACCACTATAGCCCAACCTGAAACGTTTCCATTTTTTTATAACTCTGTTGTCTATCCTTCAACCAGTTTTCAATCATGGTGAAAATATTTTTACTTGGTCCAATGTCCTTTCTTTTCTACACTAACCTCATGTGGCACCATATCAAAAGCTTTTGCGAAATCTAAATAGACCACATCAACTGCATTACTCTGGTCTAAACTAAAAGTTACTTTGGCGTGATCTATCTTTCATAAATCCATGCTGACTATTACTAATAGTTTTGTTATCCATGAGGTATTTCTGCATATTATCCCATACCCCATATTAAACCTTCAAGTAGCTTCCCTATTAAAGTAGCTATTAAAGTTAGGTTTACAGGTCTGTAATTCCCCGGTTGTGATCTAGCTCCCTTTTTAAATACTGTATACATTAGGAACCATGTCTGCTTTACGCCAATCTTGTGATACTGAGTATATGGAAATGGAGTTCTTGACTTCTGTATTAAATGTATTGGTTTGGCTATTACTAAACTCGGCTCCTTTAGAACTCTTGAATGTATGCCATCGGAGCCAGGTTTCTTATTTAATTTAATTTTATCAAGCCACCTATGAACTTCATTCTCAGTTAACCAATTGTTCGTTAATATAGAGATTATGGCTTCCTCTTGCAGCTCTATTATTGCAATTGATTCTTCCCTAGTAAATAGAGAGGCGAAGAATTTGTTTAATAGCTCTGCTTTTTCCTTATCTCCAATAATTTGCCTGTCCATCTCACACTGAAATGGTCCTATATTTCCTTTTCTAATGTTTTTATTATTAAGGTACTTAAAGAACTTTTTTGGGTTGATCTTACTTTTGTTGCAATCATTTTTCATTTTTGCTAATATGATTGACCTTTTGCAACTTTTGTTATATTCCTTATATTTCTGGAACGTTGCCTCCGTCCCTTCTGACTTTATGAATCTAAACGCCTGCCTCTTTTTTTTCCATTTCCTCCCCTACCTGTTTATTTAGCCACAATGGTTTAGACTTGTTTCTTTTATATTTATTACCCAAGAGTATATACGAATAAGTGTGTGTTTCGAACAATGTTTTAAAGACTTACTTATTATTGTAAATTGTCATGTTGGTTTTCATTGCCCTTTAAATTTTTAAATTATATGTCTGAAAAACCTCTAAGATAAAATAAACAATTTTCACATTGTCATTTGGGAAGTCTGACTTTATAGAGGCATTTATTCATGTTTCAGACACCCAAAAGCTTGCTGTAGGCAATGAGTTCTTCAAGTACTGTATAAATTCATCCTCAATAGGCAAGATTTTCACAGAGATTATAATGTTTTTCAACTCCTTTTATCCCCCTAGAGCGCTAAATTATCAATGTCAATATATACAGTGTGTGTTTTGAAAGGGGGAAACTGGTTGTATACAAGTACAAAAGGCTTAAAGTTACATTGCAAATCCACTGTATTATAAGTCTGCTACTAAGGGGTGCTCTGCAATAAGACAGCTTCCTGAGCAGAAATGTACAGATGTAGCAAGACTAAATGTCTCCAGTGCCACTGTCTCAGGATTTATGGAACCATCGGAGGTAACATGGAAACCCACAGTAGAGAGGAGATGGAAATACATAGAAACAGACAGGGTAAATTGTAACACTAAAGGAAACAAAACAGGGAAAACAAAACAGAGTCTGCAAAGTATGCAAAGATAAATGAAAAAGGCTATGATAACTAAGAGAACAAACATGGATTGTGTTAAGGGAAATAACATGACAAACCAAGGTTAGCTGCAAGAATTGCAGTGCTATATGCAAAGAGAAATAGTAGCAGGGGATAAATAATAAACGGGCAAATAGTGCTAAGGGAGTACTAGACAACAATCAAGGAGGTACCTGTACAGATGCAGCGGCCGTTATTCAAACACGTCACACGGTGTATACCTCAGAATACCTATGTAATGGCGCGCAACCTTGCTGAAACGCATATGCGTGTAATCACATTTAGGCGCATGCGTGTTTGTCTCATTGGAACCTTGTTGAAACGAATATGCGTGTCATCACATTTAGGCGCATGGGAGTATGTGAATTTCAAGTTTGAAAAAAAAACATGGGCTTAACAATTTTTGCCATTCTTACAGTACAATCAATCACTAGCTTTTTAATTCTACAGTAATGTATACTGTATTTTATGAGGTGGGTGACATACTGTAATTTTTATTTGGTGGTTGGGGGGGGGGGTTCTAAACATTCTGATGACCTGTTCAAAAGATTTCTTTGAACTAATAATCCCGCATACACACACTCGGGCTGGCAAAGCTGCTGTAAACTTGAGTAGTGCATTAAAGTGCATTAAAGGCATTGAATATTTCACAATATTGGACTTTAACTACTGTATAACCTATAACTATTGTATAACCTGTAATGTAACTATATAATGAATAACTATACTACTGTAGACTAGACAGCACACACATGTCTAATACAAATGTACTGTACAGTGTACATCCTGTACTGTATATATATAAATATATATTTTGAGTGCCCTACTTACCTGTATCATAATTACTGTACCTGTACTTACCTTACTACAGTACAGTACCTTACTACATTCCAGTGGCCTGTCTATTATGCTGTAAAAGAACGGGCAACACGCTAGCTATATGATCAATATATTTATTGCATCTTTGTACGGTGAGTATGTTGTTCAGAAAATCATTATTCCTTTTGCCAATTCATCCTTTTGGACATTTTCACAACTTTTCTGATATAATCCTTCATCTCATGCCATACCAATACGATGGGATTCAAATCTGGTGATCTGGAATTGGAGTGGGGGGGGGAAAGGGTGAGTAAGTTAAAGAGATATAAACAGTGTAAAACAATGAGAAACAGTAACCAGACAGTACACTGGAGAACTTACTCCGATGGCGTCTTTACCCAGTTGATACCGCTCGCAAGAATATGGGTAACCGAGGCAATGTGTTTCAGGTCATTGTCCTGGAAGAAACGGTGACCAGATGGCAAATCATGCCTAATGTATTCAACAATCACGGGGACTATTTGCTCTTGGCAAAATACTTTATCCATGATTCCTGAAACAAGAAAGGAAAAAAGAAAAGAAAAAGGTACCAAATACTATACACTACAGTTGTACAGTTCATAAGGCCACAGAATGTGACTTTGTGCATTATTTTACCCTCAAAGATGATGATGCATCCTGGTCCACGTCAAGAGATCGCTCCCCACACATGCATCTTCACTGGGTGCTTGGGACACGGCTTCAGAGATAGGCGTCCTTCTTTTTGGAATGCAAAAGTGGCAAATCTCTCAAGAGCTACAGTTGTCTCGTCAGTTAAGATGACATCCTGAAAAATCTCGCAACTTTCAATCCATGCCCATGCCTGGTTCACACTTGTGATCTTGTTGGCCACCCTTTTCATAGGATACACTCTGTAATGACAAGGAATAGGTTTACAGGTACAGTAAAACCACACTTTTACCTACTTTGTCACAGTAAGACACTTACTGTACACGTCCATATTTCCATTCCAATTTGCGTCTCATCTGCCTGATCCTGGTCTCAGATGCTGTTATATTGGGAGTTTGCTGGACCCTTGCCACCTTTCATCATTATCTTCACTGATTTGGTCCACAAGAAGCGTTGTCGTCCTACAGAATAAAGGAAAACAGAACAATTTGTTACAGTAGGCCCCAAATTTTCTCTAAAATAAATTTAATACTGACTAACCTTAAAACTTGCCCCACAAATCAAGCATCCCAATAGCCTGCACTCATGGCTACAGTCCCACACTCAGTCACTCATAAGAGTACCACCCATTGTGACCAAGCACTGCCATTTACAGCACTTTTTCCCTCACCTGCTGTCTCTGTAAATTCCCCATAAAACCTCTTAGATTGTATGCTCTTCGGGGCAGGGATTTCCTTTCCTATTGTCTGATTTTGCTGCACTTATTGCTTATTTGCTACACTTATAGACGAAAATCACCCTTGCCGAGGGGGAAGGTGGATCAGCAGGCACAACTGTGCAGGAAAGAGTTGCAAACGGCTGGACTGGGCTGAAAAATGCTTTATTTGAACATGGATTTAAAAACCAAGAGGAGGGGGTCTGTTCCCCTCCTCTTGGTTTTTAAATCCATGTTCAAATAAAGAATTTTTCAGCCCAGTCCAGCCGTTTGCAACTCTTTCCTGCACAGTTGTGCCTGCTGATCCACCTTCCCCCTCGGCAAGGGTGATTTTCGTTTGTATCCATATACAGCAAGGAGCACACAGATCCGGATGGAAAATGGACTTATGTGAGTACAATATGATTACTATTTGCAAGTGGGAGCTTCCCCAGGTTCACTGGATCATATAGTTGCTGGATTTATATACAAGGGGTCTGGGTGGGTCCTAGGACTTCCCCCTGACATCCCTTTTTATCCTTGCCAGATCGTGTTCCAACTAGGGGTTAATCTACACAGCTCCACACAGCATTTCTACACAACATGTGATCCGGATGCCGTATTTATTTTTACAAGTGGGTCATATGCTTTGTAGCACTAGTAATTGAGGGACTCTACCTCAATATTCCTCTGTGCTACACTTATAGTATTATTATAATTCCCTGTTCTGTATTCTTTGTGAAGCGCTGAGTATACTTTTGGCGCTATATAAATAAAGACATACTGTACAATACAATATGCACTGCAGCCTGAAAAAGAATGAGAATGTGTGAATGTCTTCTATCGTTCTGGGGGTGGTGTCGATAAGCTGTTGAATGTCCTTCTGCTATGTTTTGTGAGGGGGGAAGGTTTAAGTTTGCCAGTCCGAGTGTGCTGGATAATACACTGTAGTTCAAAGACATAATTTGAACAGTTTTACAATAAAGGTTCACTGCAGTACATGCTGTAAATAACATGGGTGTGTTACTGAAATATTTCCATAAACAGTATGCAAAGCAGAACAAGCCCAGCAAAAGGTGAAGGTTTTCAATAGTATAACCCCCCCCAAAAAAAAAAATTAGACTATGCCACCTCATACTGTACATGTATATATTCAAAATAAATAGTAAGTGATTTTAAGAATGTAAAAATTGATAAAATATTAAAAACATGCATACAAGACGTTATTAGAGTAGTAGAGGACAATTTTTTCCTCAAAAATTATTGCTAGGAAAAAAGTAATGCAAAACACACTAATGCATTATACCAGTCATAGTGTAATTACAGTACATACTGTACAGTAAAGAAAACAAAAATACTTACCCTGTTGTGACTGTGGGACTCCGCTTTACACTTTTTGCCTTACCATAGGCATGATAGCTTACAGTGCTTTTTGCTAAACCGAGGCCCGAAGCAACTAACCAGCGTTGCATCTGTAAAATTATGTGTCCTTTCTTGTACATATCCTGTATTCTCATGCTGAGATCCTTTGAAATCCTTTTCTTCGGCATCGCTGCTTTTAGAAAAAAAAATAAAGCACAGAGGAATGTATATTCGATGTGTATTTGATGTGTATTCAATGTGCATTGAATCAACAAAAGTGATGGTGTATTTATACTTTAATTTAATGGGCCTCAGCCTCGCTCGACAGGTTTAGTACAGAGTACACCCGCTTATAAAAGAGATATTAGAGGTCCATCGAAATCCCTCCTTTTGCCTTTTTCAGCTTGATGTCAAAGTTTCTGTTCTGGGGGAAAAAAAATTATGCTATTATTTGCGGTATTGAGCATGCATCAAGTCGCGTCATTAGGAATTAAAGCAGCAGTTCAAGCAATATCCTAACAGTACATGTGCGTCTTTACGATGAGAACAAACTTCTGATAGGCTCTAGCTCTTGAGCCCCGCCCTCCCCCTAGCTATCCACCAATTGTATCTACAGTAGTAACTGCACAGTCAATCATAATGCATTTTCAACAATTGTGCAAGAATTAAATTAAATTAAATAACCCTGAGCAAAGCGATTGATTACAGAGAACGAACCGATCTGCAGCTTACTGTAGCTAATCACTTGTCTGTGCACATATTGTATTGATGCACATACTGCAATGTATTTTTAAAAAAATAATTTTTTTTTTAACGGCAGTTTGAACTGCAACTTTAAACTTAATACTGTATTGTACATTATATTTACCTGCATTATAAACTTTGCCAAACGGGTGGAGATGAGCCACTGTTACTCGCGTAGTCTGCATTATAGTTGACAGGTGATAGCTGGCCTGCTACACCTCTAGTTGACAGCTGATGAAGCTGGAAATCTTTTTGATACACGTAAGCTTGCTGGTACTTGTACGTGAAATCAGGCTCAGGCTGGACATTTTGCAGGTATTCAGGTGGGGAGAGGTAGCAAGGATTGCCGTTCATCAGGTTTTCACTGATAGTCAGACCGTTATTGTAAGCCAGTACTGGTGCTGTTGCTGGCGCTGTGCCTGCGCTGGCACATTGCTGGATTGGGATTGACAAATATTATATGGGTTAAACCCGACATTTTTCCTTTTGAAGTTGCCATGATCAAACATACTGTAAAAATCTGGGTCCACACCCCAATACCCTCTTGTATCTCCAGCAGGAGGGGCAATGCAAAAAAAAGTCTGATCTGTACTTAAGGTTTTTCTTATCGAACGCCTCCACCCACGAACGTCAGGTGAAAATTTGTAAAAATCGTAGTTCGAAATGAAATATTTATATATATATATATATATATATATACACAGTCGCCATGTTATCTGCTGCAGCATTAATTGCAGAAAATATAAAAAATGCATAACTACAGTCAGGTTTTTTATACAGTACATGTACAGTGTACACATGCCAGTCCAGTCAGTAATTGTGTAAGGATACTGTAGGAATGTAGAAAAAAGCACACAGCTTTGAGTTTTATAAGTTTTTATTATGAAGCGTCTAAATGTATTAATGTCTTGAAGGTCGAATCACAATGGACCACTGTGGTACTGTAGACTTGGTTTTTATCTGATTTTTAAACACCTGCAAATTGACACAGCAGCACAGAAATGTACACATTACAATTCATTAATTTCTGCCACCTGGCGGATACGCGAAAAATTGCACCCAAAGAAATCCGAAACCATTACATTTAAACAGATCAACCGCGGTAAACCGCATGTGCCTGGCGGCGTGAAGGCGGCATGAATGTGGGAATGCGGCATGAATACTACGTGGAATACAGCAGAGCACACGAAAACGGCTCCGTGATTTGTTCGAATAACGGCCGCTGCATCTGTAGATCTGCATAACTGGAATCCAGATAACATAAGAAACAGGGAAAGATGCAGTGCTAGGTAACAAAGAATAATGTGACTTCTGACTTGTAAATAGAAAGTTGACATGCAAGCAAAGAACTACTGTAACGGATTGGGTGGGGTATAATACCCAAACTAAGGTGGCAGATGGTCTCATGGATTGTTTTAGTTCTTACCAGTTCTGTGCCTGAACCTAACTTTTCTGTGTGCACCCACAGGTCTTTGAGGAGTACTACGGGCGGTAATCATGACTTGCTGCCACCCGCAGTCACGCGACCACCATTGTCGCGGCACTGGAGGATTAACACTGTGGGGGCTCCCATTCAGAAGCATGGACCCCTCAGAGGTCTAGCACTGCAAACACTGTCCCTGATGCCATGGATTTTTGCTTCTTCACTGCGGTGGATAAGGGAGTCTTGCTACATAGGTACCTTATAGCCATTCAACTGAAGGCACCAGAAGGTAACTTATAGCAGCTCATCATTAAACATAAGCCATATAAAATAAATATCCGTTGTAATGTGTTGTTTTTCTCACTCAATTGAAGGAGGAAGTTATACATAATAATGATGGTAATAATAAATGTTAAGATACCAGTCCCTACTAGAGATGAGCAAATATCTTGAAATGTGCTTCACAATTGCTTTTGCAAAAACATCATAAATATTATTTGAGACATTTTGCTACTTAAAATTCTTAACATTTTTGCCAAATTTGACGTTTCATGCCTGGTAAATATTGCACATCTCTACTGTAGTTTCTTCTCCTTAGAGATTCAACCCAATATGGTACTTGAAGCATGAGGAAATACAGGTATTCTCATAGTCACAGGGACTGAAACTGAGATATAAACAAGGTTCTCCATTGAGCCACTCTTTCTTCCACTTCTTTTAGGCAATGGGAGAAACGTTGAATGTAATCATTACAACAGCAGTACTAATGGAATAGTAGATATAAAAGGAATATAAGCTTAGCAGAATCACACAGTTATTTTTAATGCAGAAATGTCCTAGAACTGACTGGTCAACAGTACTGTACCTTCAGAGCCCCAGGTGGTCATCTCTACTATCAATTTATACCAACGTCTAAGTATCAATGGATCTGTTGTAGGTTATGTAATGCTGGCATCTCAGATTCTACTACTACACTTTACCATCTCACACATTATACCAGCTCAACTGCATGATACAGTGTGTATCTCTGGCATCACAGCTTTTAGATTTGCCACCCTGCTCTATCCCATACATCTAAGAAAGCTCAGCCTTCTGGTGTGTGGGCTGGCATCTCAGCTCTATGCAAGGTTACTGTACATGCTCTCCCCTGTGCTGTTTCATGCTTGCAAAGCAGCTCCACCTTCAGGTGTGTGATGCTGGCGTCTTGATCTCCCATAATCAGATACCCTGGACAAAATGATATGTTATAATAATGTCTCACTCACACTGCATCCAAAATGCTTCCATCAAATCCTCTTAAGAAAGTATACATTTTGTTCCATTAAAATAGAGTTAGCAAACAGGATTAAAAAGGGCAAATGCCTAATGCATTTCATGCCAAACCCAGGAGCTTTGTCAAACTGTGATACTGCTTGACTGCTAGAACTGTAGCCAACAGTTTTCATTGGCAACCACCATGTGCTTAGATCTCCAAAGGAGAAGATTGCCATGGTACTTCAAGTGTTGAGTTTCAATAGTTCTTGACAGTTGTCTAAGGAGCTTAGTTACAGTACACTATCATGATACTGGCAGTAGTTGGCCTTTGCTGGCATGAAGATCCCATGTGTTGCAAAAAGTGAAGTACTAGAAATGACCAAATACTAGAGAAAGTGCTGTAACAAACATATAAATTATGCAGGGAAAAATGGTGCATTATGTACCGTATGTCAGTGAATTAAAAACGTCAGTATGTTAGGTTAGCTGATTGTCCTAATCCAATGCTTTTTCATATATTGGAGTAAGAAGCTAAATAAACATCAATAATACATTATATGAAATAGTATGGACAATTTACATTTAATGGACGTATGACACTATGCTTAATATTACCAAAACAGGTAACCTAGCTCTTGATTACCTGTTCTAAAGATCCATTTTACAAATCGAGTAGCATTTTCTGATAGTAAGTGTAGCCAGGCCACCTGATGGCTACTATTCTGCCCTTGGGCTGGCAGTAAACCCTGGTACAATCAGGTTGCCAGTAGTTGACATGGGGTTTTCCCCCTCTGAGGAGCTGCCTTTGAGTGACAGTGGGTGGCAGTGACATCAGGCCTGAGCATGACCAATCATGACCAATCATGATGCCCTGCTTCTGGCTGTACGTAAGGGCAGTACCGCCCCAAATTTGTTGTTGCACCTTCCCCCACTGAGGAAGGCAGGTGACACAGTGGAAAGGCTGAGATTGGGCCTTCCCAGTCCTCTTCCATCCGGGTGAGAGTGGCTGTGTACCATACCTCTGCCTCTGCTAGGGAAGCAGGAAAGAGCAAGGATGGCTGTTGGTGCCCTTGGCCTGTAGTGACAGTCCAAGGACCATCCTTCAGTGGTAGCTGAAAATTACTGCATTGGGCAGAAGCCTGACGTGCTGTACAGAAGAAATAATAAACCATTCCTGTTGTTATACCTCCTGCCTGGTGCATGACCTTAATGGGGGGTGAGGTAATAGTTCTACCGTGGGAGATCACCTTCAGTTCCTGGAGCCTACGGCGGATGGAGGCGCTGCACTGCTAAAGAGATATGTAGGGTATAAACCCCAGAAGACTAGTCCTGTGTCCCCACTACCACCGGCGGACGACTCAGCCCTCCTGTTACCAGCAGGTATCATGCACCCCACGACTAGTAATGGCCAAATCTCCCACCGGGTGGGGGAAACACTGTTACATAAGCCAGCTCTTATTTCCATATTAACAATGTAGTTTACTGTACAGTACTTAACTGTGAAATATGTTTTATTGATGTGAACACGAACATTTTCCATTTATTTGTGGTGTGTTTTTTTAATGCTGAAAAAATGCCCTTTATTTTAATGATGTGTAAAATTGTGTAATGTTTTGTGCAGTTTATTTAAATGAGATATTAAATGGTGTTCTGCCGCATGTTGTATTTTATTTGTTTAAGGTGTGTTGTGTCCATAGTAAAAAAAAAAGGGAATGATGTTTTAGCCCCTTATTAGTGAGTCTGTACTTTTTAGAGATATTGATATTATTTTTAAAGTATAAAATAAATAACAAAGAATATAGGGCAATTGTAGACAAACTCCCTCTTAACGCATGAGCCACTATTTATCGACAATGCTCTCTACTTGGCTGTCATCAGACAACTCTACTCTGTATTGACGATGCTTCAGATCTTTTTGATGTGGATGTTCTGAACAAAATTTGCATGTGTGCTGCAGCTATTTTAGTTCTGAGGTACATTTAGATTTTATTGGAAGGCAGAATGAAGCATTACTTCTGAAGCATAAAGAAATAGATAAGGATGAAATGCTCCCTGCAATGCATTCTTTAAATATTGCCAATTATGTGTGTAACTAAGCAAATAAAAGCTTCTGTTTCAAATTTATAATCTACAATTGAGAACCATCTGTGATAGGCAGTGTTTTTGCCAGGTCTACAGTACAACTAGTATAATCTCATTGTCTTGTGATGTGAACATATGTTTTTAGTACCCTTGTCGGCTGGATTTTGTTGATTCTAACTTAACTCTTCTTCATAGAGAAAAGGGGATAACAACTTCATGTTTACGTGAGGCAGGAGAACCAGGGACAGTACTTATTATTTCTAACAAGAGATCATGATTTCACAATGATTTTCTGTCTAATAATCTGGTGAGAAGTTGACATTTCCTACAGAAGATGCAAATACTATTTTATTATAGCACACCCATCTTAGCCTTCATAATAGGCAGACAAGTAGTTTTTTCTGACAAATAATTTAATTTGCATTTCACTAATAATAATAATAATAATAATAATAATAATAATAAGAAGAAGAAGAAGAAGAAGAAGAAGAAGAAGAAGAAGAAGAAGAAGAAGAAGAAGAAGAAGAAGAAGAAGAAGAAGAAGAAGAAGAAGAAAAGACAACTAGTTAAAGCAATCCATAAAAAATGTATTTGGCATTGCTACAGTCACTTTAAAAGTAGCAAACAATTATAGTTACAAAATGTGCAAAATTAAACAACAGGAGAAAAACTTCATACATAGCGTGAATCATACAAACAAGTGGCAAATTCTTCATACACAGATCACAGTATCATATGGAACAGCATTACCAAAAGCTGTTTTACTGGTACCACAGATCAATCAATACTCACTGGGAAGAGTCTGAAGAAATCCTTACACAAATTAACTCAATATTTGTGGCTTTTTTTATACATTGTAAAAATGTACACTTTGGGCACTATTTACTGGAAGTTATATTACACACACAAGTAATCACAGGGATTACATAAAGCTCCCAATAGTAGCACTCATGATAGATAACATTATAGGTAGAAGTGTTATTGTAGTGGAAGCCACAAATGGCCAAAGCCCACAGTGGGGTCAGCTGCAAAGGTCAAACTCAACAAAAATAATAAACCTTATTATTTTTGTTGAGTTTGACCTTTGCGGCTGACCCCACTGTGGGCTTTGGCCATTTGTGGCTTCCACTACAATAACACTTCTACCTATAGTGTTATCTATCATGAGTGCTACTATTGGGAGCTTTATGTAATCCCTGTGATTACTTGTGTGTTTCATTTTGTCCTCTTTCTCCTAAGCACCAGATAGTTTATGTTTCTGTCCTATTTGTGGCTGTTGTGTTGATGAGCGACGTGTTTTCTGTGTGTTTAGTAGTTAGTTATATTACACATACAGTAAAAAAAATCAATCTATTAGCAGCATAAACATAATTAGAATTTCAGATCTGAAACCCTACTTACATTTCCAATTCATGACTTACATCCCCATTTCCAAAAACAGGAATAAGCTGACCTTCAAAAGCTTATACAGTATATAGATATAACAAGCGTTACTACAATCTCTGACGTTGTCTTTCCTCCGCTGATTCAATTAATAAGCACCTTCTCCTGCTGGTGCGTTATGCTTGTCCTTCTGCAACGCTCCAGCGGGAGTTATAATAGCTGCTACATCTGTAGATACTGTATAGTGTTCATTTCTTGACAGCAACTTAACTGGAGCTTAACAATTCATTCTCCTAGTTTTTCTTCCAAACAAGAACCACTGTACCAAATGAAATGAACAAAGCACCTATTTTAAATAAAGTATACCCACTGTCAATGATATTTGTCTTGGTCTCAATGAACATTATATGTTGTTTATGGTCAAATAAGTGCGCGCTGGCTGGTACGTAATCTACACTCCTTTCTAAAAGTGGCTCCTGCAGCTGATCCTTCTCCCGGGAACAACGGGGTCGATACCACATTAGAACAAAAATAAAAGAAGCGCATGGAGGGACACTATTAGAAAAATAGACCTAGGTTCCAGCCAATGTTAAGAGCTCTCTCATACACGCAAGGAGAGAAAGGGGTGAACACAGGTTCCAGAGAGAGTCCTATTTCCTCGCAGTTCAGCTGTAGAAGTTGGCATCAGCGTTCTTGCTAGGGGGGGCGTTGACTCTAGTCGTCCATCATCATGACGTCTTACATCATCCATCATGGAACCTCAACTCAATAACTCAACGCATTTCACGTCTATGACGCTTCATCAGTGGGTGAGTAATTGGCTCCCGGAGTGGCTATATTTATAGAAATCCATATTGAAGCCTAAACCAATAGGATGGGTATCCTTCCGCCATTCAAACTAACCTTACTCAAAAACTTACATAAATGATGCCATAAAACCCACAGTAAAGTATACTTCACATAGTTTTAGCCACATAAATGTAATCTATAATCATATATTTATACAAAAGAGAGATATGGCATCTACTGTGTGTGTGGTGCGTTATCTGTGGCTCACAGGAGGCCTGAACCTTCGCTACTGGGATTCTGGGGTGTACCTGATTCGATGGGTGACAGCGCCTCCACCTGCGCTGGATCCTAACTATGTGGGATAGCCCCGTGCAGGACCATATCTGTCCAATACACACTGATGCAGTAAAACAATAGCAATTTACAATATACATAGAAACAATCATAAACAATAGCACCACTACTGCAATACTAGGCCTTGCAGTGCCGCAATCCCTCACCGTGCCTTCCCAACAACGTGTCCACACCTCTGCAGGGTTTACCCCAATGTACTGGGGTGCTCCGGGCACCAGACCATGCCAGTGTCCACAGAATCAACCACCCACCCAAGTGTGTGAGACAGCACTGCCCCACTAGCCCGTCAATAGTTGGGGCAGTTGGTGAGATGAAGTACCTACTGGGTGTGTCCACACCCAGGTGCGCAAATGATGCAGATGGGATCCACAGATCCGATGATGAACTGCAACGCCTCTGCCTCTACGGTGGGTGGGTACCTCCTTGATGGTACCACCTTAATGATCTCTTTGGCACAGATGGATGATCTGGTCCCATATGAGAAAATAATGTCTTCTATATTAAAAAACATGGAATTCTGAATAGTGGCCGAGATTTTATAACTATTGGATCATGTGACTTATATGGAAGGATCCCTTAGGATGTGAGTTTAGAAATAGCCCTCTATTTAATATGCATGGAGAAATATGAGGACACTGATTATATTGTTCATATGGGGGGGAGTGCGCTACATATATTATAGGTTAAACTGTTAAAACTCTATGTATTAGAGATGTATGCTCTCTGATTGGTTAAAATTCTAAGCATTAGTCATTCAGTAATGGCCTGGAATTTTTGGCATCTTGCCAAGTTTTTATTTCCAGATAATCAGCTTTCACTTGTCTGAGAAGCTCTCAGACAGGAGAGGTGATTAGGCAGGAGGCAACAGCCAGACAGTGACTCCTCCCCCTCCCTCCCTGCATGTAGAGAACTCCACTTTAGAACCCTGTAAAGAGGGAGAGTTAGTGTGTGTGTCTGTCCATATTCAGGATTTGTGTGTGCGTATATAGCTGCAGAGTTTGTATTTGTGTGTGTGTACAGTAGCTGCATAGTTTGTGTGTATCATTATTTTCTCATATTATTGTTGTTAAACAGGTGCCAATTCTATTAACTCATTCAAACCATTTGGAGATTTGGTTTGCAATGCAAAAATCCAAAACTGCTCCCTTTGCAACAATCGCAGTTCTCTATTTCCCCTCCTAGGAACTTTGGGGATAACCTCTAAACTTTTAAAATTGAGGTTCATAGATTGGCCATCGTGGTAATCTAGAAGGTGTGTGCCAAGTTCTGAATTTTTTTGCCACTCACCATGTGGCGGTTGGCATTTCTGATATCACTAATGTGATATTACAGATCTGAAACCCTACTTACATTTCCAATTCAATGACTTACATCCCCATTTAAAAAAACAGGAATATGCCGACCTTCAAAAGCTTTTATACTGTATATACACAGATGCAGCAACCGTTATTACAACCTCTGATGTTGTCACTCCATTGATTCAATTAATAAGCACCTTCTCCTGCTGGTGCGTTATGCATGTCCTGCTGCAACGCACCAGCTGGAGTTATTATAACAGCTGCTACATCTGTAGATATGGTGCAAATGTCTTGACAGCAACTTAACTGAAGTTTAACATTCTCCTAGCTTTCTTCCAAACCATAACCACAGCATCGAATGTAATGAACAAAGCATCTATTTTTTAATAAAGAATACCCACTGACAATATTTGTTTTGCTTCCAATGAACATTATATAATCACCCCAAATATTTTAAGCTCTTGGCTATCAGTATACTGCATTGACATATTCCCACTTTGCCAGATACAGTATGAGAGAAATAAAAGTGGAAATTGGCAGTGACGATTAGCCTGACATCTTGAGTTATTTACATAAAATAAAATAAACGCATTCTATGTAAAATCTTTCCACTAATACCAGATACTGTAGTGCACACGGTTATTCTAACACAAACAGTGGCAATCGCCAAAAAGACCCAGGTACACCCAGGTACATGCTGGACACATGCCTTAAACTTGCCTAAACTAGACCAGCATTTCTGCGTTGATTAATGGCCCATCAGATTAACAGCGGCGTCCCTGGCAGTCCCATTCAAACTGAATGGGACTGCCATGGACCCCAGCTGTGTTAATCCTATGGGTCATTAGTCAATGCAGAAATGCCTTAAACTTTCCTTAAACTAGCCAGGTTACACCCAGCACATACCCTGAATGTAACCGGGTTAGTTTAAGGCAAGCTTTAGAATACTCGTGGTCTCGTCTGTACATGCTGGTACACTAGCTATGTTGCAATTCACCTTTTCAACCTGTGGAAGGGTGTACCTGTTTAAAAAATATTCTGCTTTAGAGGCAGTCCTTAATACAAGTGATGACATCAGTTTCAAAATAAGACAATTCAAAGTATTTGATGAACTTTTCCATTTTTAATGTCACAGCATCCAAATGTTTTGGAGTGTTTTTTTTAAATATTTACCTAATCTGTTTTATAGTTTACTATGTTGCAATAGTTAGCCAATACACACAGGGGAAGATCAATAGCTACTGTAGCTATTAAGATTATATAACAGCCACGCATATACTGTAGATACAGAAATACAATAGAAACATTTTTTTTTTCACCAGAAATATATACGTGTATATTTTATTTTAAGGGTGATTGGATATTTCTAAAGAAGCTGATTACACTGATTGCTTATGTAATGCCCCTATCTACCCGGATACACAGATAGGGTGTAGATAACATAACATTGTCTCTGATGTTTCCTTGACAGGGTTCAGACCGGTCCTGATAGAGTGTTGTCTAAGTGGGTTACCTTTGATCTCACGGTCTTCTCTCTTCGTGGTTCAGGCCAAGGCTGTAGTAGAGTGAATAAGTGAACAGGCCGGCAGGAACTTTTCAAGCACACACTTCTTTATTGGGTGCAACAGTATTTCAATAGATCCATCCGGAAAGGTTTTCAGTGCATCACACATACAGCGTTTCTATAGGTCCAGCAGGACAGGTTCTCAGTGTATCAACACATACTTTCCATCCTCCTCCAGACAGGAGTTCCATGTAGGCAAACCCTACACTCAGGAACTCATCCCTTTCTGGGAACTTCACAAAGGGGAAGCTTCTTTTACCCTTTAGGCTTGCTGCACTTAGTGAATCCCTGCAGTCAGTGATTCCTCCAGCGGTCTGTTCACCAAACCCCTGTGTAGAACTAGGAACTCCCTGTAAGCTGACGGAGTCACATATTTATTCCAGGGGAGAGGCCAACCCCCTTTGCCCCAGTAACTGGGCACATCTGCCTGTAGCAAAGGCCACTCATCCTGCACATGACTCCAGCATCTTACAGACAGGATGTGCCTGAAACTGTAACAATATAACATAACTACGGATGTGATCTCACCTGCCTAGGCTGGTGACTGACTAACCCTGGCACTGCCTGCAGCTTACCAGGGCTGACATGCAGGGCAAGGGGAAGGGTGCTACACTTAGATAACTTTTTTTGCCCTCTGTATGTGTATGCCTTTTTTAATGGGGTCTATAAGAAGCTACAATCTGTAAAAATAGTTTCTAACCGTCTTCTAATATCTTCAGTAGGAATAGTTTGTCTGACAAAATAATTAGTTTACCGCTGGTAACTAAGTAACGAGGAAAAGCAAAAATATAACTTCCGTCACAAATTAGAAAACATATTTTTGGTAGACGTTCCTGCAATGTTTACAGTTAGATCTCCGATTATATTAAAAGATTTTTTAAAACAGTATAAGAGAATGTAAAAAACAAAAAAACAGGCGCTTACCCCAAGTCACGATTCAGAGGTGAAAAACAAACTTAAAATAAAATAAATAACAAAGCCAGCAAATGTGATCTCCAAAATACCAAGAGGTGGCCTTCAATCCCCTATGCTTCAACCCAATGGAGGGATCATCCAAATCCCTTATTGAAACATGGAAACAGAAAAAAATAGGGGAGAAAGGGGTTAACAGAAAAAAATAAGGGAGCAAGGGGTACATCACAGATACCAATACGAATTCATACTTACACAAGGCCGTGTAAGTTTATTATTGATATCATTAATACATCAGTTCCATTTGTCCCTTAACAGGGGTGACCAGCCCTGCTGTATTTCTTTCATCAACTGTATATTTTTAGCTGGAAAGTGTTAACCCCTTGCTCCCCTATTTTTTCTGTTTCCAAGTATAAGAGAATGGCCTAGATAATATATATCAATTTTTCAGTAATCCTCTCTGTGTCTTCTTATAAGACATCCTAAATCTGTTATATGAAGGATTTGTTTAATGAACCTGGCCATGTTATGTTATATTTACTTTATAGGAACAAATCCTTCCTAAGTCTGCTGGTCAGAAAGCGTATCACACAGCAGATGCTCATGCCAATTATCGACTATGGGGACATAGTTTACCACTTGGCACCCCAAACCCACCTTAGCAAACTTGATACCCTCTAAAATTCGATATGCCATTTTGTTCTCCAATGCAACTACAACACACATCACTGCGAAATGCTCAAAGAACTAGATTGGTCATCACTTGAGTCTAGGCGCAAGTTCATCTTTCCTGTCTTGCCTTCAAATACTTTCTGGGCAAGCTACCCATCAATCTGAACAAGCTCTTCACCCCTACCACATGCAGCACCTATCATCTGAGATCTGACTCCAAAAGACTGTGGGCCTCATGCAGAGAGCATAGAATTTTAAAAATGGCGAATTTCATAAAAAGTAGCTTTTTTGGAGAGTTTTATTCTCCATATGCAGAAAAGTGCGAATTCTGCTATGTTTAACATGGATGCGTGTGGCGAGTTTAAATTGGCGAGATGCGCGCTTCAGAAACGTGTAAAAACAAATTCGCGCCTTTTTTTCCCCTTTACTATAGGCGGCGAGCGCCATCTTGCCATATTTTCGTGGCGCGGCAAAAATGCGAGAATCGCGCCTTTTTTTGGCGCGAACAGCCGCTACTTGCCGTTCGCACCTCTCTGCATTCGGAGAGTTTTAAAAATGGCGCGATGGAGGTTCTCGCCAGCCGCGAGGCGAGTTTTAAACATAGAAATAAAAAAATGGCGCGTTTTTCGCAACTCGCCATTTTATGCCGTTTTCTGAGGGAAATTGAACAAAAAATGGCGAGTTTTGAAATAACGATGCTCTCTGCATGAGGCCCTGTATACTGTATGGTCCCAAGGCTCAACAAAGTATCAGGTTGCTCCTCCTTCTCTTACTGTGCACCCCATAACTGGAACAATCTACTGGAGACTCTCACAGCCACCACCAGTCTAAGTTCTTTCAAAACTAAAGCTGTCTCACATTTTAATCTGGTCTGTAAAAGTTACATATGCTTA
Organism: Ascaphus truei; assembly: GCF_040206685.1. Lineage (NCBI taxonomy): Eukaryota > Metazoa > Chordata > Amphibia > Anura > Ascaphidae > Ascaphus > Ascaphus truei. The sequence continues at coordinate 19,912,962 of NC_134486.1, forward strand.
TAATACAGTATATATTCTCTAACTGTGCATGCTATGTCTTGTATATAATGTATACCCTGTTCACTTATGTAACTATGTATTTGTAACCATGTATTATTTCTCATCATCATTCTATGCCCAGGACATACGTGAAAACGAGAGATAACTCTCAATGTATTACCTCCTGGTAAAACATTTTATAAATAAATAAATAATATATATGTTGTTTTTCTCTCTCTTTCTGTCTTTTTCTGGCCTATTTGGTGACACAGATGTAATATTTATGCCTAGTTTGGCATCTAAAGAATGGTTTCAGAATAACCAAATACTACTGAGATCAGATTGTAACTAAATTGTATGGCATTTAAAAACGTGTTTTTGTCACTGACTGGCTTGAATGTGTTACCTTTTATTTGTTTCAGAATTTAGCAATAAAATTTAAGCTAATAAATGGAAACAAACAGGCCACAAATATATCAAAACATCAGCATAAATTTGTATAATGAAATGTGCTTCTATATATTCCTGAAGACCATGGGCCAGGACATCATAGTGTTCGAACCGTTAATCAATATAACAACTATAACATTTAAAAGTTACAGTTTTACTGGACCAAAGTTTCCCCACAAAGTTTTACTAGCCTGTTCTGTGGCATTTTATGCTCATCGGAATTCTAGAATGATGTTACATGTACTGTAGCAAATAATCTCTCACAAATATTTTCCATAGATGATTTTGACTTAAAGCTTCTATTGAGCTGCTGCTACTGCTGTTCTGTAAATTGTGACTATCCATTTTTATTTTATTTGAGTGATGCACACACTTCTTAGTGGTGTCCTTGTGTAGTGAATGCTTCACTGTCTCCAACAAGGCTATTTCTGAGCTTTTGTGATGAGGAAGAAATCTGACCTTTGTTCATTGCTCCTTGAGATTTAAGGGTAGAGGCGGAACTGTCACATATTGACAGAGGCATATGCCAACTAGCACACAAGGGATATGCCTCAGCTTCCAGTGATTAATGACTTTGTATTACAAGCTTTATCGCCATAACTTACTCCATGCTTCAGTATCCAAGAGTAATAGTGCTTCATTGTCCTATGCAAACAAATAAATTGACAAAGCCATACTAGCTACATGCCCAGCATGTATAGTACACGTACAGTGACCAATCATATTAACAATAAGCTCAGCCAAACTTTTTTTTTTCATTAAAACTTCTAAGGCAATAGAGATCCCATACTGATTATTTCATTGAATTTTCAAGCATATGCATTCAGGAATACATATAAACTTAGATATCCACATGTTGTTGACATAGCAGGGATAGGTAAATTACAACCTGTCTTGCAAACTTTTTGATTTCAGACACTAGTGTCCTAAGAAACTCTTTAATAAAAAGATGTAAAGTAATACAAAGCCAAACACTGTGCAAGTTTGTTCATACTGTATCTCATCTACAACTTTGGGGGGGTGGGGGGGTGGCATTTTTATGACATCAATAGATACAAACACTTATGTTGGGTTTATTTTTTGCCCCAAGCCAATAGACCCAATTTCAGCCCGACAATTACAAAAAATAAAAATAAATTGCGTAATCAACCAGTTATTTAAAAAAGCAGGGTAAGGGGGTTATTGTATTAGTAGATCACATAGGCAGCTCACAGGTAAAAAAATGTACCTACGCGTTTCGAGCCGTAGCTCTTGATCAAGAACATTTAACGCAGTTCTTTTTTTAGCCACAGATATTTAAACTACATTACTTCAAATTTCATACAATATTTGACATTATGAACAATGGAATCAAATCACAATATATCATGTAACTTCTTTCAAAGGAAAGGGTTATTTTCAGTAAGGGTAATTAAAATGTGGAATTCATTACCCATGGAGACTGTAATGGCAGATACAATAAATATCTTCAAAAAAAAGGATGGACATCTTTCTAGATAGGAAAAGTATACAGGGATATACCAAATAAATAAACATGGGAAGGATAATGATCCAGGGAGTAATCCGATTGCCAATATTTTTCCCCTTATGAGATATCATAAAATTAACACAGCAGGGGTTTGAATGGGACGGCAGGGACCCCGCTGCTATGTTAATCCGATGGGCCATTAGAAATATCACAGAAATGTTGAGGCATGTTGAGGCATTTACTGAGATTGCCCCAGATTTTCCAAGGCAAGTGATCTAATACTGGTGGCTGCATCTGTAGGGTCTGGGTGTCAGTGTCCAGACTAGGCCAAATTAACCCTTTAGGTCCAAGATATGCCCCACTCACCTAATCAGATTGTGGCTGCTACAGGGAATCCCCTAGCTAGGGACATTTCCCTTGTAGCTGTATACAGTTAGTGTAAAGTGCCATTTGAAGATGTCGCACAGTGATTTGCGGACTGTGGTCTGGGGCAGGACCACCACCATACTATCATCGACTATCAAAGGTGAGACCCTCCTACCGAAGTTCACCCCACGCAGAGGCCGAGGCTTTGCTGAAATCAACGTCTCTGGATTAGTGGATCCCTTTTGCTTTTTGACCATACCCGGGTGCTGGAGCAGCTGGGCAGGTACCTCACAACGTGCACCAACAATAACACCTTCAGTTTCTGTGGGCAGCTCTGTCTCGCAAATTGGGTGGGTTGGCTCTTGTGGACACCAGGGAGGTTGGGTGCCCAGGGGCCCCTCAGTACTTTGGGTAAATCCCATCAGGGGAGGACACTACGGTTGGAGGGCATGTTGGGGCTATGGCTGTGCGAGGCCTATATTGTATGTGAGTTAATTATACAGTATATCTAGTTGTACCTGTGTTATTAAATACAAGTGTGTGATCTTATTGCATTGGGTCCTGTAAAGGGGTTATCCGGCGCTGTCAGGATCCCTCACAGGTGGAGGCGCTGTCACCAGACAGATCAGGTACACCCCGGGCCTCCTTTGAGCTACAGGTATAGCAACACACTCCCATAGGGTGGGGGGAAAAGCGCTACTATATATATATATATATATATATATATATATATATATATATATACAGTGGTTGACAAATCACCAAAAAATCTACTCGCCACACAAAAAAATCTACTCGCCATTTAGTACCAAACGTGTGCTGCTTGGGCCAATATTTACTCGCCCGGGGGTTAAATCCACTCGCCCGGGGCGAGCAAATGTATAGGTTTGTCGAACACTGTATATATATATATATATATATATATATTCACAAGAGGCCAGTCAGCACACTGTAATGAAACAAATAAGCAGATGCTAGTCCCATAGAGAAACACACAGCATACGAACCAATCCAAGGATCAGAAAAGAGACAGCAAACTGCACGGGTTTGCCCTTACGTGTGTCTATATTTTGAATACAGATCTTTTGTATTAACCCCATGAAGTTTGCTGTCTCTTTTCTGATCCTTGGATTGGTTCGTATGCTATATATATATATATATATATACATTGTAAACAATCCACCAAATTACAAACTACAGTAAGAACAAAGATTTAACATTAATTTAATAACTGAAAATTATATTGAATAGAAGACTTTCAAAAATTATACCAAGTAATTTTTCAGCTTGAAAAAAAAAAAAAGAGTCCAATTTTGAACAAAAAGAAGGGGACACTTTGTAATATACATAGATAAATAGACTGCATATAAGGTATATAACTCATATTTATGCATAGTATTTCTAATAACAGAATATAATTGATATGCTTGTCTAAATGTTTGTCTAAATTGTATGTCTATTTCTGTCCATGTTTCTGTAAGTAGCTCAACAGTCTCCAGTGACCTTCATTTTTAATACATTTGTCGTGTCACGTCTTGCATATGATAACCACACATAACCAGGTTGAAATTGGCTTGTCAGTGATAAATGTATTAATATTGGCACTGTACCCAGCTTAAATTTCTACACTTCAGTATTGACATTATAATCTAGGCCCATTGTGCTAAACACATCTCTCCTGGAAAAATATCTTCAGAAAAAAAGCATGGTCATTTTCTGTAAGATTTTGAAGGCAAATCTATATTTCCCCTGGCATGCCTCCCTATTGATGTTAATGAAAACGGACTTCTTCCACAAGCCATCTGTGGACAAGGAACAACCAGAATCGAGGACACATTCATTTGTGTTATTATTTATTTTACTAGTAACATATATAATAAACTTTGTAAACATACAGTACCTTTATCAGAGGGAATAGAATGAAAAAGCAATAGTAACAGTATATTATGGATTAGTTAAGAACGAGAAAAAGATTTGTTTTAAAGAAGCACTGCAGGTCTTTACCATGGAAAATACATACATATGCTCGAGTTTTTATAATATTTACAAAAGGTTTCATCCTTAGCTGTGGGGTGGTGGGGGGTAGTTTTTATAGGGGAAAGGGGGAGGGGGGGAAGGGAAGTACTATACAGCTTCAAACCACAAATGGAGATACACCTGTGCACAAACCCGGGCGGCTCTGAAAGACCTGGGAAATATGCTAATAGCAGTCATTAGAATATACAATTAGCATATTTCCCAGGGTTTTTTTGTGCACAGGTATATCTTCAAGTGTTGTTTGAAGGTGTGTTTGAGGATATATATATATATATATATATATATATATATATATATATATATATATATATATATATATATATATATATATATAGTCAATGGAGGGCAGTTGGCACTCACGTGTAAGCAGTAAACGGTAGGTGCATGTCCCATAGCACTAGTTAATATGCAGAGGTGTTTCTCAGAGTAGTGGTGCATTTCAAAAGAGTTGTATTGGAGTAGGTGGCACAAATACCAACGTTTTGGTCCTCCCAGGGGGGCACTGCCTTTAGAAAGGTCCCCCTGTGAGGACCGAAACGTTGGTATTTGTGCCACATACTCCAATACAACTACAGCTTAACCCCATTATAGCGCGGTACTCGGGGGCCACCAGCGACCACCGCGTTATAAACGGGGTCGCGGAAAAAAAATGGCCGCCTAAAAAAAATAAAAAAAAAAAAATAAATACTTTTTCCCGAGTTTTTTTTTGTGGTGGTACCGTGCCCACTGGAGGGGGAAAGCTGAGAACTCTCCCAGCGTTCCCAGACCCGGTGGGGCAGCGGCAACAGCACACAGCACTTACCCGGCATCTGGCAGCTCTTCTCTCTCTCTCTTTGCTTCCTGCTTCTGCTTCCGTCTTGCGAGAGCAAGCTCCCTTAAAGAGACAGTGTGTCTGTGTGTGTGTGTGTGTGTGTGTGTGTGTGTGTGTGTGTGTGTGTGTGTGTGTGTGTGTGTGTGTGTGTGTGTGTGTGTGTGTGTATTTGACTGTGTGAGACTGTGTGCGTGTTTATGTGTCAGTGTGTCAGTGTGTGTGTGTGCAGTGTGCTGTGGGTGTGCAGTGTGCAGTGAGTGTGTGCAGTGTGCTGTGAGTGTATGCAGTGTGCTGTGAATGTATGCAGTGTGCTGTGAATGTATGCAGTGTGCTGTGCAGTGTGCTTTGTGAGTCAGTGTGTGTGTGTGCAGTGTGCTGTGAGTGTGTGTGTGCAGTGTGCTTGATGTGTATGCAGTGTGCTGTGAGTGTATGCAGTGTGCTGTGAGTGTTCAGTGTGCTGTGAGTGTGTGCACTGAGTGTGTGCAGTGTGCTGTGAGTGTGTGCAGTGTTCTGTGAGTGTGTGCAGTGTTCTGTGAGTGTATGCAGTTTGCTGTGAGTGTGTGCAGTGTGCTGTGAGTGTGTGTGCAGTGTGCTGTGAATGTATGCAGTGTGCTGTGAATGTGCAGTGCTCTGTGAGTATGTGCAGTGTGCTGTGAGTGTGTGCAGTGTGCTGTGAGTGTGTGCAGTGTGCTGTGAATGTATTCAGTGTGCTGTGAGTGTATGCAGTGTGCTGTGAATTTATGCAGTGTGCAGTGAGTGTGTGCAGTGTGTATGCAAAAATAAAAAAGAACTTTAAAAATAATTTTTTCATTTTATTTTTTTTTAAATTTGGGGTCCACACTCAAACCGCGTTATAAGCGGATCCTCGTTATAGCGGATCGTGCTACAACAGGGTTGAACTGTATTTTGAAAATTACCTCCAAGTGCTGTCTCATTCTTACTGCTTTGCTGCGGTTGCACCACTGCTGTGAGAAACACATTTTGATGGATGCTGATGGTTTCCGACTTTAGGGGTCCAATTAGATCCACTTAATTAAAACCCAGAGGTTAATTGCACCCTCTTAAATTTGTGTAGAATCCATTGTACCAATCAGTGGTTTCTGGCCATGCTGAATCCGGGCCAGAATCCACAAAGCATTTCTTTTGCCATTCCAACTTCCTGCCAGTCACACACTTTCTTATGAAGGAAGGGACATTGTATTTGATACTGGATTGTGAGTGAAGGGAGAGAGAGATAGCTAGAGTATAGAAAGAGACAGAAAAAGATTGTTGAGTTAGAGAGAAAGATAAAAATAAATGAGTGAGTTATTTTTCCATTTTTTTAATGAGTGGGGGCAGCCAGGGCAGGAGGGGCTCTGCTTGTGCTGCTCCTCTGGCACTGAGGAGAAACTGTTTCTCAGGTTCAGATGGTATTGAGGGTGGAACAACGAGGGCAGTCGGTGTACCAGTGGATTTTTCTGTTACCAGTCATAGGAGTAATTGCAGTACTGTGGCTGCTGCAGACCTGGTTGTGTGCATGCCTCAGAAACCTGCTGCTTAGCTTTTGAAAGAAGAAAAGATTGTATTGAAAAGTAGCTCTATCTTAGAAGAAGCATGTAGGACTGAGGATTTTCAGGTTATTGTCTACAGTATTTTTTGGAGAGTGATTTATTGTCAGGCCCATCTTTGTCAGCAGGTATTTCTTCTGTGTCATTGACCTCCGTTGATTTTGTCTGGTTGCTGACAGAGACTGATGATGCTTTCTGTACCCAGCCAGCTGTTGTTTGAACAGGTGTATGAGCAGGAGATGTAGCAGCATGTGTGAGCAACCAGGTCACGCTGGTGTTAGTGTTACGGCAACAGGACCCAGCTCTAGCCTGTCATAGTCCACCATCATGGGTTTTTAATCTGTCCCTGGATCTTGTTTCAGCTGCAGCATTCAAGTTTGCTACAACCAACAACTCTACTACTTCTCTTGCAGCTGTAGCTTGGCACAGGAAGCATCATCAGGTTGGAATATGGAGGTTCAGGGGGTGAAACTGGAGGTAGGAGGAATGAGTAGCATAGCAGGGAGTGCCTCAAGCAGTGAGCAGTTCGCAATTGCTGTAAGCCCACCTGGGCAAGGGAATATTTCAGTCAAAGTTGGAAAGGGTGAAGGTGACATTGGTGGTGGTGGTGATGGTCGTGCTTCCAATGAGCTTAGCCAGGAGCATCTTGGAGAAGGTGAGGCAGACGAAAATGGATGTGCCCTGGAAGAGATCATGGTGGTTGTCCCCAGGTTCACGTTCATGCTACTCCAGCCTCCTCCCTTTCCTCTCAGGCATCACATAGGTGCAGTGATCTGCCCAGAGAAGCCACCTTCATCGTGTGGGAATACTTTCAATTGCCACACCATGGCTCGGTGAGTGACTCTGCAGTGGTACACTGCATCCTTTGTGGTGCAACGGTGTATAGCACCAGGAGTGGAGGAGGCATGGGGATGACAATGTAATGGATGTGCTCGACACAAACCAGGACCGGAATGCTCTCCCTGCTTTTATGATAATCTCTACCTGCTGGAAAGTAGTGATTTGTCTTTTTTGGTTCCTGTTTCTGTGGGATACTGAAACACTGACCTGGAGCTGCAAGGCCGAGTCTGGATTGCATATTGGATTGTCATGGGTAGCCAGGTAAGAGTAGGAGAGAGCAGCGTAGTCGATATCCCGGCAGAGGTCAAGGCAGGCAGCACAGGGCGATGGTCAGGATCACAGGCTGGGGTCGGTACCAAGGAAGGCTTCAGCCACTGTTTAGGTAGGGAAACAGGATAGACCTCTGGAAGCAGGATAGACTTCAGCACATGGGCTTCAGCACAGGGAAGGCCTGAGGAACGGAGAAAGTTTCAGTGCCGGGGCTTCAGTGCAGGAAAGGCTTGACAAAGCCAAGTGCTTGTGACTAGCAAAGGTTACATCAGGATTATGCTCAGGCCCTTCCTGGTAGAAGAGGCTGACCCTAAATACCAAGGACAGCCAATAGGTTCAGAGCTGACATCAACAAGGCAGACTGCACTTTAAGACCTCAAACAGCTGTTGCCAATCACTTAGTCCAGGGAGAGATTTTCCAGAAACTTCACAGTCATGTAAGGGCGAGTTCCAGCCAAACCCAGGACTGGAACCCTTACAGAGTTGTCTGGAGCAACATACTGTATGTGGAACAACCACTATGACCTCTTGGAGAGGCAGCATCAGTGAACCTATGTGTTCTCACATGTATCCAGGTGTGATGATGCTGCTCAGGGTCATTGTGGAAGAGCAACCACCACCCACTAAAGGAGGCATCAATCACCCACTCCCTCTCCTCGATAATAACCATGCCGGGTGGGCTACATGGTCCTCCCCTGCTGTGAGAATTTTCTGTTGCTTCTCAACCCATCTCCCTGCTGGTGGAACCTCTTTCTTCTCTCTGACATTTATTACCACAACCCTAGAGACAAAGGAGCCAGAGAGTGAAAGAGAGATGAAGTAGGCATCAGAGTGGAACATGGTCCATGCCAATGAGCAAGCATTGTATCCCTTTGCATTGCATAGTGCGAGGGTGCAATGTGTGTACTTTGTTAGTAGGGGTAAAGTACTTGATGAGATACAGAAACAGGCCATCGGCAAGCCTGTGAGGCTGCACCTCTCTCCGCTATGCCACAATTTAGATCGGTGGTGGTCAGCCTCAATGCATGCCAATGATCCTACAACTGTAGATGTGCCTCCTCAAGAAATTAGCAATGGAGATCCTTCATCCTCTCCATCCTCAAATTGAAAGCAATTGGATCAGTCCCAATTCAATTCCTTTGTCCTACTTTTTCTTAATCTCACTCTTTAACCTTGTTGTTTATTTTCGAGGTTTGTCACTATATAGAACCCAAAATCATGTGGTAGTCATCATGACACAGATGCATACTACCCACTGGTTGCATCTTGATCATTTTTAAAGTGTGGGCTTGTGTTGTGATGCACCATCATTGATTTTCCATGATGGTATTGGATATTACACAATCCCATATTCCTATTCTTATTTCAAAAAACAAATCCAAGTCTATGGGTTTCTGCAGCTTCCTATATGGCCTCTTCCTCTAACATGGTTTGAACACTGCTGTTTTTGCTGTTCTGTTGTGTTTCTGATACTGAGCCTCCCCCTCCCAAGTTCTCTCTTTTTTTAATTGGTTTAATAAATGAGGGGTTCTAGAAATAAAATTAAAAAAATGTAAAAATAAAGACAAAACAAAGTTTGTTGAAAAGTTAAACAAAGTTGAAAAAAATATGATTATCATGATTATAAAAGTCGGTTGTATTTTTATGTAGATCATGTTTTTATAGTTCAAAAATATTACGTAGTTACATAGTAGATGAGGTTGAAAAAATACATACTGTATTTCGATCAAGTGTAACATACCTGTACAGTATGTCAAATGTGGAGGCCTGATACTTATTTTATGTTTTTTTTATTTACAGTGCTGTATATGTCATTGGCTTTTTACGTTAAAATTGATATGCAGTATGTGAAATTTTATTTAATTTCATTCATCAGTCTTAGACCTATTTAACAATTATGACCATCAATACGTACATTGCAATAATCATGATGCTATACAGTTCCGGAAGCACCTTGTTAGAGAAATAAGATCTGAGATTTCATCAGGGTGTGAAAACATTTGTCAGTCAGTATGGTTTACAGTCACATGTTTTAAATACAATACAGTACATTCTATAATATCTTTGAAATAAAAATATATAAATATATAAATATAATTTAAAATAACCCGTTCTGTGGGTCTGAGCGAGTTGAAATTCGCCTGGTCCTCATGCGGAAGAACCCTTGCCATAGTGGCAAAATATCAGCCTTGCACGACCCCCGGAACCGGAGATACCAAAAGACAGTTTAAAAGCACATTACCAAAGTGGCTTTTTTTCTGCCATGCAAGTCAATGGCAGAAACCTGAACTTTAACATTACCCTGACTCCGTTCTGTTGCCACCAGAGGGTCGCAATTTGCCATGCAATCCTGCCGCAACTAGGACTACATGGTGACCGAATCTGAGCCCTCTAGCTAATGTTACAAATGGCACTCCTTCCAAAATCTTATAAAACAATTAAGTGGTTAAGTAAATTAGTGAGTGACAATGAACTGAAAATTCGTGCATAAACCAGTGCAAACTAAAAGTGTTATAATTTCTCTACATCACAATGTGACATCCCGTGCAAATTCAAGTGTGATGCTTTTGTGCAAAAAGAAAAAAATTAAATAGAGCACTGTAAAAAAACAGAGATACTGTGTAAAAAAGAAGAAACAAATTCAAGTGAACATAGGTTGCTGCTCAAGCTCTCCCAGGAAATATTCCAGCAGATCTTCAGATGTTTTTCCTCCACATCAGGAAAGCGCAACTCGATAACCCAAAATGAAAGCAAGAAAGGCAAAAATAGTGTATGTCTACAGCACAAAGGAATGTGTGGTTGGGGGTAATAAATCCTACTCACATCTTTCCCCAAAATAACAGGCGTTTCCACAACAGTGATACATTATTCCATGGCAGTCTGAAGACTATAGTACATTGTTTACTATTATAGTACATTGTACAAGAATAATGCACAAATGTTTGACCTAAAGTATAGTACTACAGCAACAGCATCCCTAACCAACACACAGCCAAACCCTGCATACAACACAATGGTTTAAACTTGAGGTTGCACCCCTATTTATAAAATCCTCCTATGATAAATACATCTATGGATTCCATTTGTGGATTCAGATTCTCTTTGAATATTCAGATTCTGCTCGTAGTTTCGGATTCAGGATTTTTAGTGATACTAAAAAAAACAATGAATCTGCCTTTCTGAGACTGATCCATGGAATTGTGCAGCTGAATGGAATTGCCCAATCCGCAGTGGATTTGGATTTTGGTGAATATTTTGCCAATCTCAACTTGGGTCTCTAGTAAAATTGGACATCTCTTCGAAAATGTAAATTTTTTGCATCTCTAGTTATAAGTAATGTTCTTCATCCAGCTTGCCTGCCAGACGCCACCTCCGTTTTCTATTCGCTTCTAGAAAGTGGCAAAAGTGGCAAACTTTGGCCTGCAATTTTTCACACAAACATTTTAATTTATACACAAATCCTAAAAAGTTTGTTCAAACATTTTATAATAAATAAATTGCGTGAGAGCAGGCAACTCTGCCTAACAATACTTTATAAGGTTTGTCCAGAACTTGAAAAATGTGGGGGGGGGGGCAGTAGGGGAGGGAGAGAGAGAGAGGGAGAGAGGGAGAGAGGGAGAGAGGGATAGAGGGAGAGAGGGAGAGAGGGAGAGAGGGAGAGAGGGAGAGAGGGAGAGAGGGAGAGAGAGATAGAGGGAGAGAGGGAGAGAGAGAGAGAGAGAGACTCCTTTTTGTCCACATGTTGTGTAAAGGTGTGGTTGGCGTTTTATATAAACAATTTACAGTAGGATGCTGGGAAAGAAGAGCACGTTTCTATCTCTCAGCCAAGCTTCTGATAAATGTAAAAAGGTTATTTACTTCACATCACCTAATCAGTCAAAAAGAGTCTTACTGTACTTTCATTGTAAGCCTATTTTACACTGTAATAAAAATAGGTGTTGAAGAAACACTGTTATGGATATATCCCAGATAATTGGTTTGAAGAATTGTATATGGACAACACAGATGTAGCACAACATATTGTTTTCTTCACTGGGGCTAGCTGAGGGAATGCGATCATGACAGCATTCTCTGTGGAGCTGCGGCAGCAATCTCTGTGGAGCTAAGGCTGCATTCTCTGTGGAGCTAAGGCTGCATTCTCTGAGGAGGTGTGGCAGCATTCTCTGTGGAGCTGCAGCAGCATTCTCTGTGGAGCCGCGGTAGCATTCTCTGTGGAGCCGCTGCTGCATTCTCTGTGGAGCCACAGACAGCATTCTCTGTGGAGCCACGGCAGCATTCTCTGTGGAGCCACGGCAGCATTCTCTGTGGAGCCACGGCTGCATTCTCTGAGGAGCCATGGCTGCATTCTCTGTGGAGCCGTGGCTGCATTCTCTGTGGAGCCATGGCTTCATTCTCTGTGGAGCCACGGCAGCATTCTCTGTGGAGCCGTGGCTGCATTCTCTGTGGAGCCGTGGCTGCATTCTCTGTGGAGCCGCGGCTGCATTCTCTGTGGAGCCACGACTGCATTCTCTGTGCAGCCGCGGCTGCATTCTCTGTGCAGCCACGGCTGCATTCTCTGTGCAGCCGTGGCAGCATTCTCTGTGGAACCACAGCAGCATTCTCTGTGGAGCCACGGCAGTATCCTCTGTGCAGCCATGGCAGCCTTCTCTGTGGATCTGCGGCAGCATTCTCTGTGGAGCATTCTCTGTGGAGCCACGGCTGCATTCTCTGTGGAGCTGTGGCTGCATTCTCTGTGGAGCTGTGGCTGCATTCTCTGTGGTGCTATGGCTGGATTCTCTGTGGAGCTAAGGCTGCATTTTCTGTGGAGCCACAGCAGCCTTCTCTGTGGAGGTGTGGCAGCATTCTCGGTGGAGCCGCGGCAGCATTCTCTGTGGATCCGCGGCTGCATTCTCTGTGGATCAGCGGCTGCATTCTGTGTGGAGCCGCGGCAGCATTCTCTGTGGAGCCGTGGCTGCATTTTCTGAGGAGCTATGGCTGCATTCTCTGTGGAGCTGCGGCTGCATTCTCTGTTGAGCTGTGGCTGCATTCTCTGTGGAGCCGTGGCAGCATTCTCTGTGGAGCCGCGGCTGCATTTTCTGAGGAGCTACGGCTGCATTCTCTGTGGAGCCACGGCAGCCTTCTCTGTGGAGCTGTGGCATCATACTCTGTGGAGCTGCGGCAGCATTCTGTGTGGAGCTGCGGCTGCATTCTCTGTGAAGCTGCGGCTGCATTCTCTGTGGAGCTGCAGCTGCATTCTCTGTGGAGCTGCGGCTGCATTATCTGTGGAGTTGTGGCTGCATTATCTGTGGAGCTGTGGCTGCATTCTCTGTGGAGCTGTGGCTGCATTCTCTGTGGAGCTGCGGCTGCATTCTCTGTGGAGCTGCAGCTGCATTCTCTGTGGAGCTGCGGCTGCATTCTCTGTGGAGCTGTGGCTTCATTCTCTGTGGAGCTGCGGCTGCATTCTCTGTGGAGCTGCGGCTGCATTCTCTGTGGAGCTGGGTCAGCATTCTCTGTGGAGCAGCGGCTGCATTCTCTGTGGAGCTGGGTCAGCATTCTCTGTGGAGCTGCGGCTGCATTCTCTGTGGAGCTGCGGCTGCATTTTCTGAGGAGCTACGGCTGCATTCTCTGTGGAGCTACGGCTGCATTCTCTGTGGATCCGCGGCAGCATTCTCTGTGGAGCTGCGCCTGCAGCATTCTCTGTAGAGCCGCGGCTGCATTTTCTGAGGAGCTATGGCTGCATTCTCTGTGGAGCTGTGGCTGCATTCTCTGTTGAGCTGTGGCTCATTCTCTGTGGAGCCGTGGCAGCATTCTCTGTGGAGCCGCGGCTACATTTTTTGAGGAGCTACGGCTGCATTCCCTGTGGAGCTGGGTCAGCATTCTGTGTGGAGTCGCGGCAGCATTCTCTGTGGAGCTGTGGCTGCATTCTCTGTGGAGCTGCGGCTGCATTCTCTGTGGAGCTGCGGCTGCATTCTCTGTGGAGCTGCGGCTGCATTATCTGTGGAGCTGTGGCTGCATTCTCTGTGGAGCTGCAGCTGCATTCTCTGTGGAGCTGCGGCAGCATTCTCTGTGGAGCTGGGTCAGCATTCTCTGTGGAGCTGCGGCTGCATTCTCTGTGGAGCAGCGGCTGCATTCTCTGTGGAGCTGCGGCTGCATTCTCTGTGGAGCTGCGGCTGCATTCTCTGTGGAGCTGCGGCTGCATTATCTGTGGAGCTGTGGCTGCATTATCTGTGGAGCAGCGGCTGCATTCTCTGTGGAGCTGGGTCTGCATTCTCTGTGGAGCTGCGGCTGCATTCTCTGTGGAGCTGCGGCTGCATTCTCTGTGGAGCTGCGGCTGCATTTTCTGAGGAGCTACGGCTGCATTCTCTGTGGAGCCGCAGCAGCATTCTCTGTGGAGCTGCGGCTGCATTCTCTGTGGAGCTAAGGCTGCATTCTCTGAGGAGCCATGGCAGCATTCTCTGAGGAGCCATGGCTACATTCTCTGAGGAGCCACGGCTGCATTCTCTGTGGAGCCGCAGCAGCATTCTCTGTGGAGCCACCACTGCAGCATTCTCTGTGGAGCTAAGGCTGCATTCTCTGTGGAGCTAAGGCTGCATTCTCTGAGGAGCCGTGGCTACATTCTCTGAGGAGCCACGGCTGCATTCTCTGTGGAGCCGCAGCAGCATTCTCTGTGGAGCCACCACTGCAGCATTCTCTGTGGAGCCGTGTCATCATTCTCTATGGAGCCACAGCAGCATTCTCTGTGCAGCCACGGCTGCATTCTCTGTGGAGCCGGGGCTGCATTCTTTGAGGAGCCGCGGCTGCATTCTCTGTGGAGCCGTGGCAGCATTCTCTGTGCAGCGGCGGCTGCATTCTCTGTGGAGCTACGGCTGCATTCCCTGTGGAGGTGTGGCTGCATTCTCTGTGGATCCGCGGCAGCATTCTCTGTGGATCCACAGCAGCATTCTTTGTGGAGCTACGGCTGCATTCCCTGTGGAGCCGCGGCAGCATTCTCTGTGGAGCCACGGCTGCATTCTCAGTGGAGCCGCCGCTGCAGCATTCTCTGTGGAGCCGCTTCTGCATTCTCTGTAGAACCACGGCTGCATTCTCTGTGGTGCCGCGGCAGCATTCTCTGTAGAACCACGGCTGCATTCTCTGTGGAGCCGCGGCAGCATTCTCTGTGGAGCCGCGGCAGCATTCTCTGTGGAGCCGCGGCAGCATTCTCTGTGGAACCACAGCTGCATTCTCTGTGGAGCCGCGGCAGCATTCTCTGTGGAGCCGCGGCTGCATTCTCTGTGGAGCCGCGGCTGCATTCTCTTTGGAGCCGCGGCTACATTCTCTGTGGAGCCGTGGCTGCAATCTCCGTGGTGCCCGGCTGCATTCTCTGTGGAGCCGCGGCTGCAATCTCCGTGGTGCCCGGCTGCATTCTCTGTGAAGCCGCGGCTGCATTCTCTGTGGAGCCTGGCTGCATTCTCTGTGGAACCGTGGCTGCAATCTCCGTGGTGCCCGGCTGCCTTCTCTGTGGAGCCGTGGCTGCAGCATTCTCTGTGGAGCCGCGGCTGCATTACCTGAGGATCCATGGCTTTAAGGCCGCAGACAGTATGTTGGGCTACATCTGTAGATCAACAGAAAGATTTAAACTGAGAAAATATGTAAGAGGAAGATTATAATGTGAGTGAGGATCAGGAAAGACTAAATTGGCTAACAAAAATTTTAATGTGATCAGAATACACTACAAATAATAAAAGCAAATAAATAGAGAATAAATAAAGAGTTAAACCACTGCAAGCTTCACACAAGGATAGATTTCCAAACATTTCATTTAAATAATCTAAATTCAAATAAAATGTTTCACATCTTTTTGGACAATTGCAACTCCACTAAAACATTTCTGGCAGTCTTGTCCATGGTACTGTAGAAATCTAACTCTAAGGGGCCTATGCAGAGAGCAGCGGTGGAATTAATTGGAGATAGTAATAAATAGTACCTTTTTTGGCGTGATTTAATCTCCATATGCAGAAAGGTCATAAAACTGCATTTAAAATCATGTCTGCATATGGAGAGTTTCAACCGGCGATATGAGCGCTGTTGAAACTTGTAAAAAAATCGAGTTTTTTTTTGTTTTTTCCCCACCGGCCGCCGAGCTCCAGCTCCTTGCCAACTTTTGTTGGCGGAGCTAAATGTTGAAAATCGCGCCATTTTGTTGGCTCGAACAGCCGCTAGATGGCGATCGCGCCTTTCTGAATACGGACGTTTTTAACACTGGAGAGATTTAGATTCTCGCCAGCCGCGCGGCGAGATTTTCAAATTAAAAAAAAAAATGGCGCTTGTTTCAAAACTCGCCATTACCTGCTTTTCTAAAGGCAGATTTTGCCAAAAAATGGAGCTTTTCCCGATAACGCTGCTCTCTGCATGAGGCCCTAAGAGGGTGATTAATTAAACTGAGATAGTGCCGATCAAGGCACTTTTGCATGAAAACTCCCATTAACTTTAATGGGAATGTCAGTGTGATAGGGCCCCTATCTCATTTTAATGAAAAATCCCCCAAGACATACTTTTGCACAATGAAATAGCTCTAGAAGCTTTAAGTACAAATGTACTCCATCTCATTTTCTGTGTGACCACGGTTTGCTGTAGTCCGGCTTCCGATGATTGACAGCAATTTGAAAACTATAGCTGTATCTTCACTGAGCCATAGCAAATTGGATTGTGTGCTATGGCTCAAGGTAAGATTTGTTGGGCTACATATGTATACAATGTATTTGTAGGAGGTAAACTTTATTCAAATATATTGTTTAATACACACACATGAGTAAACCCAAAAGATTTCCTATTGTATAAGAAAACTGTAAGGAGAGGCATGGAAAAATACGATGCAGTGTTAGAAACTCAGGAGAATTGAATTGTATAGCAACAGGAGCACAATGAAGCTTGATTGTGACAATAACATCTGTTCTGTGTCTGCGTTTCACTGCAGGAGTTAATTGGGTTTACACAAGGTACAATTAAAGGTTTTCCAAATGTATATGTTGGCCTCTTTTGATAAAAAAGCTTTTGTTGTCTTCACGAATGTTAAAGAAAGTGAAAGAGAATAGAAATGGCATCTGCAGTATGTAGCAACATATTTTACATTCTGTTATATTCAGGATTACTGTGAAATATATGAATAAATGCTCCATCAGGTGTCGTTCATATTTTAAAGAAGAGACCTTTTGCTCTTGAAACTGCACTCTGACCCATTAAAAAAAAAAAAAAGGAAATTAAATGGACCATGATGTCATCCGGAGCTAAATTACGTTATCCTCAGCTCCCAGAATTATTGGGTGTCTGAGATAATTAAATTGATGACCGAAAAAAACCAATACGGCAGCTAAGGTTAACAAAAGAAAGTCACAACATCATCTCCTGATAACTCAGCCACTTTCTGTTGGCTGCCAGGGAGAGGATAATCCTGGTGGCTATATTCTGTCCCGCAGACAAGAACTTAGATAGGTGGGAAACCACTGCAAAAGTCTCTACAACCAGCAGTTTCCTGCAGATACAAATGGGGCCGTTCAACTCCATAGAACCCCCGGGTTGCAATTACAATATATAATATGATATTATGAAAATCTTTAATGTGCTACAGCTAAACTAGCAAGTAACTAGCAAGATGGATGAAAAGGATATGTAGATGATCTTTAATGCAATAACATATATTTAAATACAGTGGCAAAATAGACAATGTTCTACATAAAAATTTCCAACCACAAGAGCTCATACAGTAGGTTGCAATTTAATTTTGGTGACATAGCACAGTACATAAACTACTGTACCATGTAGAATAATAATAATAATAATAATAATAATAATAATAATAATAATAATAATAATAATAATAATAATAATAATGATGATGATGATGATGATGATGATGATGATGATGATGATGATGATGATGATGATGATGATGATGATGATGATGATGATGATGAAGATCTTGCACAGTGCTTATTTGCCATAAAATTAAAATGTAAGGATGGGTTTTTATATTCTTTTTATTTGAACGTTTATTAGTAGTATGGGTACAAGGTATGGAAACATGTTCGATACTTAGGGCTCACCTATTATAACATCGCAAGTATTAGTCACTACAAAACATTTGCACAAAGTGACAATTTGTGCCTAACCCGGAAAGCATTGATATCTTAGGCTGCATCCAGGGTCAGCACTTATGCGCTGACCCATGCTGTGGCACGCTCACACTCGGCACTGAGCCCCTGCAGCCGCAATGAGAGCGGCTTTAGCAGGGGCTCGCTTACACTTCCGCAGGCGTGCGGAAGCGTAAGTCTTAGCCAAATTTTAAATTCAAGCGCTCGCCGGAGCGCAGGGCCGGTCACGTGAGTGGTTCACCCAATTAGGGCGAACCAGCTCCGTGACGTCACTGGCCCGCCCCCCGACATGCCCCCGGACGGCGCGCAGACCAAGGCCAGGGAAAGCACCCGCTTTCCCTCACCCTCCGCGCGCCTCAGCACGGCTGCAGTCCTATGGACGCAGCCTTACTTATACCGTGATTAATAAAGCTCTGAAGCGGGATATCACGTCTGAACTAGCCGTAGCTATCATTTACGTGAATGTCAATTAATATAAATCGAGTGCAATACCACACATTAGAGCTTGATGAATCTGCCCCTGAGAAAGTATATCTGGTCCCACCCTTTTCAAACAAATGTTTGGAAAATTTGGTGAAAGTTTGCAAGAAATTAGCACGTTTCATTACATTAGATATTTACATATAAAAAATGACAAAGCACATTGTTTTGCCTATTGCTTCAACATTTCACTTATTAATCCTTTTCGCTGTCTGTCTTCTGAGATTGTGACCAAACTATCGCCTGCGGTACTGATTCCGTGGTAGCGTGACATGACCCAAGAGACATAGTGGCCTATTCAGGTATCTTCGAAAAGTAACTTGTCTGCAGTTTTAAGCACTTTTCGAGTGAGTTTGCATGTGGAGCTATTCAGAAAGCTCAGATAACATGGAAAACTCGCTTGAGAATGGCTTCTTCCCGATCGGTAGCACTCCTGCTCAGAGATTTCGAGAAACTCGCATTTTTTTGCTAGATCGAGCTATTCAGGTAGCTCCGATTTTCACATCGCGGCTGCAACTTGCACGTTCTGATCTCGCCACTTGAAGGGCGGTGAGATGGGGTACGCGATGTAACTCTGATTATAAAAATGTATACTTACTACATCGGATTGATTCCGGGTGTCTCCGGAGATGCCCCGCATTAATATTAGACCCCCTGCTTCCATCATATGTAATAAAAATTATGATGGGGTTAAATACCAGTGCCCGGTTTGTTGGGGGTGGAGGGGGTGAGTGAAGGTTGGAGTTGTCCTGGTAGGGTAGTTAGGCCTACCGGGAGTGTTGCAGTAGAGTTAACTCCTTCATTACATTAGCGGTTACTACCGCTGTATGTGTTGAGGGGATTGTTGTTGGGGGTAGAAGGGGTGGATAGTATGGTGCCCATTCATTGCTATTGGGGTTATCTTTGCTCCCATTGAGGGCATAGGTAACCACACTTGCAATTAATAGGTGTATTGGATTGTATTGGTTGTTGTATTGTATTTTAATGTTTATTGGGGGTAGAGAAGGTGGGTAAAAGGGGTAAACTTGAGTGGATGGTTGGTCCTCTCAGGTGGGTAGCGGTAGGGGTTAACCCCTCCCACAACCTTCCTGGTAGGCCTAACAAATCACAATGAGGCAACTACACCTTTTACCCACCACCACTACTCACAACAAACCAGGTAGCTTGGTTTAACCCCTTCTTTACCTTAGTCTCTAGTCGCTAAGGTAATGAAGCTGTTTTTATTCTAATAACACATTATTGAAACAGGGGGTCTCCGGAGCTGAACCGCATTAATTTCAGCCCTGGGGGACTCCCTTCTTCCAGAGTTACAGGCTCACCTGTATGGGGTCCCGGTACCTCCGCCATGTTTAAATCTCCCGCATCACGTGACCGGGACATTTAAATTTTGCAGAGATACCGGCACCACATACCGGGGTCTGTAACTCAGGATGTAGGGGTCCCGAGGTTTAAATTAATTTGGTTCAGCTCTGGAGACCCCCTGCTTTAATACTGTGTTATTAAAATAAAATAAAAACTGTGTGATCGCCTGTGCATGGAGATGGAGTTCTCTCTGTGCTGCTCTTACCGACTTCAGACAGATCACACGGGTAGAACTTAGAAAAATACAGAAGTAAAGGCACTGATAACTCGAGTGTTATGGCATTTTCCTATCGAACGGTATCTGACTTGTGATAACTCTTTCTGAATACCGTGATAACACAGACGTCAGACGGTGAGGTAGGTCATTCCAAACTGCTCTATATGGCAGTGATTTTATCAAGCCTATCTGAACAGGCTCCAAAGACAGAAGTGAAGAAAACTCCACCTCAATTTCGATCACGGTCATCTCCCCATCTCTTTCGAGTGTTGATCACATGAGGAAATTTCCAGGAATGTCAGAACGACTCATGAAGGTTTATTCATTGGCAATCTTAGCAAAACTGGTCAGGTTAACCAATCATTTAAAATTTACCACATGCTGCCTTTTTTGTTAACTGCCATGGAACTTCAAGAATATCACAAACTGAGTATTTTAAAATGGAATCTTTTCTTGCTTAGAAACGGCAGGCATTTGAACTCTCACACTCTGAAATAAGGTTCCCAAACTCCAAAATTAGGCTTACACACTCCAAAATCAGTGACCTTACTACTAAGTCACTAGCATCCATCTATAAGTAAATTTCCAATTACTATCATAAGTTGTAAATCAAATCTTAACTGAGAACATTAGAACTTTAGACTTACAGCCTATGTTCCCAGAATCACACGCAGAAGCTGGAAGCTGCTGTAGGAAAGAGAGACTAAAATGTTTACCATGAAACGGATCGCCTTTGAAAAGTATTGAACCGTGTTTTAGGATTGCATTGGCAAATCTATAACAAAATAATGTGTAATGGCTATTTTAAAAGCTTAGATCATTCATTTTTATTAGACATAATATTTGATAAAGTATTTTCCTGTGAACTTCAGCACACTAACTCCCTTCTTGTGATGAAATGTCTAGACAGGCTACACTCTGAAAAGTGATTTTGCTGACAGATATGATGACTTTACAAGCACTTTTGTTTATGCTTGTAGGAGTTTAATGTATCAATCAATTCCTACGATGTCAAACTTTACATAAATTGAACTCTTTCTATCTAATAATAATGGCCGATAGTGATATACTGTAGATTCAAAGTGTGCTCTATTAACCTGTATTGGGACAGCTATGCAAATTATTCTGTTTTAATGGGTGGGACATTTGTGGCATAGAAAAAACAAGAAGCTGCACTTAAAAAATTCAACATTTCCAAAAAACAAGGAAGGTTGTTTTAATCCAATGTCCATCAGCCTGAAGAAGGGACCAGGGGCCTTGAAACGTTGTTGTATTGTGCACATATAACAGTGTGTGTCTGCTGACATTTCCTTTCCCTGTGCATGCTGCTCTTTTCTGTATTGCTACTTTTTATTCATACATAAAAGAAGAAACTTGGTGAGACCAAAAGAAAATGTAAGTCCTTTATTATTATTTTGGAGTGCTGATCCAGTTTGTTTT
The DNA here is from genome assembly GCF_040206685.1 of Ascaphus truei. Taxonomy (NCBI): domain Eukaryota; kingdom Metazoa; phylum Chordata; class Amphibia; order Anura; family Ascaphidae; genus Ascaphus; species Ascaphus truei. Next base: position 19,934,335 of record NC_134486.1, read on the forward strand.
TTGTATAGCTGTATGCATTTTGCGGTGTGGATGCAGGATCATAGCACCTCTAGCTGAATTGTGTTAGACAGGGTGAGTGGTATTCCATACTATTTTTGTAATCCAATGTCTGTCCATGAAATTGACTTCAAGAGGAACTACTGTAACTCACATACAGACCTACAATTATACATTTCAATAAACACAACACTGTATCATGCAATCACCAACCCATGACATCAGACACTGCAGTGTCCTACAACGTGAGGACGTATGTTACCATACCAAATGCGAAAAAAAGTAACCACATGCACAAGCAGTAGGACTATCATTGATAAACCATAAGGCTCTTATTATTTAGCTCCACTTAGTAAACATAGCCCACAATCTCTTAATATTTCATGGAGCCATAAAAACATATTAAAATAAACATACTGGCGTCTCTTGTGTAATTTACACTAACTAATTCATAAATAAAATAACAGAGAAGCTAATATCAAAATACAAAGTCCGTTATTGCAGATCATCCCACATTGTGCTAAGTCTATATAGGTGACAAAATTAAGATTTTGGTAGTAGTTCATTGAATTATAAACTCTGATATTTCCTACCTCCTGTATCGTAAACTGTGTAGGATTTATTTATAAAATATTTTACCAGGAAGTAATACATTGAGAGTTACCTCTCGTTTTCAAGTATGTCCTGAGGATAAAGGTTCATATTAAGAAGAGAGTATAAGAGAAGGAGGACAAGATGGCCAGTGGTTCCTGATTTGTTTTCAGCTAGCCAAGGAGGCTAGGAGGGTGGTTGGTGTAGATAGAGCACAGCTCCAGACGCCCTGCAATGTAAAGCAGGGAAAACAAAACCAGGCCACTCCGCAGTAGTATCAAAATTGTATTAGCCAACTAACACATACAGGGAACAAAAATAGGACAAATAGAACGCACCTACGCATTTCGTACAGAGGTACTTTATCAATACAGTTATCACGCAGTTTCATTGCATTATGGAGGGGCACTCCATCTTCGCCGGACCACCAAATTAATGGTCTCATTACCAAATATGTCTCATGAAGTTACCTGTTCAATTTTGAGCACCACATACACCACATTCCTCTGAGCCAAGGAGGCTAGGAAATGTGTGATTATATAAAGGCTGGGATCAGCTGTGATTGATCAATCAGCCTGAAAGCCAGAGCTGGAGTTTCTACTTCTCCAAGCAACAAATACAGGTTATAAGCTTTACAATTGTCTGGGTACATGGCCATCATATCATATCCAAGCGAGTAACAATTCCTTAACACCAGAAGACAAACTAATTTGCATTGAACTTAGCAAAACAACCACACATTTGTGACTTTCTTTAACAGTGAATGAAAACATATTCAAAACAAACTGGGGCACACATACTGTAACTCTAATGTAGACAGAATGCATTTTTGGTCAAACCAATGACCCTCCCATGTATACTGTATGTAGCGCACTTTCCCCCACCCTATGGAGGATATGGTGACTACGGTGTGAGTGGTGCGTTACCTGTGGCTCACAGAAGACCTGAACCTCTGCCGCTGGGAGCCTGGGGGGTGCCTGATTCGTTGAATGACAGCGCCTCCACCTGCAAAGTATCCCAACGGGGTGGGATAATCCTCTTACAGGAACAATACTAATGATGCACGCACACAAATATATGCTAACAACCTTTACTACACACAATAATATTGGTAACCTGTACAACACAGTAACATAGGCCCCAACCTGAAACCAACAGTGAGTGTCTCAAGAGTACATTGGGTGCCAGGCACCAATTCCCTGATGTCCCTTTCCTAATGTCAAGTCCCGCCCAAAGTGTTGGCGATAGCACTATCTAGTGGAGTGTTAGTGCTCTTGGTTAGGTACCTGCCCGGGTCTCCAGTACCCGGGGATTGCAGAATAACAAGGAGGATCCGTCTGATCCAACGTTGTCATCTGCGATGGCGTCCGCCTCCACGTGGGGGTGAATTCCGGCGTGGATAATAGCACCCTACCATCTTTACTGCGTAGCTGGTCTGGTCTTAGACCAGAGGCCGCAGTCACCGCGTGGTGTCTCACCGGTGCTGGATCTGACTATATGCCGCCACTGGGGAAAGGTTCCTAACTATGGGCTTTCCCTAAAGCAAATACTTGTGAGAGAAAGGGACCCCAATGGAGAGCACTCAAGCAGATGCACAGAGTACACTAGACAAAGGATATGTGTGTATGTTGATAAGTGATATGTACACAATAAAAAACATTTATTAGAGTCTTAACTCAGAATAAAATAAAGTTGGACGCTAGGTGCCCAAATAAATGAGACTCAATGAAGTCAAAAAAGCGCAGCGAAAGTAAAAATTACCAGTTCTCAAGTGTATAGTGCGGACTACTGCCCTTGATGATATATGCAGGGTAGAGTCAGATGTAATCAGTGCCTCCTAGAGACTGTGTCCGTGAGTATTTGGTCACAGGTATAGTCACTTGTGCCTATCAGTATGAGTGGTGTATATATATGTATATATCACATCACCACGTATATATAGATAGGTGAAACCAGTGAGTAGTTAGCTGTAGTGAAATCCCAGGGGACAGACTAAAGTCACCAGTCATAGGGTAGTCTGTATCAGCAGGTCGCTGCTTTGATCCCTGGGGGAGGGGGGGCAGCATTTCAGACCACCATAGGGATTAATCAGTCAATCACTCACATACACTCACTTGAATTGTACCTAGATGCAGATATCTAGATGGATGTATCTGCTGTACACAAGTGACCAAAGGTCCAGGTAGGTAGAAAAAATATATTGCAGTACACAAGTAGTGTCTACATACACTTAGAAACAATAAAAACACAGGAGAAGCTGGTAGCATAAAAAGGCAAGCACCGTGCTTCTATTCAGTGGCTGTGTACACACTAGCTAATGCTTAGTGATCACACTAATACACACACGGTTGCTGCTCGATGTAAGTCAGTCTCAAGCTCAATGCTGAAACAAACTCTCTGTTTAGGGAGTTTGTGTGGGTGCCGGGAGCGCTCCGATCACGAGCGTAAGTCCCGCCCCTCTGACGTAATGACGTCACTTGCCAACGTACGTTTCGCTATGGCACAAGCTTTCTCAAGGCTGGGAGGGGCTTTGGTTGTTGCCCCCACCTTTTGTAGACGAGCGTGAGCTCTGATAGATTACTCAATCCCCTATTCATGTAACTAGTTGAGTACTTAGCGTCCGTGGGATAGGAGATAGAATCCTGATCTTACGTAAAGAACCTAGTGCTGCCCCCTGTGTCCATTAGCGTATTATCAATAGAAGCATAAGTTGCATATGTATCCATGGACTGTATAGAGAGCGCACAGGGGTTTATGTGTATGCTGACACCATAATAAAAATGATGATGAGGATGTAGGAGATTACAGCAGAGGGATGGTAGTGATAGTGAATGGTTACTATGATTATATATAGTGATAGTGAATAGTCACTATGACTATATATGGTGCTCCAAGTGCACAGCATGTTTGCACAGCTAGGCTACACGTATGGACTATATGAATGGGCTATATACAAAACCCTCATTTAGACCCCTTGGGCTTAGGGTTTTTAAGGTGTATATCCACCGGGACTCTATTTTCAGTAACTCTTGGTCCCAATTCCCTTTCCGAATGCCCATGGACAGTTGGTCTATGCCCTTGAAGGTGAGTACCTTGTGGTCACCCTGGTGGTGCTCATTAACGTGCCTTGCCACCGGAGTGTCCACTCCATTCCTGATGTTACCCAGGTGTTCGAGGACCCTAACCCTGAATGGGCGCCTGGTCTTTCCTATATATTTCAGCGAGCAAACGCACTCTGCCATATAGATCACCCCTGGGGTTTTGCAATTAATAAACTTTCGTATATTAAATTGACGTGTGTTATCCCAGTTCATGAAGGTTTTTGCGTTTACTATAACCGAGCATGCTTTACAGTTTTTACAGTTAAAGCTGCCTGCTGGTCTTATAGGGAGCCATGTTTTATTGACTGGGCTCTCAAAGTGGCTATTGACCAGCCTATCTCTTAAGTTTTTAGACCAACGGCTGGTCATTTCTGGGTATGGTTTAAGCACTTCTTTGAGGTCCTCGTCTGCCCTGAGAATGTGCCAGTGCTTATGGAGTACACTCCTGGCCTTTGTCCATTGTTCGTTATATGTGCCTATAAATCTGATAGTCTTGGCAGATGTTGTCTCTATTCTGTCTTTCAACAGGTCCACCCTTGGTGTATTTTTGGCTCTCTTGTATGCCTTATGTATCATGTTCTTGGAGTACCCTCGTTCTAGGAATCTCTCCCTCATCAATGAGGCTTGTTTCTCGAATTCTGTGTTGTCAGTACAGTTCCTTTTGATTCGTAGGAACTGTCCTACCGGGTCTCTAGGAGGCACTGATTACATCTGACTCTACCCTGCATATCATCAAGGGCAGTAGTCCGCACTATACACTTGAGAACTGGTAATTTTTACTTTCGCTGCGCTTTTTTGACTTCATTGAGTCTCATTTATTTGGGCACCTAGCGTCCAACTTTATTTTATTCTGAGTTAAGACTCTAATAAATGTTTTTTATTGTGTACATATCACTTATCAACATACACACATATCCTTTGTCTAGTGTACTCTGTGCATCTGCTTGAGTGCTCTCCATTGGGGTCCCTTTCTCTCACAAGTATTAGTTTATATTTACCTCGGATAGAAGCACCACAGAATCTATTCATAGCTGATGCGAGGGTACCTTCCTTCCCTTCCCTCACCCCCAGCTTTACCTTAGTATTAGCCTTTCCCTAAAGCAGCCTCAAGATACAGTGAGTCGGGGCCTAGCTGAGGTCTAAGGGGGAAGATCTGGCCTAGTCTAGGGGAGCACTGCTCCCTGGACACTACCTGCTCCTCCAAGGTCCCTCTTTCGACTGACTAGCGTGGTCCCAACGCGCGAAATGTATCCATAGCTGAGCAGGGGATTCTCACAGCCCTATTGGCTGATTCACGCCATGTGACTCACTGCCCTAGAGGCTCATGGACATGTAGTCCCTGCAGAGAGCCTCTCCCTATTGGCCGCCGCTTGCGCTACCATCTGCGCATGCACTATATTTGTAATGGCTGCTGCACACTAGGGGAAAACACTGCGCATGCTTGCGTAAAGGCAAGATGGCGGTGCCCTGAGTACTTGCTTCCTTTGGAGCTCTGGCGAGGCGTTCGCCACCCCGGCGGCCCCCATAATCCCCACAACCTCCCCAGCCTCTCTGGATGCGCTTGCAAGCCCCTGCTGGCATCCGCGCCACCCGTAGCACTCCCATCCGCAGCGGAGATGAGTGGAGGTGAGGAGGACAAAATGGGAGCCCAGAGGGGGGACCTGGCAATATGTATAATATGTGTATGTTTTCATTTGCCTTGCAAATGAATTGGTATTCTCTTTAAAACCTGGTGCCTGCCGGATACTATGATTTAGACTGGAAACCACTGTTCTAATTTAATGAAAGAATAGTTAATAAATGTTCATCCCTTCTATCAATCTGAAACATGTTTTTTTTTAAGGTTTCAAAAATCTCTCTGCTACTGTATGTACAGGTGGGTATCAAGTCAATTTTGGAGGGAAAAAACAGGGCCTTTTTACACTGCAACTATGAACTAAAGCATTTTGCTCCAGTTTTGTACCATCTGCCCTTGCTTGCACATTGGGGAGAGTCTGCAGGAGTAGTTCGGAAGGAGTTAGATGGTGCACAGATTATAATGAGATGGATCTCATTCTGCATCTCTGCCCTAGCTTGCACCTTGAGGAGAGTAAGTAGGAGGAGTTGGGGAGGAGTTACAAGGTGCATGGATTATAATGAGATGTATCACATTCTGCATCTCTGCCCCAGCTTGCACCTTGGAGAGAGTCAGTAGGAAGAGTTGGGGAGGAGTTACATGGGGCACAGATTATAATGAGATGTATCCCATTCTGCGTCTCTGTCCCTTGCACTTTAGGGAGAGTCTGTAGGAGGAGTTGGGGAGGAGTTACATGGGGCACAGATTAAAAAGAGATGGATCACATTCTGCATCACTGTCCCTTGCACTTTAGGGAGAGTCTGTAGGAGGAGTTGGGGAGGAGTTACATGGGGCACAGATTAAAAAGAGATGGATCACATTCTGTGTCTCTGCCCCATTTTGCACCTTGGGGAGAGTCAGTAGGAGTTGGGGGGAGTTACATGGTGCATAGATTATAATGAGATGTATCACATTCTGTGTCTCTTTCCCAGAATGCACCTTGGGGAGAGCCAGTAGGAGGAGTTGGGGGCAGTTACATGATGCACAGATTATAATGACATGAATCACATTCTGCGTCTCTGCCCCAGCTTGCACTGTGGGGAGAGTCAGTAGGAGTAGTTGGGGAGGAGTTATATGATGCACAGATTATAATGAAATGGATCACATTCTGCATCACTGTCCCAGCTTGCACCTTGAGGAGAGTCAGAAGGAGGAGTTGAGGAGTTACAAGGTGCACGGATTATAATGAGATGTATCAAATTCTGCGTATCTGTCCCAGCTTTCACCTTGAGGAGGGTCAGTAGGAGGAGTTTGGAAGGAGTTACATGGGGCACAGATTAAAAAGAGATGTATCACATTCTGTGTCTCTGCCCCAGCTTGCACCTTGGGAAGAGTCAGTAGGAGGAGATGGGGGGAGTTACATGGTGCACAGATTATAATGAGATGTATCACATTCTGTGTCTCTGCCCCAGCATGCACCTTGGGGAGAGTCAGTAGGAGGAGATGGGGGTAGTTACATGGGGCACAGATTATAATGAGATGTATCACATTCTGTGTCTCTGCCCCAGCATGCACCTTGGGGAGAGTCAGTAGGAGGAGATGGGGGGAGTTACATGGGGCACAGATTATAATGAGATGTATTACCATGTGGTTTTAAAAGCAGCGCATCTATGTGCAATATGGTCAAACTACTATTTTCTTTTCAGACATGCAGTCAAACTCTAAGCTACTTTATCATCTACTGGTAATGCACTGCATAAAGACTGACGGTCACTGTGTTTAAAACCTTACTATAACATTCTATTTCTTTCAGAAAAGAAACATCTAATGCTATAAGAGCACTTGTACCACTTGAATTCAATGGCAAAAGTGCTTTTCCCGTGAATATCTGTCTCAAAATGTTTAAGCTGTTAGACTTTCAAGAAAATATAGACTGAGAAATTAAATCTGTGTACAGTACTAGAAAAGTGCAACAAGACAACTGAATGTACAGTAGAACATGACAATTTACAAACGTATGTTTTTGGGAGGATCCTGAAAGACGTTACTTTTGTTTCCGTGTTACTGCTACTCTGACATTAAAATGATTACATTTATACAGTATTGTATTTTAAATCTATTGGTTTGGTTTTATTTGACAGAAACTAGAATTATTCATTTTCTTCCTTTTTTTCACATAGACTACAGCATGAAAGAATACACTTTTGTTCGTTATTTTATTAAAGCCCCCAAATATCAAATTAATATTTGTTTCCTTGTGTGAACTGCAGTACTCAAAAAAAGCTCCAGGAACCCTCCAACTGCTGAGATACATTTCTGTACCTTTGCAAGTACTTGCAAAGAAAAGGATTAGGATCAGCCTCACTCTGGTGGACAAATAGAAAGCCATGTCATCATTGTGAAATGTGATTGCAGCTTCCTACCAGCATCTTTGATTTCCTTGCAAGTAGTGGCAAAAGATTGGATTCTTAGGGGTTCATGCAGTAAGCAGCGGAAAGGCAATTCTCGCCACTTTCCCGCCTAAAAAGCCTATCCGTATTCAGTAACGGGCGAGAAAGTGGCGAGATTAAAAAAAAACGCCAGTTTGGCTGGCGGTTTTTTTTTCCCGCCGGTTGCGGAGCGAGAAGGCACTTTCCGCCTAAAAATCCAACTTTTTCCGCCACGCTGTATTCTAGTAGAGGCGAGTAGCTAAGCGGAGCTATTCGCCTCTCTAGAATACCGTTTTGCTGGCGGATCAGCCACACAAGAAAAAGATGGCAAGTTGCTGCTCAGAGGCAGCGGATGAGTGGCGGATCGGCACTTAGAAAAAATTCAGGCCTTTTTCCTGGCTGGGATTGATGCCGGGGGTCTCCGGAGCTGATACCATTAATATCAGCACCGGACCCCCCCGGCATGCATCCGAGGCAGGAAAAATGCATTTAAAGCCCACTTCATTACCTTAGCGGTTAACCGCTAAGGTAATGAAGGGGTTAAACAGCCGCGCCAGCTTTATTGTGGGTAGCGGGGGTGGGTGAAGGGGGTATTTGGCCCTTGTTGTTTGTTTAGGGCTTGCGGGGGGGGGTTGCGGGTGCACTTAACCCCTTCACGACCGTAGCGGTTAATACCCCCTCCCCCCAACTCATACAGTACAATAATGTGCCAAATAACTATTATCCCTATGTGGATAATACATTATTTGGCCATTATTAAACACATTAAATACCGTAGTAAAATAAAGAAAATTCTACTAACCTCATCAATAAGAAGGCTCCGTCGCCAGCATTATCCTTGGGGTCCGTTGCCAAAATAATAAATAGCCAATACATATCAATGACATTAACATACCAATGAACCCCTTAATCACCTTATCGGGTACTAACCTCAAAGGTAATTAAGGGGTGAAGCCATCCTGCAATGGCAACACCACTTATGCATAACATCCTCAATGAATTAAAAAGCAATTTCCTAAACAAATCTCATGTAATCATTCAATCTGAAGCCTCAAATGCCACTTAAAACATTGCATTTACAGTGTATACATGTAGCATAACATGTAAACTTTATGTACATGCTGCAAATCAATGTTAACAATACAATAATTCAACTAAAATAGCCTGACATCACAAGAAGTATATTATGTAATCCAATAAAGTCACCATCAATGAATTAACAGACATGAATTACATCCCTAAACAATTAAAATACCATCCATACCAATTACACAATTAACTATAGCTATCGTTACAGAGAACAAGTTCAAAACATACAAAAAAGGACACCAAAAATTACAATATACTAAAGCAAGCCTCTCCATAACCTACAGTACAGCACAGAAGCCCAAAAATTACATCTCTCTAATAATAAAATACATTTAACACACATATATGCATAGCAGCATAGCCACTATCATTTACAATACAGTAAATCAAGCTTTTACAACACTATCATTTCTTACCCTGTATGTATATATCTCTCTAGACATACATACATACATACATACAGTGGCAAGAAATGATATGCATAAAAAAATTAACACATGAAAAAGCAAAAAAATACACAGTTACATTAAATACATTTCTTTATTTAACTTACCATTACTTGCCCCCACCGACTCCCGTTGATCAGCTTACTCACAAACCAATCCACGAACAGGAACCCATAAAATAATAAACCAGAAAATAATAAACATTAAAATAATAAAACACGACAATCCAGGGGTCTTCTAGTTGTAATCCATCTTCATCTGTATTCTTCTATCTTCTTCCGGGGTCTTCTTCCTGTCTGCTGCCACGCCCTGGTCTTCTTTCTTCAGTAGGAGGTCCTTCCTCCTCGGAGTCTGGCTTCAAAATGAGACGACATAGGCTTTTAAAGGCCAATGACGTCACATTTTCGTCATATGGTTCCCACGGCCCTGATTGGGCCGTGAAAACCATGTGTTTTGGCCGATGTAAAAAAAAATGATGACGTCACTTAACGGCAAAGAAAGCACAGCCAATCAGAATGGCTTTGCTTCAATTGCCTTTAAGATGACGTCATGAAAAGAAACATGGCCACCTCACATGGTACGGTAGCCAATCAGAGCGTGGGAACTCCATCCCAACTCTGATTGGTTCAAGTACCATGTGACAGGCTTTCAATGACGTCATATCCGTTCTTCCCCAAGCCTCTGTCACATGGTCTACTAGGGCCAATCAGAGCCAGAAATTAATGCTCAGGGGACCCCCTGCTCCTGCACAATATTATTAAAAATACAGAAATGCTGCTTCATTACCATAGCGTATAGCTGCTAAGGCAATGAAGGGGTTAACTCACCGTGCCCGCTTTATTCTGGGTAGCGGGGGTGGGTGAAGGGGGTATTTGGCCGTTGGTGTGAGTTTAGAACTTGCGGGGGGGGTTGCGGGTGCACTTAACCCCTTCACGGCCGTAGCAGTTAATACCGCTACGGTCATGAAGGGGTTAACCCCTCCCGCTACCCCCCGCAAGCCCTAAACAACCACCGTTGGGGCTAATACCCCCTTCACCCACTCCCGCTACCCACAATAAAAAAAAAATCACACACAGCAGCCGCCCAAAAAATAAATAAATAAATCTAAATAAATAAATAAATAAATAAATTACTATAAATAAATACATTTGAAATACATTTTTATTTATAGTGTAGATGTGCAGGGGGTCTTCGGAGCTGAACCGCATTGGTTTCAGGTCGGGGGACACCCTGCTCCCCGAGATACAGGCCCCTTTATGAGGTGCCGGTATCCCTCTGCGTTTAAAGGTCCCGATCACGTGACCGCGTACTGTAAACCAAGCAGAGGGCACCTCATAAAGGGGGCTTTATCTCGGGGAGCAGGGGCTGTATCTCGGGGAGCAGGGGGTCCCCCGACCTGAAACCAACGCGGTTCAGCTCCGGAGACCCCCTGCACATCTACACTATGAATAAAAATGTATTTTAAATAATTTTTAATGTGCCGATGTTTACGCAGAGAGAGCAGCGGTTCTCTCTCTGCTGCAAACACATCTCGCCAGGGGACGGCCTACAGTATCATTGATGTGCATATACAGTACTGTACTGTATGTGTACAGTACTGTATGTTAGGGGTTATAGGGGTTGTTGTTATACAGTATATATATATATTGTGTAATTGGTATGGATGGTATTTTAATTGTTTATGGATGTAATTCATGTCTGTTAATTCATTGATGGTGACTTTATTGGATTACATAATATACTTCTTGTGATGTCAGGCTATTTTAGTTGGATTATTGTATTGTTAACATTGATTTGCAGCGTGTACATGTAGCTTACATTTTATGCTACATGTATACACTGTAAATGCAATGTTTTAAGTGGCATTTGAGGCTTCAGATTGAATGATTACATGAGATTTGTTTAGGAAATGGCTTTTTAATTCATTGAGGATGTTATGCATAAGTGGTGTTGCCATTGCAGGATGGCTTCACCCCTTAATTACCTTTGAGGTTAGTACCCGATAAGGTGATTAAGGGGTTCATTGGTATGTTAATGTCATTGATATGTATTGGCTATTTATTATTTTGGCAACGGACCCCAAGGATGATGCTGGCGACTGAGCCTTCTTATTGATGAGGTTAATAGAATTTTCTTTATTTTACTACGGTATTTAATGTGTTTAATAATGGCCAAATAATGTATTATCCACATAGGGATAATAGTTATTTGGCACATTATTGTACTGTATGAGTTGGGGGGAGGGGGTATTGGCCCCAAGGGTATGTGGTAGGTCTCCCTTGTGGGTAGTGGGTGAGGGTGGTTAGGCCTCAGGGGTGGGGGGGTTAGTGGGGGAGGGTATGTGGGTGAGGGTGGGTTAACCCCTTAATGACGTTAGCGGTTAATAACCGCTATGGTGATTAAGGGGTTAGGGGACATTACATTGGATGTTTTTATTCTTGTGTCTGTTTTGCAGAAGCGAATGGGGCATGGGCAGGAGGAAGATGAGGATGGCCTTCATCGTGGCAGCCGCACATGGGTGAGTGCTATATGTATTTAATGTCTTTATTGTTCTGTAAGTATTTTAAATGGACAACTGCACTATTATGCATTTGTGGATAATAGTAATGTTGCCCATTACTGTATTGTATGCTGTGTATTGCTGCTATGTTTATTGGGGGCATTTGTCCCCAATAAACATGCTATTATGCGTTAACCCCTTCATTGCCTTAGCGGCTATCCGCTAAGGTAATGAAGCAGCATTAATGTATTTTAATAATATTGTGCGGGAGCAGGGGGCCCCCTGAGCTGAACCGCATTTATTTGTGGCTCAGAGACCCCCTGCTTCCCGAGTTACAGGCCCCGGTTTGGGGCATCGGTTACAGTGTGGACGCCATGTTTGTTGCGGGCACGTAGCGTATGGGATGCTATAAACATGGCGGCGACACTGCCCATCCGATCACACATACCGGGGCCTGTAACTCGGGAAGCACGGGGTCACTGGTCCACAAAGTGATGCGGTTCAGCTCGGGGGACCCCCTGCTCACTGTACAGTATTATTAAATAAATATTAATGCTGCTTCGCTACCATAGCAGATACCCTGTATGGTAAGGAACGAGTCTTTATTGATATGTGTGTTTTATTCATAGTGTAGATGTGCAGAGTGTCTCCGGAGCTGAAGCGCTTTGGTTTTAGGTCCGGGGACCCCCTGCTTCCCGAGATACAGGCCCCTTTATGGGGTGCCGGTATTCCTCTGCTTTGTTTACATTCCGCGGTCATGTGATCGGGACCTTTAAATGCAGAGGGATACCGGCACCTCATAAAGGGGCCTGTATCTCGGGAATCAGGGGGTCCCCCGACCTGAAACCAATGCGGTTCAGCTCCGGAGACCCCCTGCACATGTACACTATGAATAAAAATGGTTTTAAAAATAATTTTTATTGTGCTGATGTTTGCGCCGAGAGAGCAGCGGATCTCTCTCTGCTGCAAACACAACTCGGCAGGGGACGGCTTCTTGGCAGTTTCTCGCCAGGCAGCCGTCCCGCCACCGGTTACACGCCATTTCATCAAATGGTGGTGGCTAATTCATTCACCAGGGATTCGCCCCTTACAGCATACAGCCAGTTTAACACGCCAAAAACATGGCTAATTGCTAAACTGGCTAATGCATTTTTCCGCCGCTTACTGCATGATACCCTTAGGGTGATGTCATGGCATTATATTAGCCACCAGAGTGATGCTGAATCCCAGAAACCCATGTTTCTCCCAGAAAAGAAGTCTTTTAAGCGAATTTCAAAATTAAATATCTCAGGTAATGGGTTGACAAGCAATATTAAGGGGTAGATCCTCAAAGCTTTGTTAGTGACTTAATAAGGTGCTAACATCAGCTAACACCACATTACACTGGCGACACACTTTATTCGAGCTCGGCTAGTCCCACGAATTCGGGTATACCCGGGTGTATTGAGGTTTGTGACTGTTTTCTGCCCGAGTGCATTGAGGTATTTTCCAAGCAGGGATTGAAGCATTTTATTCCCGCTGGCTGCAATACTGCACAGTATATATATATATACTGCATTACAATTCATGAATTTATGCCATCTGGTAGACACGCGAAGCATTACAGCCTATTAAATCCTAATCATTATCATTTAACAGATCAGCCTCCCGTCAGCCAGGCATGAACCCAGGCTGGGAAGGCAAACGCAACGGGGCTTGTCAGAGGTGAGGAGCGGCGCATTCCAGGTATCTGCCAGGTACATACTGGGTATTTGCTCGAATAAAGTGTGTCGGTGCAGTAAGTGCTTATGAGGATATGCTAAACTCACTAACGCTGCATTAATTTGTGTTTTCAGCCGTAACAAGCCCATGCATAGGTATAATGAACGTTAGTGCTAATGATATGTAAAAGAGGTGTTCCTTTTAACAATGGATATCCACAGAGCTCTGTTATAGTTACCACAGGTATTTAACAGTGCGTTAGGTCATACGTGTAGATAAACCTGGCATTAGTCAGATGTTTACGTGTTAGATATTTAGCGCATATACGCATTATAACTACATAAATAATTACATAAATACAGGGAAAATCAGCATGGAACAGCATTCTCTAACAGCATGTGTCCATCATAGCGGAATAGGCCTCTGCTGTTGCACTTGTCTAAAGAAGAAGGATCCGTGTGATCTGATTTTGTGAGGGGAAAAAAAATGTTATGATGATTGGCATATTGGACCATTATGCTAAGCTATTTGGAGAGCTCTCTTACAAGACCTCAACGTCTGAAAACACCATATGTATGTACACAAATTGTTGATAAAAGTAACGCTCTTAGTCAGCAAACCATTGAAATGGTGAAGACGAGGTAGGCTTATACTAATAACGCAATCTCTGTAAGAATCTGGCTGAGCATGCTCACCAAGGAAGCTCTGCAGCAGAAATGTCTCTCATCGAATATAAGCAATGCATGAGAGAAGAAAAGGACCTTGTAGACAAAGGAGATGTGTCAGATGAAGTTGGTAAATAAATTCATATACAACACATTAAAATCAGATAACATTTGGCTAGTGTGTCCTTTAAGTTGAGATTTGCATATACATACATTATGGCTCAGATCTCGGGCACCTGGAGAAGAACCCTGTGAGGTTTGAAAGAAGTGTTCCCTCAATTGAAGATATATATGTAACATGTCTTCCCCCGGCCAACAGAAGAGGGACCACATCAAAGTGTCCCCATGTCAGTATAGTGGTGTATTAAAGTGTAGGTGATGCTCAGAGGCACTTGTTACCTTATTTTGTAGGGGTTGGCATCCATTCAGCCTGGTGCGGTGAGCAATTGAAAGTAGGAGGGCACCAAGAACTTTTCTTAAAAACTTTATTATAACAGTCCAACACATCATCTTCTTTGGAATGTACAGTCAACATTCCCAAAGAGGCACACTTTTGAGAATTGCCACTCCCCCACTCCCATCTCTACCAGAACCCATTGGCAGGGTGCCTAATGCTTGAGTCTGCACACCCTATCCCCCTAACATAGCTTATTGCTCCCTTCCTTTGAGGACAGCTGGGAATCTATCCCTATGGCCGCTATGGAAGAATACTCTAATGTCCTATCACTAAGGAACATATTATGGAGTGCCTTGCCATCCCCTTTTTTTGGTAGGACACACCTGAGGGTCATATAGAGGGACCCTAGAATTGGTTGTGACATTTCCTTCACTGTAAAATAACAAAGCGGATTCTACCCTAGTTACTTACTACAAAGGTGCACATATTTACAGGTGAGACCCCACCCCCCCTTGTTCCTCCTGGGATCTGAGGGTGGAATTCCTATCCCTACCTATTTATGACCTCTTCCCCTATCCCTGTTCGTGGCAGAATAAGGGAGGGGTTAGCCTATGCCGAGTCACCCTAGGTCAGGTGACCCTTCTGGCATATTCTGGAAGGAAGGAGTGGCCAAGCAACTGCCTGTTCACTTTGCAACATTTTTATCCTAGCTACTTGCAACATATTACAGTATCTAAGGGCCATTACTAGGATTAACTCTCTAACTCCCTGTTAACACCTTAGATTAGTTAGGATCCCACAGGTGTATAATACACATGAAACAAAGACTCATGATGAACCACCGCCACCGTCTCTTTAACATTTTTGCTACTAAAGGGACCTGCCACACATTCCTTCCAATGCTTCGCAACCCCCACCCCTGGAAGTAATAGGGTTAAGAAAAGAAAAACCTATTGTGTGTTTTCACTCCCACAACTCCTATCTGTACCACAGCTTCAGAAACATTGAGTTATGTTACACCCCTAATGCATTTAGGAGTCAGCTTTGCCTCTCTGATATTACTGAAGTTGTAGAGTAACATTGTTTGTTACCTTAAGATTAAAGTATTTGTTGTTGTACAGTATTTAAAAACTTTTGAAGTATGAGCACGTTCTACACCGACAAATGTTTTCATCTGAAGTGCAGACAGATACTTTGCTAATCTTAGCCCATGTATTAAAGCAGAAATCCCCTCCCAGAAACCTACATGAGTTTAACTATATATTTGTAGTATTTTGAGTCCTAAACATTTGTTGATATTAAAAAAAAAAAATGTGTTTAATATTCGAAACACTTGAATAGAGAATCATATATGAAAAATAAAAACAGCATTGCATAGGACAAGAGAAGATCTCTTAAAGTAAGTAAAACAATAAAATTCCACAAACTGGCAAATCAGCGAAGATTGCTGCTGTAAATTGAGCGTAACAAAGCCTTTGTTGTCTGCCTAGAGCAAAGTACAATTTTGTATCAAATAAAACTTGAATTATGAATTTTTCATACTTTTTTATTTTAACAGCTAAAAAAATTGGA
The DNA here is from genome assembly GCF_040206685.1 of Ascaphus truei. Taxonomy (NCBI): domain Eukaryota; kingdom Metazoa; phylum Chordata; class Amphibia; order Anura; family Ascaphidae; genus Ascaphus; species Ascaphus truei. The sequence goes on from NC_134486.1 coordinate 19,950,378, forward strand.
GAAATGGGAACAAAATTATACAATTTTTAGAAAGTATTAGAAGTTGGAGGTGTTTGGTTATGGCATAAAATACTGTATCACAGTATTTATTTTTTTCAGTAAAGTCAACAAGCTAATGTCACAGCTATATTGGTGCAATGAAATGTATGGATTAGGGGTAGCAAACTCCTGTCCTCAATGGCTACCAACAGGTCAGGGTTTTAGGATATCCCTGCTTCAGCATTGGTGCCTCAATCAGTCCCTGTCTCAGCACAGGTGACTCAATCAGTGTCTTAGTCTTCTACTGAGCTACTGATTGAGCCACCTTTGCTAAAGCAGGGATATCCTGTTAACCTGACTTGCTGGTGGCTCTTGAGGACAGGAGTTGGTCACCCCTGATATACTGTAAATGGAACACCATATGCTCTGTCGCGCGCCTGCACTATGGACTTGGCCTTAAGTGCTGTTTTCAGCAGTAACAAGCCCTTGTGTGTTAGATCGGACTTTAGAGCTAATTATACAAAAAAGAGGTGTTTCCTCTAACAACACCTCCACACAGTGGGAATGGATCTAACAATGCATTACAGGTCATACCTAAAGGTGGTGTTAGGTCTCTCCAGAGCCTGAAATATGGGTGGAAAGGGAGAGTCCTATTTTATTAGTCCTTAACTCTATCTCTATGTATGTATGTATGTATGTATGTCTTTATTTATATAGCGCCATTAATGTACATAGCGCTTCACAGTAGTAATATACGTGACAAACATATAAATAACAAATAATATAAGTAACACATAAAGGGGAGAAGTGCTTCAGGCATAAAAGTAATATTTAGAAAAAGGAGTGCCTGCTCCGAATAACTTACAATCTAACTTGTTGGTAGGAAGACTGTACAGACAGTAGGAGGGCGTTCTGGTAAGTGCGTCTGCAAGGGGCCAAGGTTAATGTATGAGGTGTTAATTATCAGCCATGGAGCTACTCACATGCTTCCTTAAGCAGGTGTGTTTTAAGGTGGGTCTTAAATGTGGATAGAGAGGGTGCTAGTTGGATTTTGACGGGGAGGGCATTCTAGAGGTGTGGGGCAGTCAGTGAGAAAGGTTTAAGGTGGGAGAGGGCTTAAGATACAAAGGAGGTAGAGAGAAGATATCCTTGAGCAGAAAGCAAGAGTCGGGATGGTGCATAGTGAGAAATTAGGGCTGAGATGTAAGGATGAGCAGAAGAGTATAAAGCTTTAAAAGTGATGAGGAGAATTGAGCGTGTGATATGGGATTTGAAAAGAAGCCAGGAGAGGGATTTCAGCAGGAGAGACGCTGAGACAGATTTAGGAAAGAGTAGAGTGATTCTGGCAGCAGCGTTTAGGAGAGATTGTAGGGAAGACAGGTGAGAGGCAAGAAGGCCGGACAGAAGGAGGTTACAGTAGTCGAGACAGGAGAGAATGATGGTGTAAGGTTAAAAATTGTATCTGTCAAGTTTTGTTCCCTTTTGGACCTGAAACGGTTAAGGCGATGTATGTCAGCTTCATTCTACTCAGAGACTTAAATAGTTACATATTTTAGCCTCCGTTAAGTTTTAGATCAGCTGGCTCAACATGTCATCTGCCCAAGAAGCACGACCAACCAAAGCCTTATATGACAGCACTAAATAGCTGTTACTCAGCAGTAAATGTTTTAAGGTTTACAGAAAAGGCAATATGTAAAGGTTACATGTAAATTTAGATGTATATTCATATTTGTAACAGATGACAACGGTATTTCTGCCCTTGCCTCTTGTATAAAAACTGCTATCTTTGTATTAAATGTCAGTTGTGAGAACTCAGCATGCATCCCGTGTTACTGTTGTTCTATCACTCCAAGCTCGTCACTCTCATATCTGAGACCATAATAAGAATATAACAGATGCCGTGAAAGAAGTCACCTGCTCTAAGGTCTGGTCAGGTAAGGTCTGGACCTAACAAATGGTGTCAGAAAAAAGTGGGATTTGCACAGAAAAAAGGTGAGAAATACGTATTTTATTGTTTCTCGCCGTTTCTCTGCGAAATCTAAAGAACCTAAATTTTATAGGGCAAAAGAATCGAGGGTTAAAGTCCCTGATTTATATAAAAAAGGGTTAAAGTCCCTATTGTTTAATTAAAGAATCGAGGGTTAAAGTCCCTGATTTATATAACAAAGGGTTGAAGTCCCTATTTTTTAATTGAGAATCGAGGCTTTAAGTCCCTGATCTATATAACAAAGAGTTGTTTAAGTAAAACGGACGGTATATGGTGTCTCAGATATGATGGTAATTTAGAATAAGCTAATAATTGTTAAGGTTAAGATGATATTAAGAATAATAAGACTAACCTTATTGTATGTTGTTAAGATAAAATTCCTTTATAAGGTGTTTATGGGATTATAAGTATATGAAGAAATGTACTGTAGTATGAGTTAAAATTACCCTTATGGATGGAAAATGTTGCTAACTGAATTTTTTTACCATTTAAAAAAATGTATTTCTATCTCCTGCCCATATGATATCGGGACAATTACCTCCATATGTTGTCCCCATTTACCCCAGATTCTCCATTCCCAAACCCACTGAGCCCCTTAACCCTTTCTGGTCACAGGCACTGAAGCAATCTTCAACTAAAAAGTTGTGTTGAACAAACGGAGAATGTTGGGGAAATAAGATAATTCCAAATTATATTAATAAGGAAAATAAAGGGTTTGTATCCAAATATGTCAAAATCAGCTGTTTCTCTCTCTCACTTGCCTGCATGTACTGTATAAGCAGCTGCAAGTATCCCCCACCTTTTTTTCCTCCAGATATTTTTACACAGGCATAGGGATGTTGTACAAAATCGTGAATGGTAGCAGGGCTCTTAGGAAAAACGAAACATGCAAACCCAAATTATTTGTGCAACATTAACCGAGTATGAGTATATATTAAGTTGAAATTAATAATATTTTCCCGTCTGAATTGAAAAGTGGAAAACAATAGTATAACAGGTATAGGTTTCTTTTTCCCTCAGAATGTTTTACTTTTAAGTATGGATATGGTAAAAAAAAGTTGATTGATTGAGTAATCCCTGTGTGTGCTTGTAAGAATCTGAGTGAATTCTATCCATATGAAAGTGTTATTTGCATTGAATAATAAGAATACCGGTTTATTGTATGTATACAAAATTACTATTCAGGGACTTGCAAATGCTTCTAGATAAGAATATAATTAATTGCTCATGTTGAAATCTAATTTTTAAAAGGTGTACATCCCACTATAATATAAACTAATTAACACTGGGCAGGGGAAAGTTTTGGGTATCTGTGGAGAAAAAGAATAAAGAAAGGATTAATTAGTTTTGTAAACAGTCCAGTCACTGGAATAATAAGGATGTATATCGTACTTGCCAGGCGATTTATTTCCTTAAACAGAATTACAATTCTTTTCCTCTAAATCTCCACAGATAAAATCAGGTGAATATGTTATATAGAAATAACAGGTGATATATATTCTAGACACAAAGCTAACTAGAAGCTCAGCATTTTAAAATTAGTTTAAAAAAGTTAATTATGATATGGAAAAAAAAGGATATCTTTATTAATTTAGTCTGTAGGATCAAACTGTTTTGTTTTCCTATTTATTAGAATAGGTGAGAAAATATGTGTCTGTTATTTTTGTTAAAACTGGTTGAAAATGTGAAAGAAGCATAAAATTCTGTTTGTTTTGTTTCTGCACTCTGTGCTCTTTTTGTGTATAACTAGTAACTAAACTGTCTAATGTACATGTTAAAACTATAATTTTCTGTTTAACAAAGATCCAGTTTTAATTTTTGAATACCAGTAACATTATTGGGCTGTGTGAGGAGCTGCATATTTCAAGCTGTCCCAAATTGTATTGCAGTAACCAGTAATTAACCATTTTTTTCTGTTACAAGGTTTTGGCAGGAAGCCCAGAAAGTTATTTGAGCTTGCTATATGGCTTGAAATGGAAACAGTTGTAAATTGATTAATATAGAGGTCAAATGAACAGAGGACAGTAACCTAGAATGAGCACTCTAAACACCTGGTGGGTGGGTAATAAAGTGGTCAAAACTTAAATCTTTAATATCCGTGTAAAATAATGGGGATTAAAACAAATATTAAATGCTCAGATCCTATAGTATGAACACAATGTAATGTTCTGGATCACTGATGAACTGCATAGAATCACTAAACTAGTGTCTTGCAGTGGGAACAAGTGGATAAAGTAACCACTAGTCCAATGTAATCAGCACAAAAAAACTGTAGTGCTGAGGTACGTATAAGTGTGCAGACCCTGAAATAGCAGTAAAGCAACGGACAAGGAAAACGGACCCTAGCCAGGTCTGCCAGTATACTAGAGGGTTCTATATGGAATTATTTTTCTGCAAAGTTGATCAAATATTTTATCATTGTTAACCATCTTTTTCTCTCAAATGTGTCCCACCTTTACTTTTTCCCTTTTATACCCCCATATGGGTATAAGCTAGGAACTGTGTATGTAGGGTTAACTGTGAAAGCCCAGTGGGCTAGTTAATGCATTCTCTGTGTATTCCCTTTGCCTGATGGGTCTGCAGCTGCCTGTGCGAGCTTATAAATGGATTGTCTTGTATGGGTGGCCCTTATGAGAAATAGCTGCAGAGCAGAGTCTCCTGGCACATGAGGGTAAAAAGGGGGGGGGGATATTTTGGCCTGTCTTGCCTGCCAGCAAGGTATTCTTAGCTGGTGCCTTAGAGAAGAGAAGGTTTTAGAACCCCACATGATAGGTGCAAATGGTGGAGTGCAAGCTCTTGTGTCTACATGTTGGTTTTATGCGTTTTAAACCTGCAATGCATTGTGTTTGTTCTGTGATTTAAACCCAGGTTGGTGAATTAGCATGTGAATTAGCATGTGAATTAGCATGTGAATAAGCATTCCAATGCCCCAGCTCAGATATGGATGGCCTGAAAGTGAACTGACCCTGTTATTTCCTATGTCATATTCCCTTAGCGGAACTGTGAAATTTCTTGTGTGTCAGTTTTAGGGGGATATTTGGGTGGAAATATAATTATTTTGGTTGCAGGAGTTGGGGGGCCAAAGTTCTGGGAGTCATTTAATTTTCCCCAGCAAGCAGGCATGATTTGACAGTGCGCAGGGTGAATTACACCAGGGCTTCCCTGTGTCCCCCAGACTTCTGGATTTCGAGCCCAAAACTCCCCAAGTTATTTCCCTAATAAGTATAAGGTCCCCCAAAGTATATTCTCTGTTTCTTGTGTTTGTGTGTTTTCGAGGTCTTATCCGAATAAACCTCTGTTTGTTTGTTTTTGCCTGTTTTGCCTTGTGACTGATCCCTTAAATATAAAGGTGTATTTGGCCTGGCCTAATGTGACAATCAGAAATAATTTTTTCTCATGGGAAGACCAATGGTCACCCTAGGTACCTTGTAGATTTAATGTTGTATGATTATGCTCTAAACAGATTATTTTAATCAGCATCTATTGTGTGAAACTAATGCAATTGTTTGAGTGTCTCATGTCCAGGTGCAGTCCTTCCAATTAGATAAAGATAAAGGTGACGCAAAAGCGCTTTTCATCTAAAGTGGAGAGCCCTATTCCAGATTCTACCCAGTCTGCGTATTTTTCCTGGATCCATGTTACACAAGTGCACCCACAGTCGCTTCAAATTAAACCTCAACACAGGAGGGAAGGCGTAAAGACACAGCCATTCTCAGTTGGTGTTTTGGTTCATAAGAAAACCCGGCACTAACCAAAAAAAGTAGAAAAGTTCATAGGAAGACCATTCGGACCTCAACATATGAACTTTGAACTTTTTAATAACATTTCTTTTTACAGGTTTTATTATTTTAATTACAATGTTTATTCTATTAGGTTTATATAAGTGGTGTCCACATGAAGACGATAGGGTAGTAACAAGAATATTTTGTTATATAATGGAATCCTGGTAAACAAAGCCCACATCTTATGTGCCATATATCCCAATGTACTATCCATACCCAATAAGTTGCACCCCAGGAACACGAGAGTTATATTTAACCCCTTGGAAAAAGACAAGATGCTATAAGATATTTGTAGAACTATATACAGGCATACCCCGGTTTAAGTACACTCACTTTAAGTACACTCGCGAGTAAGTACATCTCGCTCAATAGGCAAACAGCAGCTCGCGCATGCGCCAGTCATCACATCCTGAACAGCAATACCGGCTCCCTACCTGTAACGAAGCTGTGCGCAAGCGGAGAGACTATAAAGCCTGTTACACATGCATTATTTACATCAGTTATGCACGTATATAACGATTGCAGTACAGTACATGCTTCGATAAGTGGGAAAAAGGTAGTGCTTCACTTTAAGTACATTTTCGCTTTACATACATGCTCCGGTCCCATTGTGTACGTTAATGTGGGGTATGCCTGTATATAAGAAATTGGTTATGAAGGGAGTAGAAATATGAGTTTACCCTAGGGAAATTATTGACTCTGTGATAGAAGGATAGATAAAGTATTATCCTGCAACTAGACCAGATTATGTTATTTGGGAAAAGTGGTTCCAGCGTTTGAAGGTAGAGATGAGGGTTGGTATTAGATTATTAGACTGGACCTAACAGAGGGTCTGTTTCAGAGATTTTGCAGTCGAGCAACAGAGGAAAGGGTGTATCTTGGTAATATTGAATATTTTGAATGTGAGAAGATAATTTGAGAGAGGAGTTGAATGTGACTCCTAGACAGCGTGCTTGGGCTACTCGGTTAATGATAGTACTTCCAACAGTAATGTGGAAGGAGGAAATAGAGCCAGGTTTGGGAGGAAGTATGAGGAGCTCTGTTTTTGCCATGTTACGTTTGAGTCGGCGGAGGGCCATCCTGGATGATATAGCCGAGAGACATTCAGAAACTTTAGTCTGTACAGCAGGTGTAAAGTCAGGGGTAGAAAAGTACATTTGTGAGTCATCAGCATAGAGGTGATATTTGAACCCAAGAGATGTGATTAGGTCACTTGGATAGAGTCTGTATAGAAAAAAGAGAAGTAGTCCAGGACAGAGCCATGGGGTACCACCACAGAGAGATCAATAAAGAAGGGGGTGTAAGTAAAAGAGAGGAGGATACAGAGGGGATGGCCTGAAGTATAGATTCCACCTTATCCTTGAAATAGTTGACAAAGTCCTGAGGTGAGATGGAGGAAGAAAAACAGGCAGCAGGGGGTGATCTGAGTAGGGAGTCAAAGACAGAGAAGAGTCGTGTGGATTAGACTTGAGTTGAAACAGGATAGCATAAATTTGTAGTGAAGGAATTCTGCGAGAGTGTGAGATTTGTGAGGAATAAGTGGAGGAATTCAGCATCCACATGTGGGAATTTAGCCAGGGTCTGGAGTTCAAAGGATGAGAATGGCAGAGAGAAAGCAGGGCATGTAGATCAAGAGATGAGGATAGGGAATAGTTGTAGTTATTGACCAGGCTGTCAGGGTCTGGAGCAGATTATATATATCCCCTCAAACAACACATAGAGAGACACTTGTGCACAAAAATGAGCACACCTGAGATAACTGGGAGATTCAGATGTTGTTAGACTAACTGTTTCCAGCACTGGGGAGAGTGGATTAATGCTTTAGGGACCCGGTCCATAAGCATGAACCCTCCGCAGCGTGAGCACTACAGATACTGTCTCAGGTACCACAGACTTTGTTGTTTTATCCGCGGCTCCGGAGATAGTAAGGCTTGCTACATCTGAACAGTATGCTAATAGGATATGCAACGTATATTTTAATGACCCCTCTCTCTTTCATGTTGTTAAGCCTATTCTAATGAGAAAACTAAAGGCCATGGGATTTTGTTGCATATAATTAGCATTGTGGATTTGCGTTAACCTCAGAGAATATAATGTACTGTACTGGTTTCGATAAATTGACATTATAAGCTCTGACTAAACGTAGATTTGTAGACCTAGGTAAAGACCTTTCATTGCCCCTATGCCTTGTTTTGATTGCCCTTATAACTGTTCTAAAGAAAACCAAATGTATTTCACTTTTTCTTTACAAGACAAACTGCATGTTGTATTTGTGCCTGTCGTTATTATAATGCAGTTTTGTGTGGGAAGAAAGTAAGAACAAAGTGTTTTAAAGGCGTGGATGTGAAAACTAACAAAAAGCATTGCCTAGTTGCCAAAATCAATAAATGTGCCATCAAAAAAAATGAATTAAAAAAACGTACATAATGATGACATATTAGGAATCAATAATAAGATGTAGCCAAAGACGAGGGGAATGGAAAAGTCCATGGTGCAGCACAGATAGATATATAGTGTAACAGTTTAATGTATTCAAGGTATATGCATAAACAAAACGATGTTTAGCCGCATAAAACAGCACAATAGACTAACAATGGAGAACACTTCAAGTGAGAAAAAGCAGACTCTGCAGATACCTTAGGCTTATCTGCACATCCCTCTCTGACGATTGTACAAAACATGTCTGAACCTTAGAAGTGTCTGTACAGCCCTACATTTGTATTCCTGATTTCTTTTTTTATATCCAATTCTGATTGCATTATCATTCTGCCGTTTTAATAGGGCTGTAGTAAAAGAAAAAAACACTTGAATTGATGCTCTGGTTAAACCTGATACCAATTTATACCGAAAGAATGATTATTATTGTTGTCTGCTGGAAAGTTTGATACAATCATAGAAGTCCCCTCTTCAAAAGGCAATTAATTCTCAATAGCAAGACATGGAAATAAGAAGAGAGAGAAGTGAGACAGGAAGGTGAGACAAATAAGAAAGCATGTCAGTTTGTTTTGTCACTACTTAGAAAAAGCTATCTAGCGCTGGGAACATACTGTTAGTGACATGATCAGTCTCGTTTACTTGCACAGTACTACAGCAGAGACTGCGACTATTCTAACACAAACCAGTGTCAATCGCCAAAAAGACCCAGGTACACCCAGGTACATGCTGGATACATGCCTTAAACTTGCCTTAAACTAGACCCAGCATTTCTGCATTGATTAATGGCCCATCAGATTAACAGCAGGGGTCCCTGGCAGTACATTCAAACTGAATGGGACTGCCAGGGACCCCTGCTGTGTTAATCCTATGGGTCATTAGTCAATGCAGCAATGCCTTAAACTTGCCTTAAACTAGCGCAGCACATACCCAGCACATACCCAGAATGTAACCGGGCTAGTTTAAGGCAAGCTTTAGAATTGTCGTGTTCTCGTCTGTATTATCTTTTAGTAAGAAGGGCAAATAAAAAGCCAATGCTGATGCAAACCCAAAATGCATAAAATATCCATTTGCTATACAGTTCAACTAAAGTCATCCGAATCTCTATTGCAAGGTATCAGTATTAGTAAATGATATGAACCAGATGACCATGCCAGGCTTCTTGATCATAAGCCCACGGCATGGTCACAGCTCACCATGTTCATGAAGCCCTTGGCCACAAGATGTATTTTTGATAATGGGGAACACTACCCCACCGAGTAGGCCCAAAGTGGCGTGACCCACAGTATAAAATCCTTTACAATTACACTGCACTAATGCACTTTAGGTCAAATAATTAAGCTGACCATGCAATTTACATTCTCTTAGCATAAAAAAAAAGTAATACCAATTAACAAACCAAACACCTTCACAACCAGGACAAAATCAGGGATGTGTGAAATTATAAGTAGGACAAACCTGACATTGCATATGCTGTATTGGTCACTGACCTATATGTACAATATCATCTGAAAACTGGAAATGATGGATAACTAAGCAAAATGTGCTCTTTCGTGAGTCCAGCAACCAAGGGATTAATTTTCTTTTTAAGAGAACCATTTTTTCTATTTTTTGTGGGTTTGGCATGGAATGGCTTGGGGGGAGTAATACAATTATTATGCTTAAGCCATTCATACATTATACTGACACATGACAGTTCACCTCACAGATACCATGACAGATAGGATTGATCTGTTAGGGCAAACTTCAAAAGAAGACATAAATCCCTGAGACTTTCCCTTGCACAGCAGAATCAAGGGTGAAAGAGGGGACACACTATTCGATATCAATGGAGATCAACAAAAATGTAAGATAATTCATGTCTGATACAACCTACAATAATATAAAGTATAAATATATTCATTTAATTAATTTAATCCATATTAATGTAATCCATATTAAATGTGAGAAGATATCTGTGTTACAAATATCAAACAATTAATTTCCCTTGCAAGGTTAAAAGTGAGTCTATCATTATGAATGCTAAAACAATGTGGTATCATTAATCTAGTGGCTGGGCCAATCTTCACCCTACGTAACATCCTCTCCCCCCCAAAAAAAATGTAATGACTTCAGCTATCAGACTGGGCCATATTCTAACCTGAGCCAAACCTTATTCCACAATAAGAAGCCACCTTACCTTCTTCTTTCAACATTGTCCCCGATTCCCTCTATAGTGTAAACTCTCAAGAGCAGGGCCCTCACTACCTCTTTGTATCTGTTTGTGCATGTTTTTCATCACCTGAATGTTTGATTCATAACTCTGTACCCTATTGTACCGTGCTGCGGAATATGTTGGTGCTTCACAAACGATAATAATATTTTATACTCAAATTAATTTGGGATTAAAATCTCCCTCTCACATAAAACGGTCACGAAGGAGAGTGATGAGTGGGAGATAAGACACACACACAAAAGGTTTGCTGGTGTCTGCTTTTTGTCACCGAGGCAAAGTTATGTGTTTAAAAAGTGAGGTTTTAATATTTCCTATCTTAATCACATCTTGAAGAACTTGTATTTGTTTTTAATCTATTTAAAAAACTGTTAACATTGATATATTTTAGGTTTTTGTACTCTTTCTTTTCTCTAACAAGCGCTGTATACAGTACGTCTAAAAATGAATAAGTACTGTCTTTGAGCTCCATTTGAAACTATTACCTTTTGAATAGATTGACCACAGTTTTTGGGCAAGCTTTACACTTTTGGGGTATTGTTTTAATTACATCTTTTCTAGTGGAATGGGGGACTATGAATTCCTGGGGGGGTACACCCTTAACCACGGTGGTGGCAACGTAATTGGGGTGTAGTGTGATGGTTTTGGGGCATTGATGTTAATTTTTAGTGCCCTGCAGGAAGGTGAGAGACAATTGGAGGTATTAGTTGTTTTTAACTCCTTCACAAGGGTAAGATCCTTACATTATTTAGAAAGACTTTTGTCTTTAAACCTTGAACGGGGGGAAACCTCTGTTAGAGTAGTAAATACGCAAACATTATCAGCATAGTATATTTTGTGCATTTATAATAGGAGATGCCCCAGACGTAAAGAAACTAGAACTATAGGGCCTATGCTATAAGCGCCGATAAGCCACTGATCGAAGACTTTTCGCCCAAAAAGCCTACAGCTATTCAGTAAGGCCGATAAGTCGGTGATAAAAGCCCATTTCAGCATTTTTATTGCCGAGAAAAAAAAAATCGCCAAACGAGCAGCAATGAGCCACTTATCGACAAGTTTTACATTCGTGCAATTCTAGTAGCTGCGAGTAGGTTATCAGGGCTAATCGTGGCTCTAGAATGGCGATTTCGTCTCAAAATCCTCTCGCCAGGAAAAGTTGGCATGAGGGTGGTGAGAAGATGCCGAGAAGCGGCGAGAGGGGACTTAGAAAAAAAATGCATTTTTTCTGCATAGGATTAATACCAGGAGACTCCGGAGTTGATACACATTAATATCAGCAACAGAGACCCCCAGGATGAATCAGATGCAATAAAAATGCCTTTACCGGCAACTTCATTACCTTAGTGTCTAACCGCTAAGGCAATGAAGGGGTTAAGGAACAGCAGCAGGTTTATTGGGGGCAGAGAGAGTGAGTGAAGGGGGTACTTGGCCCTTCACTCACCCCCTATGCCCTCAATAAACATTACAATATGTACTAACCACCAATACACAACCCACCCCCTGTGCCCCCACATAAAAGCATTTTTTATGCACAGGATTGATACCAGACACAGGTGGGGGTCCTCGGGTGGTCCCCACAGGTGTCTGGGGGACATCGGGAGGTCCGCACAGGTCTGGGAGCCTCCAGGTGATCCCTGTGGGTGTCTGGGGGTTCCCGCTGGCCTGCGGTACCAATCCTGTGCCGAAAAAAATAAAAAGTGCAATACAGTACAGGGATATAAAAACACCCCCCTCCCCCCCAATGCATACAGTACAGTAATGGGCAAAATTACTATAATCCAGATATGGATAATAGTGCATTTGCCCATTTAAAATAAAACATCAACCAGCAGCATAAAGTAAATAAAACTTGCATTTACCCCTGCCAGGATTAAGGGCGTCCTCATCTCATCCCCGTCCATGTCCTCGGTTGCAAGAAACAATACAATAAAAAATACAATCTAGTGGCCCCTAACCCCTTAACCACCATAGCATTTAATAACCGTTATAGTAATTAAAGAGTTAAACCACCCTCCCCCTATACCCACCAGGAAGACCTAATATCCCATGGCCCACTATATCCACCTTGTACCCATTGATTGGTACAGTGGTATATCATGCCCATATAATATGGGCAAAAGCCACTATAGCAGTCAAAATTCATCCTAATAAAAAAGCATGAAGGCCAAAAATACACAATAATAAAAATATATGCACAGGCATCTAAGCATCCGCATACTCCATATTACGCTACGAGACCGATGGAAAAATGAAGATGTACGGTTAAACTGTCAAAACCAATCCACAATCGACCAGTACATTAAGCGACAAAAACATAGGTGCTTTGGCCACGTCTGCTGTATGGACATCACCAGACTACCGTGCCAGTGCCTCAACACCACACGACCCATAGGCTGGAAAGTGGACCAAAATGCCCCAAAGAAAACGTGGTCGAACAAGGTGGCGCAAGATCTCAAAAAGCTGCACTTCACATTAGCCGAAGCCCAAAAAGCCGCCCTAAATCGAGATCAATGGCGCGGAATCACTAGAGACGTATTGAACATCCAGCCGCTGGCCTCTACAACGCATCGCTCCTTACCTTATAAAAGATGAAGCAATGTCGTTTACGGAGTATATGCCATATACCTAAACACCCCAACAATAAAAGAACTAAAAAGCCTAATAGTAAGCCACATCAATAACATTTATCTATCTCCAAAACAGCACAATAATAAAAAGTCTGCTATTCCAAAACATAAGAATACAATTCAATAAACACCTAGCCAAGCAAACTATTTAAGAAATAAAATCACTTGCCAAACAACTAATCCAATACATAAAAGCACTAGCCAACAAATCAATTAATTAATAAAACCACTAGCCAACACATCAATTAAAACAAGTAGCTAACAAAATAAATAATTAATTAAAAACACTAAACAATTGAAAAATGTAATACAAACAGCTAACCAAATTACAAACAATTTAAGCCAAACAATAAACAGAAAAAGAAAAAACAACAATCATAGAAAAAAAGCATTTGCCAAAAAATGCATTGGCTGTCACTGTATTTATCGGTACCCTAAACGACACAGATTAATACATTATCAGTCAACGGGCAAATAAAAACATACAAATAAACAGATACAATAAAAAAAACCTGTAAAAATAAAATTGCATACATTCAAAAATTTTCTTACCTTTACAAGTGTTGACCTTCCGAATCCTGGCATTTCTACAAGCTCTCGTACCGCGACATCATTAAAGTCAATCCAACGCCATCCACCTTGAAGATCCGGAACAGGTAACAAAATTCTTCTTTCTTCTATCTTCATCTGCCATTATTTCTTTATTTCCTTTTACCTTCTACCTTCTTTCTTCATCTGTCAATCCAAACCCATGGTAAGTCCCAATGGATGTTGTCTCATCATCTTCTTCCTGTTAAATGAGGCGTCCAGGCCTTATATAGGGCCTGTGATGTCACTTTTTCAGGTAAGATGGTACAGCTCTAATCTGATTGGATGCTGTATCATGTGCCCACCTCTTTTTATTTTTTATTTTTTAAGGATGTGACATCTCCAAGGAAGGTACGTCACATCCTTAAAACCACATGGCTATATCACATGGTATCACAGCCAATGGCATCTTTATTCACTAATCACTATCACTTGAGCGCTGGGTGATTTTTCATTTACCTCTAATGGCAAACATCACAAATGTACAACTTGCAAACACTACTAAAATTTGTATTTATACTGTTACTTTCTTTAGCAGGTGATATTGAACTTAACACAGGCCCCCCTTTTCAACTCTGTCCTATACCCCTGAGAATACATGCTTTAAATTCTGAAAAGGACTATCTGTCGCCTATATAAATATCCATAATCTGTACCTCAAACTGTATGAACTAAGGGCATGGTGCCTCATGCATAAGCCCAAAGCCATCAGTCTCACAGAAACATGGCTAACTGCTAAAACCCTCGATGCAAATATCGCCATTCAGGGGTACTCCATTTCTAGGAAAGATAGGTCATAGAGAGGAGGTGGGATGTTATTTTATATTGAAGAAACCTTACAATTTACTGTGCTAAATTGCCCCCAAACTTACCCTTTTGAATCCTAGATAGGAAATTGTGATTCCCCTTTTCTAAGCCTGTTCTTATTGCTGACATCTACTGCCCCCCTAAAGCCCCACTAAAATCCCTGACTAATATCACCCAGTTTCTTGACTCAATTCCCTCTCTGAATTAGAAGAGTGAGCTGGTACAGTTCTTGAGGATTTCAACTACAATTGGTTTAACCCTAAAACAACAAAATCCAGGTACAACTCACGTCACTTAAACTAACCCAACTAATTTCCCAACTCACACAGACAAGCCTGAAATCTCACAACATTCCTTGCTAGACTGGATTCTCTCCTCTTTTCCCAGCAGAATCCAATCCTCTGGTATCCTACATGATATTTTCAGTGACATGCAATAGTGTACTGTGTAAGGAAAATCTGACCACACCAATCAAGCCCTAAAGTTCTCCTCACTAGAACATTTAGAAACTTTAACCCACAACAGTTTCTGGCTGATCTTACCAACTGTCCTTGGTACAGAATCGACATAATAACTGGCCCTGATTCTGCACTTGATTGTTTCCAATCAGAGTTCTTAAAACTCTGTGATACCCATGCTCCACTACGCAGAATAAGAGCACGGTGGTACACCTTCCATGGGTTACAACCAACCTTATAGCACTCTACCATTTTAGGGATGCCTTGTGGAAAGCTACAAAGTAACTGGCACTACCAAGGATCTCAATCACTACAGATGCCTGCGGAACATGTGCACAAGGCAAACAAGGCACGCAAAAGCACAATATTACTCTGACAATCTCCACCAGAATACATCAAACCCAGCTAACTTCTGGAAGGTTATCAACAATATATTCCAGACTTCTAACCATCAACAACCATGTAATATCCCTAAGGGGGATATTACTCTGACAAACCCCACTGACAGTGCAAATGCATTCAATGATTACTTTGTAGGGTGTGCCACTAACTTATTAGCGAAACGCAGCCCAAACCACAAACCTGAATCTCATCCTGGGAGTACCCCAATAGCCCCACCCTCTCCCAATACTGCCCACAATTTTAAAATGTTCCCAGTATCTGATGAAAATTTCACAAGCGTTCCTCAAATTAAAACTAAGCAGCCAATGTGGACCTGACCTATTGTACTGCAATCTAAATTCCTACGACTTTGTGCCCCAGCCATTGCCAAACCGCTTGCCTCCCTAATCAACTCTATTCTGTCTGCAGGCCATATCCTTAAAACCTGGAAACCTGTCAGAGTTGTCCCAATCTTCAAAAGCTGGAACACAAACACTGTCCAAACTACAGGCCAATCTCTCATCTCGCAATACAATCCAAAGTCATGGGAAAATGTGGTCACTCCCAAATATGGGATTACTAAACTAAAACCAATTTCCATAGTCAATTTCAATCTGGCTTTCACCCCAAACACTCCACAGTAACTACCCTCCTAAAAGTTTGCAATGAGATCAACTGTGGAGTGGAACTTGGACAACTTACTGGTGCAATTTCCTAGATTTTACAATGACTTTTGATTCTGTTAATCATGCTATCTTGCTAAGAAAACTTCAATGCTCTGGAATAGGGAAAATGCTTTAAACTGATGTAGCCAGGTACCCCCTGGGCTACTAGTTTCCCTGCCTAACACATAAGCCCTTGTACCAGCGCAGGCAGTGTTAGGGTTAAATTGATGCCCTGCTGCAGTAAGCAGCTCCCTTGAGTGACAAGAGGGGTGGGCCCAAGACCTAGGTACTGCCCACAAATGGGGTTCAGACCTGGGACCCTCCCCTGGTAACAAAAAGGAGCTGCAGCCAAATTTAGGAGTGATATCCTCTCCCCTCCTGGGAGTGGGTTGTTGTGGTTCTGTTCTCTCCTTCAGGGGAGTGGGATGCACTTTATGCTGGACCAGGGACCTGGTTCTGGGCCTTCCCTTCTGCATGGGAGTGGAAGAAGCTGCCATACTCCACCAGGGAGTGTGGGGGTTAAGGATAGACCATTGGGGCCTCAAGCCCAGTAGGTTGAGTCCAGGGACACAGAGAAGAACGTGTTGATGTATGCTGTGTACTGCTGTACGAAATAAAGAACCAAGTTATCGGTTTTTACTCCTGTCTGAGGCTGAAATCTGTCAGGGGGAGGGAAAGAGTGTTTTCAACAGGGGACTGCACCTATCTGTGATAGGCCCTGTGGGAATGAAGGTGCTGTACCAGAGGAGAAGAGAGCTGGGGATCAGCAAAAGCCTGGCCTGTTGATTCCCCAACTTACATCGGCGGAAGCTCAGGGCCTTCTGTATACCTACAGGAGAGCACCACAAAAGTGCAACAGTGAGATCTCCCGTCGGGTAGGGGAACACCGGTTACACTGGTTTCATTTCTACCTATCAGGTAGATCCCAACATGTGTCTTTCTCGGGGACTAACTCCAACCCTGTGGTTACCACCTGCAGTGTCCCACAGGGCTCTGTTCTGGGGCCCCTACTCTTCTCAGTCTTCGTCAATGATCTAGCTACAGCTTGTAAGGGAGCTTGAATACACACGTATGCAGATGACACAATCCTATATGCACACATCCCTAGCCTCTTTGACCTTCAACACATAATTCAAACTGATTTTTTGAGATTTGTAAATTGGATTTCCCAAAACAAACTGTTTTTAAACACTGACAAGATTGTAACAATGGTATAACTCCCATTTAAAATTTGGGTGGCACATTGATACCATGGGATCCAAAACCTACGCCAAACTAGGTGTACTTTATAGGAACAAATCCTTCCTAAGCACACTGGTCAGAAAGAGCTTCGCATATTAGATGCTAATGCCAATTATAGACAATGGGGACATAGCACTCCAAACTCACTTTAGCAAATTACAATTCAATATGCTCCTTTGTCCTCCAATGTAACTACAACACACATCACTGCAAAATGCTCAAAGAAGTAGACTGGTCATCACTTGAGTCTAGGCACAAAACACATCTTTCCTGTCTTGCCTTCAAAATCTTTCTACCTGTCTATCTGAAAAAGCTCCTCACCCCTACAACACGCAGCACTTATCATCTGAGATCTGACACCAAACGATTGTCCGCAGTCCCATGGTTCAACAAAGTATCTGGCCACTCCGCCTTCTCTTACATGCACCTCACACCTAGAACAATCTGCTTCAGACTCTCAAAGCCGCCACCAGTCTAAGTTCTTTCAAAACTAAAGCTATCTCTCATTTTAATCTGGTCTGTAACGGTTATGTTAAACTGTTCATGCAATGTCTTTATACTTTATATAATGTAACTTATGTAACTTATGTATCTAATGTAATTCACTCAATGTACCCATGTATTCATCATCATAACTCTGTGCCCAAGACATTCTTGAAAACAAGAGGTAATTCTCAATGTATTACTTCTTATTAAAACATTTTATAAATAAAATAAATAAGATCACTGCTTGAGCTTTCATTTGGTCCTGACCCCACATCACAGTTGAGGACTAAGCTCTAGAAATGAGCAAATAAGGCATGATATTCAGTGACCATCGTGGTGAACATTATGGTGGCCCTCAGTGAACCGACCCATGTCAATATAAAAAGAACCTCAAAAAGGCACTGACACCGTTAAGTTAAAAAAGTGTTTGCCATTTGTATTCCTACGATAACGTTTCTTGGCTTTCACAAAGATCACAGCAAGTCTTGTCCTTACATTTCCATTCTTAGTAATAAAGAGGGAAGCAAAAGCATAGACAGAAAGAAAAATACAACATCTATACAACGTCACAGTCTGTCAATACTAAGCCTTAGGGCCGTTCTATAGTGGCGGGGAGTGCTACGCCGTGCGCGCGCACGGCAGTTATAGATGGCTGAGGTAAGTCAGCCCTTTTATACAAGGGCCGCGCACAGCAGGGAGCGGGGAGCCGACAGACAGCGGCGAAGACGGGGAAAATTATATTTTCGCGCCGCTACCGGCGCTGAATGTATGTATGTATATGTGTGTGTGTGTGTATATATGTATGCATGTGTATGTATGTATATGTGTGTGTGTGTGTGTGTATGTGTGTATGTATTTGTGTGTCTGCACAAATTTAATAAATATTTTATTTTTACCAATTTTTATTTTTTAATAAATAATAAATGACACATACATACAAACACACACACACACATATACATACACATACATACACATACATACACATACATACACACATAAACACACACAAACACACAAATACTGTACCTTCACAGCTCTCACAGTATACTTACAAAAAGCATGCGGCACGTTCACGCGCCTTCGAACAGGCACACGCGCGCACGGCCGCACACATTATATAACAGCCTTTAGAGTGCCGTTATGATGTACCTGGTACAACACAAGCCCTGGTAGGTTCCCTATCGATGTATAAGATACTTTATATCACAGCAAAAAAAAAATTTCTTGGGGATGATCGGAGTTGTCTCTCTAATTGAAACAGACATGGATCCCCTCCCACTTCTGTTTACATCCGCAAGAGGAGTAGTCCCATGGCTGCAAATACTCTCATGCCACTGGATCCTGGTAGCAAAAATGTCAATACCTACCCTCAAGCACACAAACTCTGTAATCAGCATATTTTGAAAGGTTTTGGAAGCTTAGTCTATGAAAAAATATGAACTTTAAAAACAGTGAATTCAAAATACTTTAAGAGATATTAGATCTGGGTTTTTTTTCTCCCAAAACTTTTTGGAAGACACTGCTATAAACAAATTTGTACTTAACATAATATCTGCTTTCCTCGACAAGTTACTCTTTCATTCTCTCTTTAATAATTGATCAACAAAAGTTATGGAAATTGTAGTTGAATAATATAATGTTCTTCATGAGTAAGATATTTGTAATTCTTTACATAAAAAGACATGATAAAGCCCAAATGTTTTGTTGTTTGGCAAAATGTGGATTTGTTGCTTGAAATTTTTTTGCCACACTTTCCAAACAAACCCTGTTTATTCACTGGCAGATTCTTGCAACATGACTCATGTAACTTGCTCAGTAGAAATAATGTCAACTTCTAAAAGTACCTGGTATAAGAAAAATCTGATTGGCACGTAGTAATACTAATGGTTTTACTTAAGAAATGCTTAAATAAAATATAAATATAAAACATAGAAAAAAAATAGAATATAAAATGTTGCATTGGTGTGATTTATTCAGTGTGTTAAATTTACATCTAATACCATCTTGTTTCTCTTTATATCATCATTTCGATCGTGATTTTGTGTGTGTTTTAAGTGAAGCTGGGAGGAATAGACAAAAGATGTAACATTTTCTGCATCTATTTTTAAGAAATATAGGGGTCTATTTAATAAACGGTGATTGTGCCGATTGGGGAACTACTGTATAAGACAGAATCTTTTATGAAAGGTAGTTCATTAATGGGAGTTTCCATGTGATAGTAACCCGATTAGCACAATAACAGTTTAATGAATAAACCCCATAGAAATAGAAACATGTGTGGCAAAGAGAAAAGTCACTGCCCTGTCCATTTTTATGTCTGATTTGGTGAACTCCTTAGACCCCTTTAAACTATTTGGTTAATTTCATATTTGTTATAGCCTTGTGTCAATCTAAAGCAACTTTGCATTGCTTTACTGTGCCACCCTCATCCACCTCTGCTGGGAGGCTTCTCCAGGAAACTACATGTACAGTACCACCCTTTACATGAAGAAGTTCTTCAACACATTGAGGTTGTGCAATATGCAAAAGTGCCCTTATCAGCACTATTGTAGTTTAATGTATATTTCCCCATGCTTCACCCTTGTCCCTATGTCTCTTCTACGTATTTTCCCTGCACAGTGCATACTGTATCTTCCAAGTACACTACAGTATATCTAGCTACTGTCCCTCTTTCTTCTTGCCATGTGCCCGTTGTATCTCTCTCTTCTCTTCAGCCAGCGTTTCGCTCCCATGTCACCATGTGTCTCTTCTTTCCCTGTTTATTTCAGTCAAGTACCCAATGGTTCCCCCCTCCCCACCGCCCATGTGTGCCCTATAGAATGCCAGAGGCTTGGCTGAGGTGCAAGCTGCCTCACAAGAGGGCAGTGCAGGCAGCATTCTGAGCGCTGCTCTCCCGCTCAGCGCTGCGGGTGCTCCTCCTGGGGTAAATTGTTTCCAATGGTAAGGATGCACTTGGGTCGAAGTATTTCGTTAAGTTTTTCCTCTTTCTTGGTGCCACCAACTTCCCTGGGCCTCGGGTGACATGATCTAACTTGTTCTGAGACAAATGTGAGAAACTTAGTTTAACAAATATCATAACTTTAATCCATATGTAAGAAGAACATTTAAAAAAGGCACTGTTTTTGTTGCATAACTAAACCCTTGTGCTTTGCATTGTATAACTACTTTGTTATAGCCACATTTATTTAGCACTGTTTCATGTTGAACAAGTTGTGTCATTTCACATTATTGGTACATAACTCACGTGGTTATCCATGAGGAAGATGATTACCTAGAAACTTACATTCAGCAATATGAAGCCAGCTTTTCTCCAAGCTAAGCTGTGGCCAGGACAATAAAAATAACTTTGATCTGACATGTTACTTCAAGGAGAAATACATATTATTTGTTTCATTTTTTCCTTTAACTATTTTTTTATATTTTTGATAATTTTTCTAGATACTGTATATTTTCCTTTCTAGCCAGCATGCACACAGTATATCCTGAGTCTATTTTTGCCTCATTAGTAACAAAGCCAACATTTTTAAATATTCTACATACAGCAGAGACTGCGACTATTCTAACACAAACACAACACTAAAACAAACAGTGGCAATCGCCAAAAAGACCCAGGTACACCCAGGTACATGCTGGATACATGCCTTAAATTTGCCTTAAACTAGACCCAGCATTTCTGCATTGATTAATGGCCCATCAGATTAACAGTGGGGGGTCCCTGGCAGTCCCATTCAAACTGAATGGGACTGCCTGGGATCCCTGCTGTGTTAATCCTATGGGTCATTAGTCAATGCAGAAATGCCTTAAACTTGCCTTAAACTACCCAGGTTACACCCAGCACATAGAAAATGGGTGAACAACGGCAGTGCACTGCCTACAAATGGTGGAGGAGGCTATTGGTAGCAAAAAAATCCTTTTATTAAATGAAGGGATCAAACATCACCCCTGGATCACCCAGAAAACGCTCACCTACGCGTATCGGGCCGTGCGCCCTTTATCACCAGAGCGCCGGTTAGATTCTCGAGGCTACTAGAATACCGTTGGTTTCTCGAAATGGCACTATTTTTACTTTTCGTAGCTCTGCACGGTGAGTTTGGGCAGAAGCGAAAACTCGCTGAAAAATACAGTCCCCGTACGATTTGACCAACTCATTGAGGCTTTCTTAATAGCAACCTTGAATAATTGTGCGAGAACTGCTAAATATCCTTGATGAGTTTGTTCCCGAAGCTACTAGAATAGGCTCCTTAGTCTCTATGGCTACTGTACTGACCTTAACATGAAAAACACCCATACCCTATGTCTTGTGCAATATCCTTGCTATATTTAGGCCCAAATTCACTAAAGGGTGCAAAACTTTAGCATAATTTGGTCCAGATATACAAAAGGGTACACAGCTTTATAATGCTTTTACTCCAATAGGCCCGGATGCATAAAGCTTTAAGCAACGTTGGGGTATATAAAATAGTAATGCAAGTTATTTCTCTTGACTTTAATTGAAATCCAACAAGCTAATTATATGCTAAAACAACAGCTATTATAATATAGCAGGCAGCTGCCACAAATAGTTATTATTTTTCCCCAGAGAGACTTTTCCCCAACCAGGAAGGAAATTGGTTGGTACAGTTCCACAGGCCTGCTGGAAGCAGGGCTGCTGAGACTGACAGGGATGCACACCCCAAACAAGACTCCATGAAACTGAACAAGCCTACAGGATGTGAGGTTTGACTTCAAGGAACTGGCGTTCCATAGACTGCTGTGATCAGAGCTGTCCTGTCCAAATTGCTGTGTCCAGATTAATTTCCTGAACTCTCCAGGGACTGAGTACCCACAACAACAGATAAGGACTTTTTTCTTTCCAGTCGTTTTGGAATTGTATTAAATATTTTGGGCTGGTAAACCAGGTAGAAAGGAGCTGCGGTGTAGTTAGTCTCCAAAGAGGAGTAGTGTAACAGGGGAGTTATCCCTGTTCAAGTAATGTGCCTCTAATCCAGCAGTGTGGTGGTTAACTGCTGGTAGTCAATTAACAAACACCACCTGCCTGATTAGATTGCTTACAAAAGCCTGTCTTTTGAGACAGGAAGGGAGACTCCTTAGCTCATACCTGAGATGAACTTGGAGACAGAGCAGAGATTGTTTTTGACTCTCACAACTTGTCTTGAGCCCTGCCAGAAGACACAGCAGAGCTGCTTTCAAGACACAGGGAAAACTTCTAAACCTGAATGCTGACAAAACCTGAGGAAAGGTAGAAACGCAGGAACAGAGAAGATTTTCCCGCCAAACCACAGGGGAAACTTCTAACCTGGAGCCTGATATTTTCTGTGCACACATGGGTGCGGTTCCAAGAGAGCAGAGAAGCTTCCCCTACAGCAGCAGAGCAAACAGATAAGACTTTCATTTACAAGACTTTATATATCTGCTTATTTTCATTCTATATGTTTGGGGCTGGGAGACATGCTTATCTAAGGGCGTGTGGACTGCATACAGTAGTATTTCACTAGAAATACTCCAAAGTCAATAGAAGCTTTGCTTACCCCTTGTTTGGATGGTTTCCTGATGTTAAGGAAACAGGCGCAATTAAAGGCTTATTAAATTTCACAATAATGAGTCTCCCTTGCATACCTCTGTGAGCGTCCGCCCACAAGTAGGATTTAATTTTATGGTTTGGTTTTCTTAAAGGGACAGTGTGCCTATTTTTAGTTGTTGTTGTACATAATAAATCACTGAAGTTACAGCATAAACCACTGTCTAAGTGTCTGACTGACCTTGCCGCGAGTCTGTCATGCCACAACATACACACACACACACACACACACACACACACGCACACACATATATATCCCAAACCCAGCTGTGCATAAAAAGGAGCACACCGGACATACCTGGGATATATGTAAATTGTAGTCATTTAAATATACTCTGCATATCCATATTATCATATATCTGAGGTATGTCAGGTGTACTCCTTTTTGTGCACAAGTTTCTCTCCACGAGTTGAAAGATGTATTTTGGGGTACATATATTTAGCACAGCCAGATGCCCATTTCTCATCTTATCTTTCAGACTGTTAAATCTTTGACAACATGATTACATGTTTTCTTGATGGTTTCATGGGAGAACCCCTTCAAAGGGCAACCCCAATATAGAAATATATGTTAAAATGTTTTACATACATCAACTAACCCATATGAAACTTGTTACTGATATTATTGTTACAATAACAATGTACTAACTATTGCTGCTTATCATACTTGAAAAAAATAAAGTAAATAAGGCCCCTGGCCCAGATGGTATACATCCAAGAGTTCTCAAGGAGTTAAGCTCAGTAATAGCCAAACCATTATATTTAATATTCAAGGACTCCATTTCCACAGACTCAGTACCACAAGATTAGCGTAAAGCAAATGTGGTGCCTATATGTAAAAAGGAGCTAGATCACAACCGGGGAATTACAGACCTGTCGACTTACACAATTAATGGGGATAAATTGGGGAAATCCTTGATGGAGAAGGATTTAGGAGTGCTTGTAGACAGCAGGCTTAGCAATTGTGCCCAAAGTCATGCAGTAGCTGCAAAGGCAAACAAGATCTTATCTTGCATTAAACGGGCAATGGATGGAAGGGAAGTAAACATAATTATGCCCCTTTGCAAGACCACACCTTGAGTATGGAGTACAATTTTGGGGACCACTCATTAGAAAAGACATTCTGGAACTAGAGAGAGTCCAGAGAAGATCCACCAAATTAATAAAGGGGGTGGACAGTCTATCGTATGAGGAGAGGCTAGCTAAGTTAGATTTATTTACATTAGAAAAGAGGCGTCTAAGGGGGGATACGATAACTATATACAAATATATTCGGGGATAGTACAAGGAGCTTTAAAATGAACTATTCATCCCAAGGGCAGTACAAATGACTCAGGGGTATCCCTTTAGGTTGGAGGAAAGGAGATTTCACCAGCAACAAAGGAAAGTGTTCTTTAGACTAAGGACAGTTAAAATGTGGAATTAATTACCCATGGAGACTGTGATGGCAGATATAATAAATTTGTTCAAAAAAAGGTTGGACATCTTTTAGAAAGTAAAGTAAAGGTAAACAATAAGTAAACCAAATAAGTAAACATGGTAAGGATGTTGAGCCAGGGATTAATCTGATTGCCAATTCTTGGAGTCAGGAAGAAATGTATTTTTCCCCTTAATGGGGTTTTTTGTTTGCCTTCCTCTGGATCAATAAGCAAGTATAAATACAGGACAAAGTATCTATTTTCTAAATTTAGCATGGGTTGAACTTGATGGACATATGTCTTTTTTCAACCTCATCTACTATGTAACTATGTAACTATGTAACTATCATACTGTATATAATCAATAAACATACTGAATTTTTTAGCATACTCAGTGTTAACTGTTTAATTTCCGATTTACTTAAACTTTTCTGGAATAATAATATAGTGCATCATTTGTGTGTATAAATGTAGACTTTCTATTGACATTTTCTATAATTGCAGCAAAAGTTATGTGGGAGAGTTGTGATGTACAAGAATTTGACATCTGCTTGTACAGTATGTTAGGATATTCTTTTCTTTACAATATACTGAAGTATTGCAACATTATCAAGGTTGCATGTGATGCTTTATGTACTAAAAGATTCTGCACCACTTATCTCACAGAAGAATGGCAGGGACTGAATAGAAAATACTATGCTGTAGAAATACTGCACTGCAGCAAAACTGGAGAGAAAGGTTCATATATCTCCTGCATAATGTTCACTGAAAATCTAAACCAAAGTATATGCTGTTTATTTACAGAATAAATGAGTTCTTCAGTATTACAGTAGGTGATACCTTTTTTTGGGGGGGGACATACAATTTATGTGTAACCCTTATCCCCCCCCCCCCCCCCCAATCTCAAATAGGGTCTCCTATGGAATATACTGCTCCTGCTACATGTCTTAGGGTGGTGCATACCTGCTGGCAACAGGGGTCCTGAGTCTCCCACGATGGCATGGGGGATAACAGGACAGGCTTCTGGGGTTTTGCCCAATTCTACTTACTGGTGCAGCGCCTCCATCTTGTGCAGCCCCCAGCGGTATGGGGTGAAGTATCTGCAAGAGAACTTGTTACCCTCCTCCCAATATACTTCAATCTCAGGCAGGAGGTATAGGTAAAAATGCAGTGTCTCTTTATTTGGTCTCTTCTTCTATTCAGCAGCACAGATCATACAGTAAGCTGTCTCCCTTAGGATGTCCCTGAACTCACTCCCAGCCACAGGCACAGAGAGTGGTTCTAGCTCTTCCCCTATCCTCTGGTAGGCTGGGAGGTATGGATATACCCTCACTCCCCGTAGGGAGGCCTCAAGCCTGCCAGAGCCCTGGCAGCTTGGTCTTGGTAACCTTGCCCCTCTCACAGTAGGGACAGACTGACTAAATAGGAAGTGCTATGCAGTAAGTAACTCCATTAGGCACCACCCCCGTGTCTCTAATAGGACATAGAGCCTTATGACATTGCCTTCACTGACTCACTGCACTGCATGAAGTGGGGAAAACCCATGATTGCTTGTGGCAAACCTGCCCTTACGCAGGTATTACTGCCAGGAGTAGGGCAGACCTATAGCCCAAACCACACGGGGCGACCTTTTTTATTGGACTAACAATTTATGTCAAAGGACAAGATTTCGAGAGTTCTCATCTCTTCCTCAGGTCACAATACTGGTTTACAAAGGAGGAAGAGAGGAGAACTCTCGAAAGCTTGTCCTATGACATAAATTGTTAGTCCAATAAAAAAGGTATCACCTAATACTGAAGAACTCATTTATTCTGCACTATCGCAACTGGACTAACACGGCTATTTCCGTTTTATTCACTGTTTATAACTGTAAATACACTGACACTTACTATTTTCTCACCAAATTAATCAAAGAGCCTTTTATTCACAAAGCTCAGTAAAAATAAGAGAGATTGGATGAGCTGCAGAGTTGTGCAACAACTTGAAGTACAGTAAGAAAGGGTATTTCCATCCTTTATACTGTATGTGCGACTTATAAGTACTTCCCCTTCTTGACAATTTCTTGAAGCAAGCATTTAAGCAAATCAATACCACAGCAGTTATGTATTAAACTTCAGCAATGCTGATCAGGGTGATATCGCACGGAAGCCACCATCTGCTCCCAATCTGCACTATCAAAGCTCATGGAATAACCACTAGCATGTAAAACAGACAGTTACCCTTTCAGTGTTGTTGGTACCTATATCCCAATCCTTGCAATACTTTATATTTGTGAAAGAAATTTAAAGTCTAGAATTTATATTTTTAATTATTATTTGCAAATTGCAGTTTTTTTTATGACCTAATGAATTTTTGCTAGTTTTACCTACAGTTTTCCTGTTTAAAATACAAATAATCTGTATGTTCTAATTACAATATGCTAACATCATTTAGATATGAATAACCTTCTCTACTATTTTAGTGGTTGTTTCAAAATGTAAGTGTAGCATGGTTTGTATCTTCTGGCCTATCTCTCCTTCCTGTCATGTAACTCCTAGCAGTCTGAGCTATGACAGGCTATCTGTGGGCTTTTTGACCCCCTCATGGCCCTGTTATGAGTGACAGAAGTGTGGTGGTGACTCATGGCCTGTGTAAGCCTATCTGGTATAGGTATAGACCATGAGCCCATCCCTTCTGGTTCCTCCTAGGAGGAAGTGGCAAATTTAGTCAGTGGCGGAGTAAAAGAGCAGTAGAGCTGTAAGTCTCTCCCATCACGGGATGAGCGTGCTCACCCCCAGCCTTGTGGCTGGAGGAAGATATGATCCAACCCACAGATGCCCTGTAAGATCAGGGGCAATCACCATCCAGAGGCCTGGGACCTCTGAGACTCTGCATCGCAGTATGGAAAAATCTGCAGTGGGTGCATGCCAATATAGACCCTTGTTCATTACACTCCTGTCTAAGTATCAGTCCTTGGGCAGGAGGGAGACATGTGCAATAGTGGGGGCTGATCTCTGGACACCCAGGAGCCCACTATGACTGGAGGCACTAAACACCAAGAGAAAAAGCTCAGAGAAAGAACCTACGCCTGTCCTGATCTCCATACCAACACAGATCCAACTCAGCTCTCCTGATCCTAACAGGTATCCACACCACACAACAGGTAACAGATGCTGTGTATCTATCACCTGGGGGGAGGGGGGGCAGTGCTGCATAAGATATGATTGTTTCTTTAGATTCAAAAGCATAATTGCAAAAATCACAATAAAATTATAAAAGAACATGCAATTTCTATGAACTAAGATTTCTTTTTTTTTTAAATGTGTGTGTCAATATTTCAGTGCTTTAAAGTAATACACACCCTCAAAAAATGTGTGTTGGATGTACAGTATGAAGACTTCATAAATATGATGCATAATTTGTTATTCGAAATTACTTTTGACGCATCTCTCATGTTGCATAACCTAAATAATAAAACATCACTGCTGCATCAAATGCATTTTTGGGTTGATACAAAGCAAAT
Organism: Ascaphus truei; assembly: GCF_040206685.1. Taxonomy (NCBI): domain Eukaryota; kingdom Metazoa; phylum Chordata; class Amphibia; order Anura; family Ascaphidae; genus Ascaphus; species Ascaphus truei. The sequence continues at coordinate 19,978,526 of NC_134486.1, forward strand.
TCATTCTGGGCTAAAACTATTAACAGTCTTTTGAGGGTTTAGACCAAGGTGCACGTGACAGACAATTTTGACTCACTTACAGTAATTGATTTTTTAGAACACAGAAATGTTTTCTTAGTACAGGGCAGTACATTTCTTCAGTATATGTTAATTTGTATTTTTTTTTTTTAGATGTTCACGCAGATTGAGAAATGTGAGCTTAATACTTAGGCATACCAAAGCGCCATAAAAATTGCGTTTGACATGCATCAATGTTGTATTGAAAAAGTCTTTGGATATACAGCCACCTAGGACCATTAGCTGCGACCATTCTGCCACGGCCATTTCACCGCTGGGTCATTTGGCCGCAGGGACAGATGGTCACCGCAGATAATGTATCCCCTGACCCCTTACGCTATAAACCCAAAACCTTAACCACTTACCCCAAACGCCCTAACCTTAATCCCTTACCCTAAAAATCTTAAAACCAATCCTAACACTGATCACCCACCTAAGGGCCAAAATAGCAGCGATCAACTGTCCCTCTGCAACTGAACAGCCACGGAAAAATGGTGGCAGCTTAACGGCCATGGCTAAAAGTTCCTTTCCGGTACACAGACCCCAATGTATATTGCACTTTCTAGAGGCAAGTATAAATAAATGCAGCAATTATATTAACATTTTTAATGTAATAAGAACAGAGGAGACTATGTGCAAAAGAAAAAGTGTAGGAATTCTAAAGCAAAATTCCCGATACACAGATCCCAGAGCGTAAAGAAGCTTTCATTAAATCACATTAGAAACCACTTTGCATTTTCAACACACACACAAAAAAATATGGGATTTTGATCAAAATCTCCCGACGGCAAAACTGGAGCAAACAAATTGCACTAGATTTATCAAAGCAAAATAATTCCATTGTATCCTATTACTCCTTGATCTTTGATAAAGATTTGCCCCCTTGGCTCCTGTGCTGCCCCTGGTTTTGTTGGGGGGAGAATTTGATAAATAAACTCCAATGCGTTTGTGTTTGTTTCTCCCCAACAGAAAGCTACTAGAAAAATAATAAAAAAATACTGTGATCACTTTTTTTGTTTAAGAGAATTTTGGATTTTCACAGTATATTGTACATGTAGCAATACCTGTTAGGGGAAAAGACAGGTGGATTAAGACCTAAACCTAAAAGTCTCCTATTGTTCACTTACAACTTGGACAGCTAAAGAGTTCCCAGAAATGTGCCGTCATTCTATAGAGAACAGACAGTGATATATTGCACACAGCACTTAAAATGTTTATGCTGATAATGCGTTCCTCTTATTGCTCTGTACATCGGAAAACTGCACGACAACAGCATCTGTCCTCCACTTAAAAACAATAATGTTTGGGCTATTTTTCCTCTGATTTGTTTATCTTTAGTTTATTCATAGTCATATTTCTTTCCTGTCATCATTTTCATTCATCATTAAAGGCAAGCTCTCGATATTGCAGGCAGAATGGGTGAAGGCATTTTAAGTCCCAGTGAAATGCAGACATGATGCTTAATCCTATGTGTTCTGCGCTACAACAAAATATTCTCTGTTTATAGTGTTATTTTGCTTATTATTTCCAGTTAATTATAAGAAGTAATTCTGTTCACTAACCCAGTTTGAGATAGTTGCAGAAACAAAGATATGGCAAAGTCTTCCTTGAACTGTAAAGTTTTTCAGAACAGGTGTTTATTTTCAGACCAGGCCCAATGGGTTGTCCCACTTCCAATCTGTATTCTGCGTCCCTCTTACATTGTATTTCATGAGGCTGCACAATTCAATTTGTAGAATGTTTTGAAAAGGACACAAAAATCCCTGGACTATAAAAGCAAAGACAAAAATATGTTAGTTGGAACACAAAATGAAAAAAAGGTGTGAAGGTTCTCAGGTCCTTATTGAGTCATTCATAAATTATCAATAGGGAGTCCTATTCAATATATTCCAAAAGTGAGTTGTTTTTGTTTTATTGAAAAAAGACAGAGGACTGCAATGCATTACTCTTTGGCAATATGCTTGGATAGAAACCCTTCTCTCCCAATATACAACACATAGTTCATTTGGTCCTGATCGCAGCTAGACAGGTTATTACTGGTTATGACTACCTGTATACAGAAAAGTATTTTGCTAACTGAAAAAGTGTTGTTTACAATGCTCTCTTTGGAGAGGCCAGATGTCTGTGTGGAGAAGTCTAGATCAAACATTTTTTTTATTCCAGGGTCTCCATATATTTAAAAACGTCCCAAATCACTACAATGTGAAATATTTAAGTGTTTCAAGTAAACCCCCTGGTCAGAGAGTCAACAATGGCCTAGTTATTTGGTCTAGTGAAAGAGGATGTCATAAATATAATATACTGTGACACAAATGTAAAATCCTAGACCTTATGATTTGTTGTTTGTTTTTTATTCATTGTTTACCTGTACAGTGATAAGAGTTGTGTTTTAATTTTTTGATTAAAAAAAAAGTAGTAAATTGATTAATTTTACATTGTGTCAGCTAGATATTATTAACTGTGTATTGTCAATGCTATTTTTATTTGTATTTAAACTTAATGAAGATAAGTGTGATGTTGTATGGAATTCTTGTATGATTGCAAACCCTTATAAAGTAGATTTAAAGATAAAAACGAAATGTTGTAGTTCAGCTCAAGAAAGTGGTACACCTGGCAAGACACAGCAAAAAAATTCCAAACATTATAATACTATTTATGACCTCAAGATACAGGTACGGAACCTTGTTCAACTGAAAACTTTTGAAGGCTAAAGTAGAATATCTAGAGCAGTGTTTTACAACAGGTTTCCTAGAAACACATGGGTTCCTCTAGCATCCCTAAAGGGTTCCCTGCAATTTTCAGGTGTGATGGAGCGGCCTGTAGGCGAGGTCAGGTAAGAGCCCACACATGCATTTTAGGGTGAACCAAAACATTGAGTGGTTTATTTCTCCACAAACAACAAAACATTGGGCACATTCTGTCCCTTTAAAGCAAAACACAAAGCATAAAAAGAAAGCCTACTCCACATTGAAGACTAAATAAACAGTTCAGGCCCTAACTATCTGACTGGCTGGATAGGCCAGTTCCCAGTCCAAAACACATAACATAAAATCAGAAAACAATGTATATGAAAGTCTTATCTTAGTATGCTGGTCTGGCGTCTCCGGTTTCTCCAGGAAAACTTCAGATGTAGGTGTTGCAGTCCTGCCGCTCCCAGGAAGTTTCTTGCTCTATTTCTGTGCAGGCTTCTCTGCCGTGTAGAGCTTTGTGTTCCCCACTGTTCCCAGTCAAATTCCTCTGTGAACAAGAAGCCTGGATTCCTGTGGCTGGAGCTCTGCTGCTGTTGGGTGGGAACTTCTACTCTTGAGGAACTGGAACTCTAACAGATACTCCAACAGGAACCCAGAGGGTGCTCACTTCCTGCCTTTTAAACCCTGTTCATTTCACAGACCTGAGGCAGCTCAGGTAGGAAACCTGACACCAGTGTGTGGTTTCCTGATCCTTGTAGAGGGAGTTAACTACTTCACTACCTTACAGCAGGTCATTTGAAAATTGTACCAAATACAGAAGAATTTACAATGCACCTTATCTCAGACACGCTATTAGAGAGGGTTGGATATCCTTACAATGCATCTGATCTCAGACGCACTATTACAAAGGGTCAGGGTTCATTACAATGCATCTGATCTCAGACGCGTGTGACAGAGTCACTGTCCTTATGGACTAGAGAGCTAGCGGAGTGGAAAGGTTCCAGTGTACAGGAGGTTAAATTCCTCTATGGGAACTTGCTGCACCTGATACTAATTAAGAGAGCACTCCTAAGTGAAGGTTTAAAAAGGCAGGAAGTACCCTGCAAAAGAGAGACTGCTTTTCCCCAGCAAGGAGAGAGATTGATTTTCTCTAAGCCAGGAAGGACCCTGGCTATTCTGGCTCCCAAGCCCTGAGGGAAGTATGGCTGCTGGGACCAGCTGGGACCCCCACCCAGAATAAAGATTTCCATCAGCTGGACACACATACTCCCCGGAACCAGCATTCCTGTTTGCTGTTGGAGCTACACAGAGACCCTGGGATAGGAATCCCCTACAATACAGATAAGCAATCAATAAGACTCTGCAATGTTAAAAGGCTGTTTTGTTGCATAGGATAGTATATGTTTTGGGCTGGGAACCAGTTTAGCTGGCCAGCGTAATTATAAAGGGCCGCAGCAAAGTTTAGTTAGTTTCCCTATAGGGAATAGGTTTTTATTTTATGATTTTGTTTTCTTAAAGGCACAGTGTACCCATGGTTTAAGTGGCTTGTGGAAAAATAAACCGCTGAAGGTTGAGGGCTGAGTGCCTCTTGTGTGTGTATACACGTGTTTGTCCTTTTCTATAAATTAAACCCTAGAAGACGGTGTCACAAAGAGCCTGGGCAAACGGCAGCACTACATAAAGGGAGCTGTTTGCCACACATGCTATTAGGGAGGGTTGGGGTTCCATATAATGCATCTGATATCAGTCGCGCTATCAGAAAGGGTTGGGGTTCCACAGAATTTCCCAAAATAATTATAGCGTTCATTAACCAGAAAAAGGTTGGAAACCAACGATCTCAGGAATAAATCTTGAATTTGTGTCTCATAACAAGCTACAGGTACTAACTGTTCAGAAATTACAGAAGAAATACCTATCATGCTGGTGAACATGAACACAGAGTGGGCTCCTATCATGCTGGGGAACATGCACATAGAGTGGGCCCCCTTTGAAGCCCAGAAGAGAAAAAAGGAGCACATTGTTCTTGCTAAATTCATGAGCTATATAGACAAACTCTTCCATCTTTCAAACATACAGCTCACCTGAAAATCAAGGATTCTTCTGTAATTTTTTTCATCATTATATATTTACAGTTCAGCTGACAAAATTATGCCCTCTCCTTATCTTCTAGGGCTATACTGTATGCTGAGATGGCATTTGTTATGGTGGTAAGGGACCACTTACATACATCTATGGCAACATTTGGCATTGTGGAGAATTTTAGCTCAGTCAGTAAGAATATTTAGAGAGAACTCAGTACCAGGATAATTGCAAATGGCATTCCTTTACAAGAGTTAAGGGTATTTAGAGGCAAAAAGGCAGGGATGCCTAATTTCCCAGAGAGAGAACAAATTCTTCAAGCTTTGAATAAAATAAGGAAATCTATGCCAGCTGTTTATGTGAACAAGTTACAATTTAAAATCATGCACATACATTTTCTTAGCCCTAGTCAATTAAGAATGTTAAGAACAGAAATACGAGGCACCTGTCTCAAATATGGATATTACCGAGCTTATTCCATATACTCTACTGCTTATGGGCTTGTGTTAATATTACAACTTTCCAGAATAAAACAATGCATCCGATTTGTAAGATTATAGGGGGGTAATCAAGAGGAAAAGAAACTACATTTTGAGTGGACATATTCTGTTTTTGACTAGGTTTACTGGCCAATCACTCCCTTAACTCAGGCTTTGCTTTAAAATGTGTGTCAAACAGAAAGCATTACATTATAGGGATCAATGTTAAAATGGATAAAAAGCAGAGTGACACACGGTGTGTGTGTTCATTTGCATGCCATTACCCAGAATCTGCTGCAGCAGAGGCCAGGTACTGTATGCTGTGTGATTATGGGGTAAGGTAGGTTTGTGGGCCTGCCTCGGACATGGGAATGAGTTCATAAGTGTTCTTTATAATTGATATTTAATAAATGCATATTTTAATTATGTTGTGTTGATTTTTATTTACTTTTTTATGGTTGAGCATTGGCCCTTATGGAATATCCAATGTTATCCTGAACCCTGAAACCCCAGATGGACCTCTTGATGGATTGGGGAAGTGACTTTAATTATTAACTTTTTAACTGCTACTGCTACTGCATGTGCTAGGTGTCAGGACTTGGTTGTGTCTAGATATAGGCATAATGTTTTGTGGATTTAGATCCACCTCAGATCGACCAGATCCTTTGGTCCGAGGATTTCCATGGGTCAGTATTAAAAAGGCCAATCCACCATTTTTAACGTTATTTTACAAAGACAGGGAGCAATTCAAAAGAAGAAAAGTAAAGCAATGGTTGTGGGTTCAAGTCCTGTTGGGTCTGTTAGGACACCATTCCAGTCATTAGGTTGGTGCCTTAGGCTTATCAACTTTATATAGTTGGTATGGAAATCCTTTTAGGATATACTTTGCATATCCAATAGCATAACTCCCAGCCGGGTACCTCAGATGTACTCCTTTTTCAGAATATGGTATTTGGAGGGATGTTTGAGGTGATAAATATATACACCAGGAGACACGACTAAATTAAAAGTCTCTCTCTCAATATGAAATCCGAGTTCAGATTCATAAACATCCATCGGGATTGTATTCAATGACGGATTTGAATGAATCCTCTTGGCTTTTTTTAGTACCCAATCCACAGACGGATTTTGATGGGGGCACAGATTTGGTCTAAACAATCCTCAGAATTCTGGGAAATGGATTTTAACTGGTTCACCCATCTCTAGTTGTGTGCTCTCAATGGGAGAGGTGGTGCTACAGCCCATGCTTAGTGGCAAAACTAAGGCCAGGTTCCCAGTAGCCGCTGTGGTGCATGCAACTGCATGCCCGCCGCACACAAGGTTTATGGGCAGGCTCCAGTCGGTGTGTGTACGTGGCGCACAAGTTGCAATGAGTGACCGCCTTGGCCAAAAGACAACATTTCTGTCTTTGGCGTGACGACTGAGCATTGGCCCCATCACGGCGGCGGTTCAGCCAATGAGGTCGAAGCAGCTGCGTGACATCATGGCCGCGCCCCTGCCATTTCCCCCCCGGTCGGATCTCCTGCTCTGCTCTGAAAGCACAGCCACAGAGCACAGGTCGCGGCAGACACGGGTGCACGCTCCACCAGGCATGCATGCAGCTGTGACCACTGGGGTCATAGACTTAGTACTGTGCTCATGGAGGTGGAAACCTCATTGGGGAATGTCAGGGTTTAGTTATATACTCTCATAAAATATTGGTTATGGGATTTGGATGGGTTCACCATGTAGATACAGCTTATGGCTAGTGTGCAAGCTTGTATGTATTTATGGAAAAAGAGGATACCACGGTTACAATATCAGTGCTCTAGAGCAGCGGTGCACAAACTGGGGGTCACAAGATTATTTAGGAGGGGCGCAGGTGGCGTGCGGCGAAACCTGGGGGTGGGCAGAGCTGTGCACGGGCGGCCCAGAAGCTCAAGCTCTGTGCTGCTGCTTCACTGTGCTGTGGCTTGCTGTGGGGTGGGGCCTTGTTGCGGGGGTGGAGCCTTCCCTGCACACAGATGTACCCTCCTCCTCCTGTCTGTTACCTGCCCCAGTTTTCAGCAGCACACAGGGACCAGAGAAGGAGCATGCTTAGTATTTCCCACCCAACCCTCCAGGTGAAACTATGTGTTGTGTGTGTTGTATTTGTTGTGTGTGTTGTGTCGGTGTTAGTTGTGATATGAGTGTGTGTTGTGTCTGTGTTTTGTGATATGTGTGTGTTGTGTCTGTGTGTGTTGTGATTTGAGTATTTGTGTTGTTTGGGTATGGGTGTGTGGGTGTTGTGTCTGTGTTGGTTGTGATTGAGTGTGTGTTGTGTGTGTGTTGAAAATTGATTGAGTGTGTATTGTGATTGAGTGTGTGTTGTGTCTGTGTGTGTTGTGTTGGTTATGATTGAGTGTGTGTTGTGTGTGTGCTGTGTGTGGTGTGTCTGTGGTGGTAGTGGTTGAGTGTGCGTTGTGGGTGTTGTGATTGTGTCTGTGTGTGATGTGTGCTGTGTGTGTGTGTGTTGTGATTGAGTGTGTGTGTGTTGTCTGTGTTGGTAGTGATTGTGTATTGTGATAGTGTGTTTTGTGTCTGTGTGTTGTGATTGAGTATGGTTGTGTGTGTTGTGATTCAGTGTGTGATTTGTGACTGTGTTGGTTGTGATTGTGTGTGTTTGTGTTGTGATTGGGTGTGTGTTGCGATTGAGTGTGTGTGTTGTCTGTGTTGGTTGTTATTAAGTATGTGTGTGATTTTGTGTGTGTTGTGTCTGTGTGTGTTGTGTCAGTGTTGGTTGTGTGTTGTGATTGAATGTGTGTGTGTGTTGTGTCTGTGTGTATGTTGTGTCTGAGTGTTGTGATTGAGTATGTGTGGGTGTGTATGCATGTTGTGATTGAGTTTGTGTGTGTTGTGTCTGTGTGTGTTGTGTCTGTGTTGGTTGTGATTGTGTGTTGTGATTGAGTGTGCATGTATGTGTTTTGTCTGTGTTGGTTGTGATTGTGTGTTGTGATTGAGTGTTGTGTGTGTGTGTTTTGTGTCTGTGTGTGTCTGTGTGTGTGTTGTGTCTGTGTGTTGTGATTGAGTATGTGTTGGTGTTATTATTATATTTTAGTTTGGGTGTATATTAGTTGTATGCAATAGAATTAGTGCCTTTTTTGGACGGCAGGGAAACCCTGACCTCATTTAAAGACTTGTAGTCTTTAAGTCCTTCTATTGTGATATTAGGCTTCCATTAATTAAAAGCTTAGAATGATTTTTATTATTATATGTTTTGAGGTGTGAGTATAATTCATACTCTCTCTTTGATGTAGTTTTAAATACGCTTGTGTCTCTATTCCACTACCATTGGAGAATATTTTCTCTCTAACGTTTTTGATTAAGGTATGGTTATGCACTGGAAGTACTATTCATACTTTATCTTCACACTGCTTGTTATGTCCATCCATAGCAGCCTTGATTCTTTGTTGTTCTCCACATTGTCTCTGCCTGCTGTTGCATCTTTGTATTTTGTTAGATGCTGCTGTAGTAGATACATTTAGGATATGCTAGTCCTTGCCTCCTGTTGCACTTTTTGCATATTTCATTAATTTCCTTGGCATATTATTACATTAAGCTAGGACACACCATTCCAGGTTTGCTTAGTATACAGTACATTACTGTTTGATGTTTCCCCCTTTGTATGATTTGTTCTGTGAGGTTGGCTTACATTGGTAGCAGTTTTCAGATCACAGTACTCCCCATTGAGATACTGTATATACATTTTTCTCTTTATCAGCATCATTGTATGTTGGGAGTCCCTATCATGATTTATCTGTTATCCATGTATTTTGTTATCATTCTAGCATAGGTACACAGCTCACTAAGGGGCCTATGCAGAGAGCAGCGCTATTTCGAAATTCGCCATTTTTTGGAGAAAATCGCGCAGAAAGCAGCAGAAAATGGCGAGTTCCGAAAAACGCGCCAATTTTTCTTTTCTATTTGTAAAACTCGCCTCGCGGCTGGCGAGAACCTCAATCTCGCCAGTTTTAAAAATATCCGTATGCAGAGAGGCGCGAACGGCATCTAGCGGCTGTTCGCGCCAATAAAATGGCGCGATTGTCTCCTTTTTGCCTCGCCAGAAAAAACTGGCAAGAAGCTGCCGCTCGCGGCCATTGCAAAGGGAAAAAAAAGGCGCGAATTTGTTTTTACACGTTTCTGAAGCGCGCATCTCGCCAATTTAAACTCGCCACACGCATCCATGTTAAACAGCAGAATTCGCACTTTTCTGCATATGGAGAATAAAACTCTCCAAAAAAGCTACTTTTTAATAAATTCGCCAATTTTAAAATTCGCTGCTCTCTGCATAGGCCCCTAAGTTTTTAGTGTTTTATAAGAGTCTATGGGGCCTATGCAGAGAGCAGCGAATTTTAAAATTGGCGAATTTATTAAAAAGTAGCTTTTTTGGAGAGTTTTATTCTCCATATGCAGAAAAGTGCGAATTCTGCTATGTTTAACATGGATGCGTGTGGCGAGTTTAAATTGGCGAGATGCGCGCTTCAGAAACGTGTAAAAACAAATTCGCGCCTTTTTTTTCCCTTTGCAATGGCCGCGAGCGGCAGCTTCTTGCCAGTTTTTTCTGGCGAGGCAAGATGCCGTTCGCGCCTCTCTGCATACGGATATTTTTAAAACTGGCGAGATTGAGGTTCTCGCCAGCCGCAAGGCGAGTTTTACAAATAGAAAAGAAAAATTGGCGCGTTTTTCGGAACTCGCCATTTTCTGCTGCTTTCTGCGCGATTTTCTCCAAAAAATGGCGAATTTCGAAATAGCGCTGCTCTCTGCATAGGCCCCTTAGTAGGTCCTGCACTATGGGACCTACAACTTTCCCTTCTCCGCTTACTATATATACCTTGGCTTCATGGAGCACCACCTATATTATATAGGTTTATTACGTATGTATTTTTTACTATGGTAGTAGTGCTCATCCATCTCCCCGTATCCCCCTTTATTGAATAGGGTGCAGAGTGGTTTTCCCATTCTACACATATAAACTAAAAAGGTGCTATCAGCAAATCACATGCTTACCCACTTCCAGAATAATTTATCTAGAGCTCAAAACTGCAACATGGTCAGTGAGAAATTGTATTTATTTTATTTGTTTCCATTTTGGAGGACTTGGGAAAACTCTGATCACTACATGTTGTTAGCAAGTGATTAAATCCATACTAAAGATTATTTTATCTCTGATGATACATTAGTCAACGCGCATATTACGATCATTTTCAGAAGTTTAGATTGTTTAGGAATGTTCAAAAGTAATGACTACATTTTTCCATGCCGTGCAAGATACAAACAACTATACAAGTTATATCATACTACCAATAATATTAAAGTACCTGGTCATTTTAATATAAACTCCCTGTAACAGGGACTTATCCCTGTTAAAAAAAAATGCCTCTAAATCCAGCATAGAGCTGGTTAAGTGCAACAGGCAATCAACCAGACTCCACCTGCCTAAACAGAGCTCTGTGAAATAGTGTCATGTGAGACACATGGAGAGGATTCCTGAGATCATAATGGGGCTGACCCAGGAAGGACAGACCAGAGATTCCCTAGTCCACAACTGGGATGACCTGAGGAACAACAGATGTCTTGCGCTGCATAAGGTCTGTAGGCTGACAGGAAGGCAAAGGGGACAATAACTCTAAACCTGGATCCTAATATTGCCATAGCACACAAGGGTGCGGACCAGGAGAGCAGAGAGGCCTGCCCCTACAACTACAAGAAACAGATAATACTTTCTTATGGGACTTTTGTATGTATGTATGTATGGTAATTAGCTTAGCTATCCACTCTGTAAGTGAGGGCAGGACTACATGTGTAGATATTCTACAAAGCGGAGTAGGCTTTTCTTTTGCTTATTTTGAATGTTTTTGCTGTGTTAAAGAAACAGGCGCAATAAATCCTCATTTTAGTTTCACTTTAAACGGTCTCCATTGCGTACCTCTGTACACATCTCTTACACTCCCCTATGACTTTTATCTTGTTTAAGAAAATGGACATTTATCTGTTTACAGTAGCTGTTAAATTAAAAAGAGTTTGGTTCTTTAAGCATTTGCTTGTGATACCTGTAAGTGAGGAGTAGTACATAAATTTACATTTGCTATTAAACATTGATAAGCTTCGGCTTACTCCAAAAAAATGAACTTTAATTAACCTCTTTGAAATGTGTGCCACTTTAAGGCAATGAACAGAGATTGCTGCCGTTTTTCTTTGGTTTTTTTAAATTAAATCTTCAGTTGAATTTCTGTACTGTGATTTGGGGGGAAAAAATGTATTTAGGAATAGTCCTGGAATTTGACAATTTCCTCTGAGTTTCCATTATATTTAGCATTAGATTTATAGTTAACTGTATAGATGGGCGAATCCACCTGAATCCGTTTCACGGATTTTCTTGCAAGCAAATCCATTTTGTGGTGTAAAATCCGCAAATGATTTGATCGGTTTTAATCCACGCAGATTCATCACAAACTGCCATTGGATACAATCCATTGACAGATTTGTAGAATCCAATCCACAGATTCAGCAATCTGTTGGCGAACTCTTAAGAATCCACCAATGGATTGCTGAATCCATGGATTGGATTATGAAAATCCGTCCACGGTTTGCGGAATCCAAGGAGAATATTGGTATTATTAATAATTATAGGCTAAAGCAGTAAAATTCAGGGCATTATTGAAAACCCTGCTCTCTGATTGGTTAAAATTACAGGCATTATCCAATGAGTAATGCCCGGAATTTTAGCAGTTGCAAAGTGCAGTTTTCAATCTGTTTATTTCCAGCCAATCAGCTTTCAGAACAGCTGAGACAGGGCAGGGGATTGGTTCAAATGAAGTAAAAGCTCCGAGACAGGGCAGGGGATTGGTCAAAAAGTATCAGCCACGGTTTGACTCCTCCCCCTCCCGAGCTGACTGAGATTTTCTGAGCAGATTCAGTTGAATTGGGGGGGGGGGGGGGGTGGAAATAGTCTGCAAAGAAGTAAGTGGTTGTCTGCAGTTTGTTTGTGGCTGCAGTTTGTGTGTGTGTGTCAGTAACAGTGTGTGCGCTGTTGTGTTGTATATATGTGTAGAGGTGCTGTGTGTGTGTGTGTGTGTGTGTGTGTGTGTATAGAGCTCCAGTGTGTGTGTCAGTGTCAGCAGCAGTGTATATGGGTGTAGCATGTGTGTGTAGCAGCAGTTTGTGTGTGTGTAGAGGTGCTGTGTTGTGTGTAGAGGTGCTGTGTTGGATTAGAGTTGCTGTGTATAGAGGTGCAGTGTTGTGTGTGTGTGTGTATGTTGTGTGTGTAGAGGTGCTGTGTTGGGTATAGAGGTGCTATGTTGTGTGTTTGTGTGGGGTATGTGTAAAGGTGCTGTGTTGTGCTGTGTTGTGTGTAGAGGTGGGGGAGAGAGTGCAAAGTTAGGTAAGTGGCTGCATTTTTTATTGTGGCTGCGGTTTATGTGTGTGTGTATGTGTGTGTATGTTTTGTGCTGTTGTATGTGGAGCAGCAGTTTGTGTGTATGTGGAGCTGCTGTGTGTGTAGAGCTGCTGTGTTGTGTGTGTGTAGAGCTGCTGTGTTGTGTGTGTAAAGGTGATGTGTTGTGAGTGTAGAGGAGGTGCTGTGTTGTGTGTCTAGAGCTCCAGTGTGTGTGTGTGTGTGTGTGTGTGTGTGTGTGTGTGTGTGTGTGTGTGTGTGTGTGTGCTTGTGTGTGTGCGTGTGTTTGTGTGGTGTGCTTGTGTGTGTAGAGCTGCTGTGTGTGTAGAGGTGCTGTGTTGTGTGTGGTGTGCTGTTGTGTGTGTGTGTGTGTGTGTGTAGCAGCAGTTTGTGTGGGTTGAGCTGCTATGTGTGTGTGTAGCGCTGCCGTGTTGTGTGTAGAGGTGCTGTGTTGTGTGTAGAGTTGCTGTGTATAGAGGTGCAGTGTTTTGTGTATGTGTATGTTGTGTGTGTAGATGTGCTGTGTTGTGTATAGAGGTGCAGTGCTGTGTGTGTTTGTGGGGTATGTGTAGAAGTGCTGTGTTGTGCTGTGTTGTGTTTAGAGGTGGGGGGGAGAGTGCAAAGTTTAGTAAGTGGCTGCATTTCTGCTGTGTATGTGTGTGTGTGTGTGTGTGTGTGTGTGTGTGTGTGTGTGTGTGTGTGTGTGTGTGTGTGTGTGTGTGTGTGTGTGTGTGTGTGTGTTGTGCTGTTGTATGTGTAGCAGTAGTTTGTGCATGTGTAGAACTGCTGTGTTGTGTGTGTGTAGAGCTGCTGTGTTGTGTGTGTAGAGCTGCTGTGTTGTGTGTGTAGAGGTGATGTGTTGTGAGTGTAGAGGAGGTGCTGTTTTGTGTGTCTAGAGCTCCAGTGTATGTGTGTGTGTGTGTGTGCGTGTGTGTGTGGTGTGCTTGTGTGTGTAGAACTGCTGTGTGTGTAGAGGTGCTGTGTTGTGTGTGTGTGTGTGTGTGTGTGTGTGTGTGTGTGTGTGTAGCAGCAGTTTGTGTGTGTTGAGCTGCTGTGTGTGTATAGAGCTGCTGTGTTGTGTGTGTAGAGGTGCTGTGTTGTGTGTGTAGAGGTGCTGTGTTTTGAGTGTAGAGGAGGTGCTGTGTTGTGTGTCTAGAGCTCCAGTGTGTGTGTGTGTGCGTGGTGTGCTTGTGTGTGTAGAGCTGCTGTGTATGTAGAGGTGCTGTGTTGTGTGTGTGTGTGTGTGTGTAGCAGTAGTTTGTGTGTTGAGCTGCTGTGTGTGTGTGCGTGTGTGTGTGTGTGCGTGTGTGTGTGTGTGTGTGTGTGTACACAGAGGGGGCGGTAGTGTGTGGATATAGATATCTGCAGTGTAAGCGTATATAGAGGTGGATTCATGTATTTACCATTTTATTTTAATAAAAAAAATCTATTTAACTATACAAAAGTGTCTATTATGTATGAAATAAGCCTACATTTAGCCTATAATAGTAATAATCCCCTCAGAACAGGGCATTACTGGCCAATAATGCCCTGGCTGGGTTAAAGTCCCTCGGCTTCGCCTCGGGCCTTTCAACTCTTCCAGCCAGGGCATTATTGGCCAGTAATGCCCTGTTCTGAGGGAATTATTACTTAAATAATCCGCAACACGCGAATCACCTTTTTTGAGATTGGACCAAAGGATCGGTCGATCAACTGCGGATCCAAATGCGCCCCAAACATTCACCTATCGCTAGTTAGCTGTAGGGCTTGGAGTAGAACTTTTGCACAGATTTGCACAGACTAGTGAGACTTGTGTCACATTTCATAAAATTTTGAAATATTTGCAGAATTCACCAGACGTACAATATTTCTCTCTGTCTGCTCTCTTTGGATTAAACTCTGACATCACTTACCTAGAAAAATTGCTTCAAAAGGGTATACAGTACACTTTCAGAAACATGCAGAAATTTAAAAAATGCCATCAATCTTTACACACTGAACTGAAGACATTTGAACATCTCGAGTTACGATTATTTTTTAAGGTAACTATTCTATTAAATTTAAAAACCTTCGGAAACAAATATTTTTTTTTTATTTTGTTGCTCTAATATGCTATTCTGTGCTAGTCAGATATAAGTGAATTTCCCCAAAGTTGGATTTTGCTGTGAAAACTGTGTTTTTTTAGTTCAAACAAATTCATAATTGGGACATTTTGGATATTACTTTTTTTTAAATAAAGTTGTGTTTCATGTAACAGATTTACGGTTCTAAGGGCCATATCCACTAAGCAATGCTAAGCCATAAAACATGCTACAGTATTGGTTGGCCCAATTAACTTGCCTAAGCCATCAAGTGCTTCCCAGCAACATATGGAGTCTTATGCCTGAGCACTGCTTAGTAAATTTGAACCTAAATGATAGTCACACTGAGCTTTTAGAATTTGCGTAGCAGGGTTGCAGGATTAGTTTTGCATGTAAATTGCCATTTGATGTATGATGGCTGTAAAGATCATGATATACATATGCCATTGCATCAAGAAACTGAAGCAATTGTGTTCAATGTACTGTACTGTAGATATCAAGTGAAAGAAACAATGTTACATTTCACAGCCTATGGGGGATATTCTAGTAGCTGCGGTTTGTGCAAAGTAGTGCAGAAAGAGCACTTGTACAGTATTTGCTTGTTTTGTTATTCTGTAAGCCCTTTTTCTTCTTGCATGTCCAAACTGTGCAGAATAGGCTATTATTTACTAAGCGGTATCATTCCGGGTCTGCTAATGTGAGTGGGGGGAGAGAGGAGGAGGGAGCGGGGAGAGATGTGCTAATGTGAGTGGGGGGAGAGAGGAGGAGGGAGCGGGGAGAGATGTGCTAATGTGAGTGGGGGGAGAGAGGAGGAGGGAGCGGGGAGAGATGTGCTAATGTGAGTGGGGGGAGAGAGGAGGAGGGAGCGGGGAGAGATGTGCTAATGTGAGTGGGGGGAGAGAGGAGGAGGGAGCGGGGACAGATGTGCTAATGTGAGTGGGGGGAGAGAGGAGGAGGGAGCGGGGAGAGATGTGCTAATGTGAGTGGGGGGAGAGAGGAGGAGGGAGCGGGGAGAGATGTGCTAATGTGAGTGGGGGGAGAGAGGAGGAGGGAGCGGGGAGAGATGTGCTAATGTGAGCCGGGGGGGAGTGAGGTCTACAAAATCCATAAAAATCGGAAACGTGTTTTGGACCAGTTTGCCTATCTAGTCTGCTGGTTTGAGCATCGTCTGCTGGTTTATATTACGTCCCTGTATTAACATAGGAAAACAAAACAGGTGTATAAATGATTTGTCAATCAAACTCTCTAATGATTGTCATATAGTAGTTATGTCTTATCTACAGTCATTTTTTGCTTTTCAAAACTCGTTAAGAAAAAAAAAAAAAAAGCTTTTGCCTTCATCTGTTTTACCCCAATCGTCAAATGTAAGCAAAGAAATACATACAAAAATGTGTGCTTATTAAATTGGTTGCTTGCACAGATGAGCTCTAATTAGGTGAAAAACACAGTTGGATTAATTGGATTTCTATTCCTCAGTTTCAAAATTAACACGTACCAAAAATAATACAAGCAGATGAATGAAACGAGAATGTTTCATATGCTCCTCTACCCTGTGCGTTAAGGGTTTGATTTAAATGAGTAAAGATTTCATTATTTTTCTATTTTCTATTCTTAATGGTATACATCTTTTTTTCAACACTCCATCCCTTAAAGTGTCTTGTGGGGAATGCAAATGAAAACCTGTTTCCTACCATTCGCACTTTTCTGATTTGTATCCCTGGCTTAAAGATAAAAGCCATTTTCTTCTGCAATCCTTAAAGTAAAGCTTAAACCTTAACTCAATCAATGAGTTTAATAAGAAGTGAATGCGATGGATTAGACTATGCCGGAGCCTTAAAACTCTAATTTATTGTACTACTTAGGCACCCAAAATCAAAACCTCTCGGCAACGTTTAACAAGCAAAAGAATTAAAGTACAATGATCAATCTCAAATTGTACTATTTAGCTCCCAAAATTGAAGTCTTTTAGTGCTCGTTAACAAGCACAGGAATTAAAGTCAAATAATCAATCTCAAATTTGCCCATCAATACATTGTCCGGAGACAGTTAATATAAGGGGCACAATTACATCTTATTTGAGAACAAGTAACAAATCTCAAATTTCCATATGTAAAATATACAACAAGCAGTAACATATATAATGTGATATAAAAACAATGAACTGCATACACTAAGACCTGATGTATTAGGATTTTAACAATGATTTTACTCCTTAAACTACAAAAACACAAGTCAACTGAGTTTTCAATGAAAGAATCAAAGATGTCACATTTTGTTTTCATTGTGAATTTGAAGAGGATGTACTAACATTGAGCTGTGTGTTATGTTATGTTGTATCAGCTGGAAAACTAAAAGTCTTCTAGTAGTTATCGTGACAGTAGGGGCCCAGAGACAAGCATATTTAAGGTTAAGCCCGGTCCCTGGACCCTATCCGTCAAATGGATATACAGCATTGCACTGTACACCCATATACCTGTGGCTCATGTGGCAAGCATGTTATGGGCTAAAACCAGTAATGTGCGTGTGCGTGTGTGTGTGCGTGTGCGAAATGGCTTTTGCTGGGACTGGAGAAAGGGCTTTTGCTGGGACTGGAGAGGAGGGGTGTACTCAGTCCTGGGGAACTGTGACTGAGGGCAGAGGTATTGTTCATCTCAGACTCTGAGGCAGCCATCTCGACAGGAGGTATTCAGCTGAAACTGACTAAGGTCTCAGCAGGGTTGCCATTTTCTATTGAAGGGTAAACCGTAAATAAATTTTTTTAGACTTATCTTTTTCTTATATATTTATCTTACCTTCAGCGGCGGCATGTCCCACCATCGGCAAACTCCCGGAATCCTCCCCTCCAAATTTCATCAACATGCCTGTGTGACGTCACATGATGCCCGTTGCCATGACAATGAGATGCTCTGTGACGTCACAACATCAAGGAGCATCAAGATGCCATGACAACGGGACACCTTATGGTGACGAGATGTCACGTGATGCCACATTGTCATGGCGTGCCACGTGATGTCGTGATGTCACAGAGCATCTCGTTGTCATAACAACTGGCATCACATGATGTCACATAGCATCCCATTGTCATGGCAATGTGGCACCATTTCATGTCGTGCAGCCATGTTGCCTTGATTTGCAGGGTAGATGCCGCCACAACCCAGAGATTTATGAGATAAACAGATAGCTCGGAGATATGTGCTCGAAACCCGTCGTCTCCGGGTCAAACCTGGAGTGGTGGCAACCGTGGGTCTCAATGGTTAGTTTGAATTTGCCACAGCCCTGATTGGCCTACAGATGCAACAGCCGGTTTTGAGCCAGAATGTGAGTAAAATTCACAAGCATCTTGCAAACCCTCTGCAGCAAAGTCCATAGACGCTGTAATGGCCCATCAGATTAACACAGGGGTTCCTGCGTTTGAATGGGGCTCACAGCCTAGTAGGATTCACACAGCATGAGTCCCATTCAAATGCAAGGACCCCTGCTGTGTTAATTCCATGGGCCATTACAGCGTCTGTGGACTATGTTGAGGATTTTCCCCGACATGTTCATGAATTCCTCAGAATCTGGGCCAAAACCGACAGTTCATCTGTATGTAGCTCGCTCTGAAATTATGAATCTACATCTGAGAGTGAGAAGATAGCAGTCAGGTCAGGTCAGTGTAACTGATGGGCTTCAATTACAAAAGGTATTAATGCAGCATTTCTCACTGCACTTTATTTTTTTTGGGGGGGGGACAGGTTAATGTATGCAGCATTTGATTACCGTTTATTTAAACTAATTGCCTAAAGTATGTCAGGACATGTCTGGTGGTTGCATTAGTGCTTCCTTCTATGTACAATGGGGATAAGAAAATGAAAAAAAGGTGTTTTATATTAAAAAAAAAAAAAAAACGAATAAAGGGATCAGGAAAAAAAAAAAAGCTGCTTGGGATGCCCCTAGACCCAGGGGACTGAGTAAAAAAAACAAGCTGAACATACTGGTGCTATAGGCAAAAAAATCCTAGTCATGGAGCAGTATAGCAAACAGAGGGAGCCAAGCGCACCAAAAAAGAAGCACTGTATGTGGATACAAACCCTGATGAAGGAGCATTGCACCGAAACGTTGGATACCTATGACCTGCGTAGTCATTAAATGATCTCTTTGCATTAACTTTATCCACATACTTCTTTTGTGGTGTGCTTGGCTCCCTCTGTTTTATATCAAAATAAGACATTATCTACAGTTGTGAAGCAGCAGGCTGACTTTAATATGCACCCGTTAATGCTATGTGATGAGTATTTCTACCACAATATTTAACAATGGTAACAAGTATTTTATCGCTTTAATGCATGCAACATGCTACTCATTATTTTTTGTGTTGACAGGGTTAATAACTCCTGTTATATCTGTCCATTTTCATATCCATTTTTAGACTATTTATTATTATTTGGTATGTATACACACGAGAAACAGAAAAAACAAACCAACACCCATAATGTTAAAGAGGTTATTGTACTTATTGTAGAAGTGCTGTCATCCCCAGATTTCTATGGAACAAAAACTTGAGGAAAGTTACTGTACTTCTGGGAATGAAGTGATTCTCAAATAGCAAAATACGGTAACTGTTGCTGTCTTGTCATAACACAAGCCACCATGGTCTGAAATGCGTAGTGCATATACAGTATGTTATAACTCTGCTTAAGAAAAATGTACCATTGAGGAACACAGTACTGTATATTCTAAAAGGAGAATTGCTTGTCATTTTTATCCTAACACATTATTACGTCTTTTGAAAAAAAAAAAAAAAATTCTGAAAGCCTTAGAGATATACAGTACTTAATAAAAGATAAACTTACAAAGTCCTAAATAACCAATTCTCACCATTATTTTAGCATCTGCGGGACTATTGGCAAAAACAAACTTATTTCTCATTCACAGCAGCCTGTGTATAGGAGATGTACTATACAGGTGCAGCAGATGTTATTACCCCTGTTAATGTGGAATAATATTTACCCCAATAACTGAGGCTCCAAACTAATAGACCTGAGGACCTGAGCACCTTTTCAGGGATAATACAACAGCAATTGCAGACAGTTATAATAAGGTAAAATAGTTTATTAACTGCTAAAGGGCTGTATATGGAGTTATACTTTGATGAAACTCAAAGGTAGTCGGCGGCCAGCCCAGAACTTGGTTGCCATGGAAATTATACTTTGCCCAGCAGCCCCAATACAGCTCTTATACTTCTATTAAACACATTATTAAACAAATCAGCATAAACATATACAGCAGTTCAAATTTCTTATAGAACATCACAAAAAGAGATTATAGCTTGTCTCCCAGAAGTGTCCACAAAACATTGTCAAAGAAAAACCTGCAGTGCCCTGCTTTCCCCATACCCACAAAGTCCCATACCCACAAAGTCCCATACCCACAAAGTCCCATACCCTGCAGTGCACTGCTCTCCCCATACCCACAAAGTCCCATACCCCGCAGTGCCCTGCTTTCCCCATACCCACAAAGTCCCATACCCACAAAGTCCCATACCCTGCAGTGCCTTGCTCTTCCTATACCCACAAAGTCTCATACCCTGCAGTGCACTGCTCTTCCTATACCCACAAAGTCCCATACCCCGCAGTGCCCTGCTTTCCCCATACCCACGAAGTCCCATACCCACAAAGTCCCATACCCTGCAGTGCCTTGCTCTTCCTATACCCACAAAGTCTCATACCCTGCAGTGCACTGCTCTTCCTATACCCACAAAGTCCCATACCCTGCAGTGTACTGCTCTTCCTATACCCACAAAGTCCTATACCCTGTAGTGCACTGCTCTTCCCATACCCACAATGTGCATACCCTACAGTGCTCTGGTCTGCCTATACCCACAAAGTCCCATTCCCTGCAGTGAATACCCTGCAGTGTCCTGCTTTTCCCCATATAAACAAAGTCCCATACCCTGCAGTGCACTACTCTTCCCATACCCATAAAGTCCCATACCCTGCAGTGCACTGCCCTTCCCATACAAATAATGTGCATACTCTGCAGTGCACTGCTCTTCCTATACCCACAAAGTCCCACACCCTGTAGTGCACTGCTCTTCCTATACCCACATTGTGCATACTATACCCTGCAGTGCTCTGATCTTCCTATACCCACAAAGCCCCATACCCTGCAGTACACTACTCTTCCCATACAGTCCCATACCCTGCAGTGCACTGCTCTTCCCATACCCACAAAGTCCATACCCTGGATGACAGGTAGTGAATATCCAGTCCTTTGTCAGGATGGAAATACTAAATAATATCTTCAATGGTTAAGCCACCACCCTGATCTATATAACTTGGCAGAGATACTCCCGTTATGGACTCACACTCCTATCACTCGCTGGTCATGGTTAGAGATAGGCAAATTTATTTTTGTGGCTCTTGATCCGCCTTGGATCGCCCGGTTCCTTTAGTCTGCAGAATTCCACAAATAGGGCTCAAAACGGGCGATTCGTCTTTACAGATTATTCTTTTATCACTGGCAATTCAATCCACGGATTCCGCAATCCATTGGAGGATTTAAAGAGCCTTTGGCTTTCAGTGCTGACATAACCAGAGTCCCAGATAAATCAACTCCTTAACTAATGGAGGTGCATGGAGGGAACGCCCACTATTGGTTAAGATTAAGAATCAGCACAACATTTACTGTATCAAAGAAAATAAATCAATATATTATAGATATGTACATTTAATGCTGAGTTTTGCCCCAGTATGCTGATAAACTGTAATACATACTGTAGCTCCTAGGGGGTGGAAGGTCACTTACACACTTTCCTTGCCAAAGGGTCCTGCATTACGTACTCACACCCATATGCAGCTAAAACAATACTCGAGTTACATGATGTACTGCATCCCTGTTTGAAGGCAAATAAAGTGCAATTTATTTTCTACTCTAAGAAATTAAACTTGGTTTTATATTATCCACACACTGTTAGCTGTATTTTTGAGAATTCTTAATGCAAAGAAAATATGATTGTCAAGCACACAGAATGGAAAACATCCCAACGTAATGTGGGTTTTGCCTAATCCTAATGCCTTGGTAACTCCATGTACAGATGTAGCATGACTTACTGATCGTGTGGCTGTGGGAAAAAATGAGGAAAACTGTGACACAATCATAGCCCACTCCACAACCCCAGGAATAGAAAGGGTTGGGCCCCAGAAGGATAATGCTGTGGGTGTCATTGCATCTGAATGGGACCCCACAGCATTAATCCTTCACTGTTGGGAGAGAATACTGATGCTAAACTTTTAGATGAACTGCTCCACCATCTCTGTCCCCGACTACATCATCAAAGGGGCTGGACAGGACACGTAACACTGTTGATGGTCATATAGCCTCCCCCTCACGATGTAGAGACATATACATATATATATATATATATATAACGGCTGCAGTTTGTAGAAATTACTTAATCTCGAAAATGGTGCAATCATTTAAACCCTCAAAGTTATTATTCGTACTCATCCCCGGAACTAGAAAAGGAGTTCTCACCAGGGACTTCCCTGACAGAACTATTACACAAAAATTGGAGTGACATCCCAATAATCCAAAGAAACAACACACTAATCAAGTACACCATAATAACGTGGAAACCAGTCAGGAAAATTTTTAAACTATCCTACACAATCTCGAGATACATACCAATCCAGGACAACCCCAAATTCATACCAGGGAAGACTCAACCATCATTCCAAATATGGAAACAAAAAGGCATCACATGTTTAGAGCATGTGATCAACATAGAAAAACAGGAATACATGACATTCCAAGAGTTTACACAAATATGGGACATCCCCCAAAATCTAATGCACGCTTTTTCATACACACAACTACTCAGCTTTTGCAAAAAAATGACAAATCATAAAATAACAGTGTTAAAAAACAATAAAATAGGCGAGTATTTTAATTTGAAAAAACAAGAAAAAAGCAAACTGTCAAAACTATATAATATCATAAGGGACCAAGATATGGGAAGCACACACGCTAACACACTCAGAGCATGACAAAAGGACTTCCCAGAAATACAAAACATGGATCAACTGATAAAGGGCATCACAAGGGTAAACAAGATTATACCATCAGAGACATGGAGATAAATGCAATATAAAATAACACATACTGTAGGGCCTACATAGCATTTGTTAGACAGATAAAATAAAAGACAGAAGACACTACATTTTGCCCCAAATGCAAGACACTTAAAGCAGATCTTAAACACTGCCTCTGGACATGTATACATATATCCAGATACTGGGACCAAGTGCTAGAATATATAAAAACAAAATTAAAGATTACATGGGTGAAAGATCCAATCCCTATGGTTTTCGCGAACATAGAGAACTGGACAGAGGGCAGACAAATCAGCAGATCAGTGACTAGACCCACTGAAGTTATACTTCTAGCCGGAAGAAAGATCATTATGCTAAATTGGATACAGCCACAACAGCCATCAATGGAAAACCTACACGACACACTACACAAACTAATGATGTTAGATAGACTGGAGACTCGTATAGACAGAAACAGAACACTGGGAGACTTTCATGAAAGATGAGACTGGTTCCTTGAAGACAGAGATATGAGGACAAAGGACGGTACAGGATAAAAGACCTAGATAGGGGAAGGATGGAGGATAAAGGAAAAAGAGGGGATATTCCAACACGACTACGTGAGTTTGAGTTTAAAGTTAAAATAGATAAGGATATGAGTTGAAAAAAAAAATTATATACTGACAGTCTTGAATAGAACACAACAAGGACGACAAGATAAATACCAGAACCACACAAAAAGGAAAGCAAAAAAAAAATCGAGAGGCACTAGGAATGTGGAAGGGGGCGGACGCGGTCCCGCTGAGACACGGAAAATGGCAAATAACAAGGGGTTGGACCTCATACAGGAAAGGGGAGACACCACAGCAACACAAACACAAGCCAAACAGGATCCCATGGGGGATAAAGGCTATAAACCAAACTGCCAGGTGGGTGGGGAGGCGGGATCGCGTCGGACCCAAGATATTACTAACCAAAAATAAGGACCAGGACCAACGCAAATTAAGAGGGAAAGTATATGATATGTGGTCAAAACATGGGACACATTGTGATCATAAATGTCAAAAATGATTGTCTATATGTTGAAAGTGAACTTAATAAAAAAGATTTATGAAAAAAAATAGTTATTATTCACCCAAATAATTTTTTGGGCGCATGATACAGGTATATACTTTGATTTTTCCATATATCTAGTCCGAAGAGGTACATGTTTTTCAAAATGTGCACACTGTACAATATTTGCAATGATATCAACGTGTACTGTACATTAACGGCAGAATTGGCAAATGTTAAACTCCTCTTTTTCAGTGAAAGTTAAAACTGTGGCTTTTGGCAATAACGGAGTTTAGCTAAAATAAAATCTTCATTTAATTGAAATATAATGGACTATAATCCCAACTTTGAACATTAAAAAAATAAATTAAAAAAAAGACATTTCAGAGATAAAAGTGTTAATATAAACTTTCACCAGATAAAGAATCTCCAATTTTACCCTGACTTACAATCGCTCACTTTGAAAGAAAGCAAGGTTATATCTTATTTACAGTTGGGTAATCAGTTAGTAAATTAGGATTTAAATTATGTATTAATATGCATTTAAATTAGTGTGAAATACATCTATCAAACTGAATATAACAGAAGGCTTGCAGCCAGAGATTGGTCACATTATTGTGAATTATAGGAATATAATGATAAATAAGAGGGGTTGGTGTCTTCTGGGACATTTTATAGCTTCCATATACAGTACTTCCTCAAAGGAAATGGGGGAGTGGAGTCATGTCTATATGGCTAGTATGTATATGGCAGATACTACTGAATAACTGTACCATTTGTCATATGAAACTGGTCAACCATGTTTATTAAAAATGATAAACTCTGCCTAAATGTAGATATGATATTAATAGTGATTAAATTATAGTATGTTAGGGATTAATCTGCTTCACTTTAAATTCCTTGTCAGCCAATTGCCCAGCCTGTTATTGGCAATTAGGTCTGCTTTATAGGGGGAAGCCATGTGATTTGTTAGTAGTAGAAGTTTGAACTTAGTTTGGGGATGCATTGCACTTGAAGTGTTCATATTTTAACTCACCCTTCTTTTCCTTCAGTTCGCTGCAACATCTTTTCTCAATTACATTTTCTCTTCATTTAACCTACATTACTGCTCTCCTTGCTATATACACATCTCCTCCTATCATCTTTCCTCTCCCATCTTTGCATTCATGAACTCCACTGCTTCTTGCACTCACATCTGCCACCTATATCATCTCCTTATTAGAGCATACGCCCTTTCAAAGTCTTCCTTTCACCTTCTGGTCCTATCCCTCTTTTTTCTCTTAGCTGCTAGAGACATTTCTCCAAACCCTGGTCCCTGTCATATTCCCATTTGCTCTTTTTGTCATCAACAAATTCTCTCATCTGTAAGGTCTACAAACTCCAACCCTTCCAACCTCATATCCATCACTTGCTCACCCCCTGCTTCTCTCCATTTTTATTTACTCTTTTGAATTCTCTCTCTAATAAAATACTAGCTGTTTATTTCTTGCTCTCTTCACCACTTTCTACCAACTGGAATTTGTCTCTCACACTCAGAAAAGAGCTGCTTCCAGGGCAGAGACAATTCTGGCCTTTCCATCTCACACATACCTCTCCCCTTGTGAAGGGAAGGGGTAGAGTAGGAATTTATCTCTGTTCATTTTATGTTTAAGCCCCTACCTACATTGGCTTCCCTGGTATTTTCATACTTTGAGTCTCCGCTCTCTCATTTTCTTCTTTTATCTCCACTATTGAACTGCTTCCAGCACCTACAAAGATGCCCACTTCTGTGACTTGTTCCTTATCACCTTTCCCGATCTCTCCTTTTTTGCTTTCTGACCATACCTCATCCTCATTTTCCCTCTCTCACACTCCTCACACTGAGCCTATAGCCTCTCCTTGCAATACTCGCAGCCTGCAATCCAGTGACCCTCAGTCCTTGGTATGCATCCTAAAATCTAAGTTTTCTTTTCTGACCCCAACAGCCTTGTCACAACTTGCAACACTGTCCTTGCTCTTCACTTGACCATTATGCTCCTCCTGTATGCCGACACTCACAGAACTTTAACCCACAACCCTGTCAAAAAACATAGGCATGCTTTTTGTGCTCTTGCACTCGTTCTGCTAAATGCCTCTGGAGGAAATCACACACTCTGGATGATTTCCTTCACTCCAAATGTATTTTGTCATGCTTTAACTCTGCTCTTTGTTTTGCCAAACAGAGTTACTTCACCCTTCTTATAACCAGGCATAAATCCCACCCACACTACCTCTTATGTGTCTGAAACCATTCTTTGACATCCCAAATCATCATGTTCTACTCCTGTGGCACCCCAAGACTTTGCTGATTACTTCAAGTGGAAGGTGGAAGCTATACATGAAACAATTTCCCTCTGTCCTTACCACACCCCTCTTTCCCAATCATCCTCCATCTGCCTTTAACTCCTACTCACCAGTTATAGATGAAGTATCTCTCTTGTGGTTCTCCTCAACCCCCAAAACAGCCTCTACCCCCTTCAATCCCATCTCCTGAAACCTCTCAAATCTACCGGGGACCCCATCCTCACTAACATTTTTAGCTCATCTCTTTGTTCTGTTACTTTTACATTTATTTTTAAACAATCTATTTACCCATTCTTAAGAATAACACCGTAGACCTTATCTCCTCTTCTAACCACCAACTTGTCTCCCTCTTGCCTTTTACTTCTAAATTTCTGGAACAAATTATTTCTTTACGTATACTTCCCTTTCACAACTCCCATAACCTTCTTGACCTTCCCTAATCAGGCATCTGCATAGCACACTTCCTAAAAACCAAACTCTCCAAGGAAGCTAATGACCTCCACATTGCCAAATCTCAAGGAAATTTCTCCATTCTGATTATTCCTAACCTCTACTCAGCTTTTGATATTGGTGATCACTCTTGTCTACTATACATTCTTCACTCTCTTGGCATCCATGGCACTGCCCACTCCTGGTTTTCCTCCTACCTCTCTCACCATTTTATCAGTATCTCTTATGCCAAGTCCTCCTCAACCTCTATGCAACGTTCTCTAGGGGTACCTCAAAGCTTGAGTTCAGGCCCCTTACTCTTCTATCTATATACACTCTCATTTGGTGACCTCATTGACACCTTTGTATTCATCTATCATCTCTATTCTGATGATACACAGCTATATGTATCCACACCTGATATAACACCTGCAGTCCAGTCAAAAATTACAAAGTGCCTATGAGAAAGCTCTGCCTGGATGACATTTTGTCGCCTCAAGCTTAACATGGCTGAGACAGAGCTTCTCATATTTCTTCCTAAACCAGGTCCTATTGGTCACAACTCCATCACACTCAATAACACTACTATCTATACCTATGACATATGACTCCACCGTTTCCTTCTCTCCGCATATAAATACTGTTACTAAATCTTGCAGTTTCTTCCTTTGCAACATTTCTCAGATACACCCCTTCCTATGTTCCACAACCACTAAAACACTAATGCATGCCCCTTTTCATTTCCGTATTGATTACTGCAACATTCTTTTATCTGACCTCACTGTCTTGCAGCTTTTTTCCTTTATTCTTTACAATATCCTATATTCTTTACAATTCATTCAAAATGCTGCTACCTGAATCGTCGTCTACTCTGCTAGATGTGTATCTGCTTCTGATCTCCTAAACGCTATCTGCTGGCTTCAAAGGAATTTCCATATAAACTACAAAATGATTCTCCTTTCTTTTTAGACTCTACACTCCTCTGCACCTCCATATATCTCAAACTCTAAACTCTCATTAAACTCCGTCCCTTATGCTCAACCCAAGGTAGTCTCATCTTTGCACCTTTTCCCTCTACAGTCCTCTCCCATCTTAAACCTTTTTTTCACTAATCTCTCCCTACATACAGTATGGGACACTCTTTCTCTCAATTTTCATCAAGCACCTTCACTTTCTACATTTAAAAGGTGAATTTTCAGCTGGGCTTTCAAAGAAGCATCTCATTCAGTTTCCTACGCCTCTACTACAAATTACAGGTGCACTTCACTTCACCAAATGCACTTTTAATAATACACTTTTACTCCTAATGTGTCTGTAAGCCTCTCAACAGTTAGATTATAAGGCCTTGGGGGCAGGCTCTCTTTGAATTATGTTGTCATTTCCCTTTTGAACTTATTTCCACTGTTTGTAATTTATTTAGCTTGTATTTCAATTTTAATTTTATAAAGCGTTGCATACATTGCTGGCACTATATAAATAAAAATTATATATACATACATGCAGGCAATACAGATGAGCCAACGAGTATTCTAAAACGTGCCTTAAACATGTCTTTAACTAGCCAGTTTACATGCTGGGTACATTTCAGTGACATTTCAAAAGAGGCTAATGGCCCACCGGAATAACACAGCAGGGGTTCCTGGCAATCCCAATCAGTTTTGATTAAAAGAAATTAAATCAGTTTGAATGGGACTGCCAGGAATCCCCACTGTTAATCCGATGGGCCATTATTCTGTCTGCAGAAATGTGTGAAATGTTGCAGCATGTACCCATCATGTACCTGAGTCTTTTTGGAGATTGTCCCAGGTTTGTTTTAGAAGAATCGTCGGCACTACAGTATATACATAAGAGCAACTGTAGCTAAACCTCTCTGGATTCCTTGGGAGATAAAAGCACGCACAGTCTTTTAGTCACATTTTCATTTTCTAGGAAACTCTATTCAAATGGATTCCTAACGAGAGAATAAAATCTGCGTAATAAACATTTAATCACCAGATAACAGAATGGGCCAGTATAAACTGCCCTACAAGATAGATTTGACCATATCCATAAGTATCTCTCTACTTTGCGATAGAGTATGTTTTCCATTGGTGTCCGTTACTCTGCTCTGTTGTTCTCTGCTACATTTTTCAGCTGATAGATTGAGAGAAGTAGACTGATGAAAACCAATGAACTTGCAGCATGACAGAAAGCTTCCACAAACTAAGATGTATTTCAGAACAGGGCCACGTGTGCTGTGGTCCCTGGAAACCAAGAAGGTAGCTCCAGTAGTTAGTGACATCTCTGCATATTCTCATTGTGACCTCAACAAGTTTCGCACATACAGTACTGTATGCTTCAGCAGAGGGCCATACTTGGGAAACGTGTACGAAACGTGTTGAGTTCATATTGAGATCAAATATGCTATGACATCCCGAACTGCTTGAGCTTCTTTCTTTATATCCAGGGACCCCAGTGCAAGTGTTGCTGTGCTGAAATACATACTGTATTTTCGACTGTGGAAGCTTTCTGTCATACTGGTCGGAGGTCACTATACGAAGCTATACAGTAAGTTATAGATGGACGTATTTTTTGTATCAATTTAAATCCTTTTAATTACCTCTGGTGTGCCTTTTAGTTCTTTTGTTTGGCAAATATACAAAAACAAAAATTTCCTCCTTCGCCCCAGGGAAGGTGGCAGCTGTAGACAGTACATGTTCTTGAACCAACCACTCACGGCGGCGCGGAAACGACTTTAAGTCAAAGTATATGTATATGTATGTAGAGTATGTGTATTCCTGTATATAAATTAATACATTTCTGTTTTGTTCAAGTTCTATGTAATTGTAATCTATTCTTGTAACTATGAAAAATAATTAATTTAAACAAAATAAAAAAAGAAAAAACACAAAAGCGCACCAAGATTGAGATATGATGTGTATTGACAACAAATAAAGATAATAATATGCACTTACATATATAAAAACTTTAATGGTCCAGATCACGATCGTCACTTCTATTGGTAGGGCAACAAATGGGATGAAGAGGGGGATAATCTCAGTCTTCAGGAACAAGCCCCGCACGCTGGGGCTGTATTCAGAGGCTGCGCTGCGTCTCTGCTTCACACGCTTGTCGGCGTGATGATCTGCGTAGTGCGCATGCGCGGCAAATGAGGCCCCCTATAGTAGACCCGGAAGTGCCCGCCCGTTTTCCGTTTCGATCGAAAATGGCAATAAAAATAGCAATAAAAACACTTGTGTGAAGACTGGCTGTATGTGATAAACAGACCAGCGACACCCTTCGCGACGCGTTTCGAATACAAAAGTATTCTTCCTGAGGCGAGGAAACGCGTCGCGAAGGGTGTTTCCCATTTGTTGCCCTTCCAATAGAAGTGACGATCGTGATCTGGACCATTAAAGTTTTTATATATGTAAGTGCATATTATTATCTTTATTTGTTGTCAATACACATCATATCTCAATCTTGGTGCGCTTTTGTGTTTTTTCTTTTTTCCTGGGACTTGGTATCGCTGTTGGAGTTTTCCTGCTGGGATCCATATTGGAGGTGGGGGCAGACACCTTCAACACTAAGAGCTGCAAGAGATTAGAGAGGAACCACCATTCCACTATCCTAAAGAGCAAGAGCGCGGACTGGACTGGATCACAGTTATCACAGAAGTGATTAGATATTGATTAAAAACACTAGAAAGTATTCGGTTAATATGAAAAAATTAACTCATTACAAAAATATAAAAAATGCTTTATAGTACTAATATATGTCTGATTTTGTTTATTAAAAAAAAAGGGGGTCATTAACTAACAGATTTAATCCACTTTGGTCCTTGGAGAAATTACTGCTTTAAAATCTACACATTCCTGTATCTGTTGGTATAGGACATAAGTTTCCTTATCTACTTCTTCCCGTGTTGTTGTGACGACCAGAACATATTTTGTCCATATATACAGTACTCTATGAAGATACATTGCAGTATTAATTTCCTGAAATGTTTATAACTGTTAAGAATGTGAAGGCAGACTGTTTGCATTACAGTTTATTTCCCTTAGACTTTACTGCAGACATTGCTCAAAAATACAATAATCTACCAACAATTTTCCATCTGTTAAGTCCACTCCATGAACCAATAGAGATGCGCATCCTGTTTTTTGGTACTAAAAAAAAAATGTGCTTTGGGTTTTCCAAAACCTGTCAAAAGCTTTTGGTTTTGGATTATGGGGAAAATGTGAAACATCATAAGATATATATATATGTTTTTTATTATTTAGTTAGCAAAAATAATGATAATAATAAATAATTCGTGTTTTTTTTTGTCTCTATATCTGTCCAAGAACAGGGGTTCCCAAAATGAGCTTGCTGGGGTTTTGTGTTTTGCCAAGAACAGGACAATACTAGTTAGAAGGAGGAGACTCTGGAAATACCATTTTAAATCAAGTATGTTTTGTTGTTGAGGTAGTGCATGAAGGATGGTGTTACAGTGAGACAGGAAAAGAAAACTACTACAGTATTTGAAGATGGAGACTACAACAGTATGACCTTTTAATAAAATCAAGTATATCATGGTGGAGATGGAGTGTGTGAAGGATGCTGTTCACCTTGTGGCCTTGAGCACGTGCTCTTTAATGCAGCAAATATTGTCTCACTAGACCCTGCTGTAATGGCAGCAGTCACAAAACACATGTAAAATGATGCATATAAGATTTTCAAATAACAGGCTCTCCCATGCTTTGTCCCAACATGACTCACCAGGACTTGAAGCCACACAGGCTCTGTTATTAAGGACAGCAGCTATTGCAGTGTGAACTAAACAAATAACCCAATGCTTTTTATCGGAGTAAATCATGGTTTAAGTAACATTTGCTGAATACTGTGCTATAATTAATTGGTGTTAATTTAGGTTAACATCACTTTAAACAGGCTAATAGATCTTAGTCAATCTAGTCATAAGTTTGGTGGTTATTCTCTGCACTTTTTCCAGTTCCATAACATATTTTATGCGGTGATGTGGTCTCACTAAAGATTTATACAGTAGCAGCATTATGTTATGTTTCCTTCCATGTTCTGAGTTTTATGCCTGAAAACATCATGGTTGCATTTGCAGAAACTGCCCAGCTCTCTCTCTCTATCCGGTCAGTGGAGTACAACTCTCGGCCACTCTATGGATCAGTGTGTTCCATGTCTTCTGATCTCTCACGGCTTCTTTCAATTCTGCTATGTTCAGTCCAGTAGCTTCGAAGGTATCTTTGAAGCCAGCGAGTTCTTGGGCTGCCTCTTCCTCTTTTACCACCAGTCATTCCCAGCATGACGTCCTTCTCTGCCCAGCATTGAGTACTATTTCTATGCCTGCTAGGAAACAAAAGATAATCTGGCACCTGAAATAAGTCCAAAATAGCAGATAAATAAATCTGACCATATAGAATGTCCAGTCCTGTTCACCCGGGGGCCTTCAGATGTATCTTGAAGGTTGTCTCACAAAATGTGTAAATTAACACAAAAAACGATCATAGTGTGTATCTATGTAACTGATGATAGGACAATACACACAATAACAGATAAGACAAACACTAACAACCAGACAAACCAACTTATGCTAACACAAAACTAGACAAAACCTAATTATGAGCTAAAATAAACTAATTTAATAAAAATATAAAAGTAATATTCAAGTGTCTCATACATAGGGAGTGGTGACGTGAATAGTCTGCTCCAGTAAGGGAAAAATTTGAATCCTACTTACAGCAAGAAAGATTCAGAAGGGCATTGTGGATAGTCTCTATCCTAATTGGCAGGTCTCAAAAACGGGATGTCCGTTGGGCTCTCCCTAGAGTGTCGCCATAGATGAAAAGTCACATATACTGTCTGTCAATGTTCCAAATTGACAAACAGGATTCAATTGATAATAAGTAGTTTATTGTACAGTATCATCATACTCATTCAAAAGTCTACAAGACTCTCTCTCTGCCAGGGAGTGTCCAGGCATCAACCTTTAGTGTCAAGGCAGCAACCTTTATACATATTTGGTTCCTTTGTCTAAAACTGTTACTAGGCAGATTACACTAACCACTCCTTAATTCTTAAACCAATCTTCTTACAGCTCATTAAACCTGGTTAGAACTTGTCTCAAAACAGCTATGAATAGGTACCTGGTACCAATTCTCACTAGGAATGTAGTCGTTACTTTAGGCATAGTCGTAAATCAACTTAGAAGCAAAATCTCTCATTTACACCAGGCACATTCTTACTCACAAAATGGATTCTAGACATAAGTGACTTTACAAAATGGAAACTGAACATCACTTTCAATCCTTCTCCAGAGACCCCCCCAGTCCATTTAAAAAATATATCAACAGTATCTTCATTTTAGCAATATTACGTCATCATGTCCTTGTGTACTTCCCTGGCTGCGCACGTAAACACGGAAGTAATTCTTACTCTCCCCTTGGCAGAGCTCTGTTCTTTTCAGCACACTGCAGTTTAGTCAGAACTTCCAAAATCACCCTAAGTGGTTTGTGAAGGATTCACTTCCTCAGGGGCATGTAATGTGAATAGGCATACCTAATATTTATACCCAAATAAAATAATTGTTAATTAATAATTAATACACCAATATATAAACTAAACTCATCTCAGCACATCATAACAAAGCATAACAAAACAACAACTAACACAGAATCAACAGTGATTGCCTCAGAACATAATATAAACATGGATAATGTACAGAATAATAAAATAATAAATAATTAATAATTGAAAATAAAAATGAAATAAAAATTGAAATAGAATGACCTATTGTATTAAAAAAATGGCTATATTTCCAATTGACTACATGAACGGTTTAGAACAAAACATGAATGTGTATTCTATGGACTAATTTTGAGTTTCATCACACAACAACGCCCTTCTGAATCCTGCTTGCTGTAAGTAGGATTCTATTTTTTCCCTTAATGGAGCAGATTATTCACGCCACCACTCCCTGTGTATGAGACACATGAATATTACTTTTATATTTTTATTAAATTAGTTTATTTTTGCTCATCATTAGGTGTTGTCTAGTTTTGTGTTAGCATAAGTTGGTTTGTCTGGTTGCTAGTGTTTGTCATATCTGTTATTGTGTGTATTGTCCTATCATCAGTTTATATACAGTAGATACACACTATGGTCATTTTTTGTGTTTATCTCCACATATTGTGAGACAACCTTCAAGATACATCTGAAGGCCCCCAGGTGAACCGGACTGGACATTCTATATGGTCAGATTTATGTATCTGCTATTTTGGATTTATTTCAGGCACCGGATTATCTTTTGTTGCTCTGCTGTGTGTGATCTGATTGGTTATTTTTTCCTGGCAGCCTATCTTATAGATATAAGATCTATTGGTATTCACTTTTAGTGTTTAAGTTACACTAATTATTAATTATTGCACTAGCGCTATTAGCACATGTTCACTTTTTATTTCTAAGCCTGCTGTTAAACTCTTCTGAATCATTGTCCATTATGGACAGACATCCTTTGATCCCATTTCAATTGTAGGTTGCACCCTTGTTGTTGCTTTCTAAATGCATAACCTTATATTTATTTGTAATAAACCTCATCTGCTATTTACCTACCCAAGTTTCCAATTTATCCAAGCCCTTCTGCAGAGGAATAGCGCTCTGATTGTACAACCTTACTGCAACCCACGCTGACAGAGGATGAAACATTAAAAGACATTTCCCCCAAACCTCCCATCTTTGCATTCCGTCAACTGCCAAACCTCAGACAGAAGTTAGTAAATAGAAAACTTCATAACGAACTGAAGGACGCGCTTAATGGCACAAAACCATGCAACAGCACTCGCTGCAAACTTTGCAAACATACAGTGCCAATATCCCACAGCCACTCACAAACATAGAATATTCAATGTCAAAGCAACATTTTGTTGCACATCAAGGAATGTGGTATATATGATTCAATGCAACAAATGTGACCAAGGATGCTACATTGGTGAAACCAGCCAACACTTCAAACCTGATCGGACCGCCGCTCCCCGCAGCGTTAATCCATCCGGGTCACGATCGTAGTGGTCATGAGACCACGAGCAGCCTTGGGAAGACAAATAGTTAGTCTTGCTGCATCTGTATTTGCCCAGAAGGACCACAACACCACCCAGTTCAGGTTATTTTTGACTATTCAGGTTGCGGCCCTTTTATTAAAAAAAATATTAGTTATCCAAAGGATTTTAAGCAGGCGTTAAGTTTATTTTATTCTCTTTTAGCTTAATTAAAATGGGACTGCCAAAATAATTTTGTGAAACAGACTATACCATTTACAGTGCTAATCTAAACAAGCTAAGTAATGCAATAGGCTACATCCTAGAGCTGTCTCCGTTAACATTGAATAACATACTGTGGTGTCTCTGTCACAGCGTAGGGTCTTATGTCCCAGATTAAGGCAGGAAACATAGTATTTCTCTATATGGGATTTATTTACAGGGATAAATAATACACTAACAAGCCCACGTCCCTTTAAGTCAAAACAAAATCATAAAATAAACTCCTACTCCTCTTAAGAGACTAACTACACATTCAGTTTCAACCCTTACTAACTGGATGGGCAACTAAGCTGGTAACCACCTCAAACAAGTAAGCTGAACATAGATAAGCAAAACACTTTATTGCTGTGTTCAGAGACTATGTGACTATATGCTACGCCAGGGTTTGGAGCAGACATCCCCACTTCAGCACAGTCTCTCTTCCTTCCTTCTGGAGCTTGGACCCACGAGAGCTCAGAAAATATATCCTTGTTTATAGTCACTTCCTGACTTTTAAAACTCCATGAGCAATCAGGACTTCAGCCTGCTCAATTAGACAACAGCTGCAGCTGGCTTCTCTCAGGAGATTATCTCTTTATGCGTTGGAAAGTCCCATAGCTGCCCTAATCATGCACCTAGAGGACAGTGATTGTATCACAATACATACAGTAAACGACAATGTGACATTTTATATTAGCATGTTAACTTATCGATAAAACATGATTTCACGTGAAAAATGGCAACATATATTTTTCTTAGTGTCAGGGCTTTGCATACAGTGTTCCAATACCAGTTCAAAGTGACAGGGCTGTGCATATAGTGTTCCGATACCGGTTCCAAGTGTCAGGATTGTGCATATAGTATTCCAATACCAGTTCCAAGTGTCAAATCCAAGCTCAACCCACATTGCTGAAGTTGCAGGTAGTGGTTCCCTCACCTTGTAAGCAACAACACTAACACTTTCTGATATCTGTTCTTTGCAGATCCACTGAATGCCACAAACACATTAACTTACACTCAGAGGACCTAATTGACATGGTCCAGTATACCACAAGGTTACAAATCTAACACCATTTATTAAAAGTGCTAACAGGCCAGAAAATGAAAATCCAAAACTTGATCTAGATCATCAAAATACTGCGGATTTGGATTTAGTTGGCAGTAAATGTCTTCGAGGAGTCCCACAGTATGTTACTGAGCACTGGTGGGATGGCAAATGCTTGAAAACAGCAGTCCTTCCAAAGAACATTTTGGCAAAGCACTCTTTATATTTTATCTTAATCTCTACTTGAAAATAATGAAATACAGTATGATTTAAACCAGCCAATCCTACTTAAAAAAGCAAATTGAAAACATAAAACTTTCATTATAAGGAAACCGTTACTTTTTAATGAAGTTTGGGACACTAATGCTTGTAGACAGTTGTGGCTTGAGTATCAATATGTTTTAAATTAATCCCACATATGGGTTAAATAGATTATGGTCAATAAGAGTTTAGTAGTTTTCTACAGCTACATTGTCTACAAGTCATTATTGGTAATTCAACAATAGGTTTTTGCAGATTCTATAATTAATGAGATGATGTAAATAGCTTGTAGAGACATAAACATATGTGAAATCATCCCTGTGTATAAAAATATGTCTGAAAGTCTTGTATAACTCTAATTAAGTAGAAATAGCTGTGTTAGTCCAATTGCAGATTAAATGAGTACTTTAGTATTATGTGGTACCTTTTTTATTTTGACTAATAATAGATATTATAAGACAAGCTTTCGAGAGTTCTCTCTCTTCCTCTGGTCGAGCAATACTGATATAGAAAAATCCTATGAGTTCAACACAGATGTAAAAAAAAAACCAAGAGATCAATCTAGGGCATAAAATGTGGAAAATGAATGGCAGAAGGAATGGTATATCTCTATAACTCCAACTATAGTGATTAATCTTAAAAAATGAAACTATTTTCACTTTTATTGTGCTTCCCATTTTCTTCTTCCATCATTCAGCCGAGACCTCCTGCTGAGCCCTCTCTTTTCCTTATTAAACTTCTTCTTGAGCTCTCAAGTTAAATTAATCTGTTACAAAAATAAAATAACATGTCATAGAAAAGCAAGTCCTGACATCAGGGAGAAGGAACAGCTCAGGGAGTAAACACACTGACTAGTACTGAGTTTGGAGCAGGGGAACCTGATTCAATTCCCTGTGTCAGCTCCTTGTGACCATGGGCAAGTCACTTTATCTCCCTGTGCTTCAGACACCAAAGGGGTGGCTTGTAAGATCTATGTGGCAGGAACTGTTTCTGCAAAATGTCTCTGTAAAGTGCTTCATAAAGAACTATTATTGTTATTACATCAATAACATCAATTTTCAGATATTAAGCTGAATATTTCCATTCACATTCCCTAGAAGTCTTTCCCTTTTACTTTTGACTGCAACCACCATTACTTAAAATTAGAAAGCCAGCAATGTAAAAATGGACTGATATTTTAATAAATACAGCATGTTCCAGCGGTTAAGACGTTGACTCAGATCATCACACCTTTTACCCAGCTCTAGAAACATTAGAAAGTACAGTACTTCAAATGTTTATGTTAGTAAAATAGATGAACTTACCTTTCAATTCTTCTTAAACAAACGTGGAAGCTATTTCTTACACTGTCAATGTCTGTGGCTTCTGTATATTTGCTATATAAGCATTAATCCAAAATACATTTATAATAAAAATAGAGAATAGAGAATGGTTTTCCTTGATCTGATTAACCTGTTTACATTATTTGAAATAATATGTAAGAATTACATTTACCTGTAAATTAGAACTTCATCATCAGAGCAATTGTATTGAAGTTGATACATTTTAACTTTTGGAGCAGCCTTGCTCACTGACCACTTAACCAATGCTGAGGTGGTTGTCACCTCTGACACATCAACAGCTTTTTCTGGTAGAGTCTTTACTTCTCCTCTGTTAGATCTGCTTGAGCTGGTGATGTCAGATAGCCTTGATTTTGGTGGTGCTGCTGCGCGACCGGTGCCATTGCTGAGATGTGGGAGCTGAATGATGGATAGCTCAACTGGTGCAGTTAACTCTCCAGCAGCATTAGCTGCTATGCAAGTAAAGGTTCCATAATCCTTAGAAGTGGTTATTAGGATTTCTAAAGTGCCATTATCATAGACAGCTGTCCTTGACGAATTTCCAATTAGGCGCCCGTCAGGAGCAACCCAATGTATGACCGGTGCCGGATCTCCAATAGCTTTACATTTTAAGGAGGCATTTTGTCCTTCCAGAACAAGGAGCTTCTGGGTATGTTGAGTAATTAAAGGTGGTTCACACACAAATTCTTCTTCCCGAACATACCAAAAATATCTTCCTTTGAGACTGGAGGGAGAAGCACAGGTTTCCATATCGTCTTCTCTCTCAAGCCTTCGTAGCCACAGCAGCTCACAATTGCAATGAAGTGGGTTACCTCCAAAACTTAGAGATAAAGGAGGCAAAAATGGTGTTGCAGCTATCATTGATAATTGTGACCTTGAAAACATTGGATCTGGAGGTAGCTTTTGTAGCCTGTTGGAAGTCAAATCTAGTCTAGCCAATTTATTTAAATCCTGAAACGTTCCCTCTGTTATATAATTTATGAGATTGTGGTCCAAGCTAAGTTGGTGCAGGTTAATCATCCTTCTTATACCTTCCCAAGGGATACCCTTGAGATTATTGTATGAAAGGTCCAGATCTTCTAATGTCTGTAAAATGTCCTCAAATGCTTCATCTGAGATACTGCTGAGTTGGTTGTTATTCATAATCAAGTGCTGAAGATTTATTAAGCCTCTAAATATATCATCTCCAAGGTTGACCAATCTATTGCTATCTAAATGCAAAGACCGAAGGCTCTCCAGATCAAGAAATGAATAAGGCTGAATATAACTGACAGTATTTCTAGACAAAGTAAGGTCAACAAGACCAGTCATGTTGGCAAAGTCCTGTCGGCTGATGCTTATGATGAAATTCCCCCCAAGTCGAAGTTCAACTGTCCTTCTGTCTATATCTACTGGTACAA
Source organism: Ascaphus truei (assembly GCF_040206685.1). Taxonomy (NCBI): domain Eukaryota; kingdom Metazoa; phylum Chordata; class Amphibia; order Anura; family Ascaphidae; genus Ascaphus; species Ascaphus truei. Next base: position 20,017,509 of record NC_134486.1, read on the forward strand.
AAAGGAGGCCCTTTGAGGGACACAAAGTCCCTAATGATTCAGACAAGTTTTGACAGACACAGTATTTTGGACACGAGTTGACCACTAGAGCCATTCCGAACACTAGAAGACTGCAGAGGATTTTTTCCATTGTAAGTCAAGCAATGATACCTGCAATAAAATGAGACAGTTTTAATATCAAAGATTAAATATGTGATCCATTTTCTTTTAACATGTTTTGTTATTTAAAACATTCCTCAAAAATGCTGGCCTTTTATTAACTGAAAGTGTTGCTGCCAGGCATATGCTACTGTTACTCTACTCTACTCTTTCCAAAATCTGTCTCAGTGTCTCCCCTGCTGAAATCCCTCTCCTGGCTTCCTATCAAATCCCATATCACACACTCAATTCTCCTCCTCACATTTAAAGCTTTACACTCTTCTACTCCCCCTTACATCTCAGCCCTAATTTCTCGATATACACCATCCTGACTCTTGCGTTCTGCTCAAGGATGTCTTCTCTCTACCACTTTTGTATCTAAAGCCCTCTCCAACCTTAAACCCTTCTCACTGACTACCCAACACCTCTAGAATGCGCTTCCCCTCAATATCCGACTAGCACCCTCTCTACCAACCTCAAAACACACCTGCTTAAGGAAGCATATGAGTAGCTCCATGGCTGATAATTAACACCTCATACATTAACCTTGGCCCCTTGCAGACGCACTTACCAGAATGCCCTCCTACTACTCTGTACTTTCTTCCTACCAACAAATTAGATTGTAAGCTCTTCGGAGCAAGGACTCATTTTCCTAAATGTTACTTTTGTCTGAAGCACTTCTCCCCTTCATGTGTTATTTATATAATTTTTTATTTATATGATTGTCACATATATTACTGCTTTGAAGCGCTACAGTATGCACATTAATGGCGCTATATAAATAAAGACATACATACATCTACAGTATACGGTATAAGCAATAAAAACAATCAGAAAGACTTAAACAGAAGAGCTACTGTACTGCCTGTGAACAAAGTAGTCAAAACATTAAAAAATGTCAATAAAACATACATAAGCAGTTTGAAACAAAGCGGATGCGAAGAAAGGTATTGCCACATTGTGCTTCTCTGCACCAATACTCCCTCCATGAACACCAGACACAAAAGATATCCAACACCTAATTTATTGAGATCTCTTTTTGTCTTTTTTTTTCTTTTCTATGCCCCCCACTCCAGTTTCCCCACCCCCCCAAAGAAACTGCGTAGTCTGAGGTAGCATAAATCCTTCTCACTGAATGTAAAAAAGCTGATGAATAACTGTGTTTCTTAGTTCAACAATTGGGAGCACAAATTGTCCAATGCATCACAGCAAACTCTTTTGTGCATTCAAACATTTCCCTATGTGGTGATATTATATTATTATCTTTTATTTGTATGTCGTCAACATTTTCTGAAGCGCAAAAAAATTGGGAGGCAATAACATTATTTGACAAAAGAGCACATACTGTGTATGTTAACACCAACTGAGAAAAAAGGAAGAAGGCCCCAAACAGCTTACAATCTAGAAGTAGGGAAGTGAAGACACAAGGAATAATGTATATGTGTTTCTGGGCAAGGGTTTGATCAACATCAGACCTGAGTAGTAGCGTTGGATAGGCCCCCTTGAAAAAAGTGTGTTTAAGATACTTTTAAATGTATGTACTGTGGGTTAAAGTCTGATTGTGTGTGGCAGAGAATTACAGAGTTGGGTGCGGTATGGGAAATGTCTTGGAGCCCGGAGTGAGTGGAAGTAATAAGGGAGATAGAGAAATGGACATCAAGGCCCAACAGTAGACTGTGTGGGCCTGTGCTTGAACATTAGGTCAGAGATGTAGAGAGGAGCGATGTTATGTATTGCTTTGCATGTGAGCACTTGTCTTGAATTTGACACTGTTGGGTATATGTAACTAGCAAAGTGACTCGCATAATAGTGCAGCAGAAGAAAAGTGGTTAATGAGATTAATGAGATAAATGAGCCTAGTAGCAGCATTTAGAATGTACTTGAGAGGAGAAAGAGCAAGCGAGAGAATACAAAACGTTCAAGGAGATTAGAGGCAAAAGGCAGGAGGGAGACAGGTCGATAGTTATAGAGACAGGTAGGGTCACGCTTGTTGTTTTTGAGTAATGGTATAACTGTTGCATGTTTGAAGGAGGAGGGAAAGGTACCAGAGTAGTGGGAGGAGTTAAAAATGTGTGTGAGCGTAGGGATTATAGTAGGAGCAAGAGGTTTTAGGAAATGGGAGTGTATAGGGTCAAGAGGGCAAGTGGTAGAGGGAGAAGAGATCAGCTCTGCCACATCCTCATCTGAGAAAGCAGAAAAAGAGTAAAGGCAGGCAGGAGAAGAGTTAGGAAGTGGTGTATGATGGGAGGAGGAAACAGAGGGGATGTTCTGACGTATGGATTTCACATTTTCCTTAAAATAGTCAGCAAAGTCCTAAGGTGAGATGCAGGAAGAAGAGGCAGCTGATGGTGGTTTGAGTAGAGAGTCAAAGATGGAGAAGAGTTGGCATGGGTTAGACTTGTGTGCGTTCATTAGTGAAGAAAAGTAGGTTTGTTTAGCCTGAGAGAGGGCAGAATTAAAACAGGATAGCATACATTTGTTGTGAAGGAAGTCTGCGAGAGTGTGAGATTTCCTCCAGAGGCGTTCAGAGGAACGTGTAGCGGAACGCAGCATGCGTGTGTGGGAATTTAGCCATGGTCTGGGGTTAGAAGGTTGAGGATGGCAGAGAGAGTTTAACCATGTTGACCTAATTCAATGACAGTGATATTAATAGCAAACAAGTACTATTCCCTGTAAACTGCACATTCTAAACATAACAGACATATTTGTCCTCCTAATAATAAGTTACAACAACTGTGAGCGTAAACGTTAAGCATCAAGATAACATTTCTCAAACATTTGCACATAGGATATAAGGGTGACTTACTAGACCTGGAACTAGAAAAATAAGGTACTGTCTGTGCTTTGTTTACATGGGTTTCTAATTCCTTTAATTAAAAAACAATATTCTTTTTAGAATTGCTCTATCACAACCCAAGTCCTTCAATTAAAATAAAAAAAATTCTGGTGTTTCTTCTAATGCAGGGGAGGCCAACACCAGTCCTCAAAGACCACCAACTGGTCAGGTTTTAAGGATCTTCCTGCTTCAGAACTAGGGTTGCCAGGTGACTTGTCCAAAAATACTGGACACAATGATAAAAGATGTGAGACCCACCCCCCGATACATATAGAAAATACACCCAAGCCCCCCTCCAATACATATAAAAATTACCCCCACCTCCCCAATACATATAAAAATAAGACTTACCTTAGGGATGGACGTAGGTCGGGCCTGGTTGCTGCGGGTTGGGGGGCGGTGGCTGCAGGATGGGGTGTAGCATAGGGTGGGCAAGTGGCTGCGGGAGGGCCGGTGGCTGCGGGGGCGGTGGCTGCGGGGGGGCGGTGGCTTGGGGGGGGCGGTGGCTGTGGGATAAAGTGGGGTGCCCGGCTCTCCCCATCAGCAGGCTTCTTCCTCACTGTCTGTCCCATGCCAAGGTGTCTGATGCTGGCGTGTACCAGAAGCTTAGCCCAACTGACTTCTGGTGCTGACGTCAGAGAGACCTGCGTTTCAGCAGCAGACATCGTGTCTTGGGACAGAAAGTTAGGGAGAAGCCTACAGCAGGGGAGACCCGGGAATGGCGGCAACTGCTGTGACCTGCTGCCAACCCCCCCGCAGCCACCCTGCATTCGGAGAGAGGTAATACCGGACACATACATGTCCAGCATTACCTTTAATTTTATACCGGACGCAGGGGCAAAATATAGGGATGTCCGGTTCAAAAACGGACACCTGACAACCCTATTCAGCACAGGTGGCTCAATCACAGACTGGGCCCTCGATTTAGCTACTTGTGCTGAAGCAGGATGATTCTTAAGACCTGACCTGTTGGTGGCACTGAGGATTGGCGTTGGTCACCTCTGTTCAAATGTTTTCTTCCAACCTTTAGCCTCAGAGAGAGTTTGCACTATGTAGAAACCAAGTTCTCTAAGCTACTGTAACATGATGTGGCAATAACACTTCACAATTGTACAACTTCTTATACACATTTTGGGGGCTGTGTACTAACATTATTTTCACACTTGTGTCGCGTCCAAAAAAATTGTACCAAAAAGTAATACAAACCGTCATAAAATATTCATATGTGTAAAGGTAGATCTGCGACTTCATACATGACGCATGATTTGTTGTTTTAAATGCTTTCAATACCTGATTAATACAATTTAAATGAAAACAGAATTGTCTATTTTTATTTATAACTAGTATTAGTACATGTAAATGATTAGTGTAGTATTATTTATAATAGCCCTACTGTAAAAATAATAAATTTTGGTAACCAATATAATGAAACATCCATGCTGAGTCAAATAAATATATTTGTGGATACATACTGCAGCCCATTTTTAGCGTTAACGCAAGGTTCAACATGGAGGAGGATTTTGACTCCATTTTAAGACTGTATGCCAAGTGCCATCACTTCTATATGCTAAAACACATGAAAAAAATACCTTTTGAAGCAGCTGCCACAGATGTAGAAATGTGAGTTTACACCTAAACATGGGCGCAAATAAAATGGAGTTTCACTTGCCCCAATTTGATTTAAAAATGTTTTTGCTTCAGTTTCTTTGTGTACACTGTTTGTTTGTTCGTCCTTAAATGTTACTGGGAATAATTATGTTCATAAAGAAGAATACGGGCATATAATTCCGATGGTTATCTCACAGGGTTTTTTTTTTTTTTTTTTAAACTTTGATCAAATCCATCAGAAGTGTATACAGCCCAAGTAAACCTGCACTGTGCTTCAGGACTTTTAGAACTTGACCGACTAAAGGACGGCCCCCACACTCAGGAATTGCAGGGCAATCACCAAGCGTGAATGCTTTCATGTTATGTTATTAAAATGCAGAGAGTGCACATATTACACAACGCTTTGAGGGTAATGACATTACATTGCAGATGGAGTAGGGGCCGTAATACTATACATCAAGGCTAAAGTGGCGGTGCAATTCTGGAGCACAAATTGCCAATTTAAATCAATATGATTATTTCATTTGATGCATCTGGTGCATTTTGTTTTAAATCAGAATTGCACCACTTTTGCCGTGGGATATTACCAACCCCCGTCCCCCTCTTTATGCTTTTAAAAATAATTTTACACTGTCTGCAGTTATTTTTGTACCTACAATATTTGTGCTTTTCTACAGACGTGTGCAAACTGTAACTGTGCAAGGTCGTGTAGCCCTTTTTCTGAACCCTCCCAAGGGAACTACTGGTCACTGTATAACACCTGCGGCTCCAGGAGATCTGAGCCTCCGCTAGCTGGGAGCCTGGGGTAATACTCATACACTTACTTAGCGCAGCGCCTCCACTTACCCAGGATCCCCGTGATGTGAGATTCCCCTGGGCAAGAAACATACAACACCTTATGATTGTAACTGGTTTTTACTGTAATAATGCAACATAGCAATTACAAATAACGTGTAACCTTAGTGGCCCGGCCACTCTCATCAGGAGCAACGCCTCCGTCCCCTCACCGCGTGCCCCACACACCGTGTCAATGTATATATTAAAGTGATGGTATAGGCTCAGTTCTTTAACCACTCGCTCAGTGTTCCTAAAGAGTTTAGCCTAAGGCGGGATCAGCGCCTGTTGACTGGTGTTGGTGCACTTGATGTTATAGTATCTTCCAGTCACGGCGGTGACCGGTACCTCTTCGCAAAGGGTCAGATGAATCACGGTCTGCCTCTTGGTCTTAATGTCCAGCTGTCTGGTCCCAGACGACTCGCCAGCAACCTGCTCCGTACGCTTGTCTCTTTGTCCCTAGCTGTCTACACAGTAAGGGTGTTGCTCGCTACTACTATAGGCCGTCCCTGCAGCACAGCAACCTTTGGTGTCTTCAGGGAACACTCCTAGGGGCCTACGGGGTAGCCTGTCCTATGCAGGTGGGTCACTGATCCCCTGCACCCACACTACCTCTCTCTTCACCACTCGGGTCCCCTCTGACTAACCTCTGCAGCAAACGCACTGCATTCACACTGAACCTGCAGCAACCCACTGCACTCACTCGGTGCCTGCAGCCACCCACTGCACTCACACGGAACCTGCAGCACAAACTGCACTCATTCAGTACCTGCAGCCACCCACTGCACTCATTCGGTACCTGCAACAACCCACTGCAGCCAACCTGGTACCTGCAGCTACACTGCACACACACACTGTGCCTACTTGTCAGCACTCACAGCACTACCAGCCATGACACTAACAAGACTGCACACTCACACACCTAAGGGCAGAGTCCCTAACCTAGGGGCCCTCCCTCAGTACCTTCCCACTACCCTGGTGGGGATTGGGGCCTGCCTGGGATCTGGGGAACTACCTTACCTGTGTAGGATCCACTTGCTCCCTACACCCTTCCTCCCCCTTCCTGCTCCCAGCTTCAACTGACAAACGTGGTCCCCGCAACATTGTAGCCTTCCTCCACAGGAGAAGCTGCAAAACCCTATTTGCTGGCTGGCTGCACGTGATGTGGGTGAAAGGGCAATCCCAGAGGCTGCTGGTAATTGTAGTCCACTCAGGACCTCTTTAGCATTGGGACCGCGTGCGCTACCCTTACTGCGCCTGCGCGACCAACGCGCACGCTCGCGAAACCTGTCATGGCGGCCCCTGCTAGCCGGGTGTGCCGCAGAGCCTCAGAGCGCTACATGGGGGGACCCTGGGGCTGAAAAGAGGCCGGGGTTACAGTCAGTTTGTGGTTTCAAAGCAAAATAAATAAGTAAAAGAGATACTGTAGGTCAGTGGTTTTCAACTCCAGTCCTCAAGAACCCCAAACAGGTCAGGTTTAAAGGATATTCCAGCTTTAGCACAGGTGGCTCAATCAGTGGCTCAGTCTTCGGAATGGAGTGGAAAACCCCTACAGATGGTGATTGGTTGAATGAAAAGAAAAATGAACATAGGATATAAGAGGAAACATACATAACCTACTGTATGAGGGATGTCCTGTGTTTGGAAAAGTAATAAGAAATGAGGGTCTGGCAGAGGTAGTGCAAGAGAATGTGGAATGACACCAATAAACAATCTAAAAAGCACTTACAAATTACATTTAATATCCATCAATGGAGTCATCTAATTTACTTTTAAGACATTGGATTCCAGATGCACTATGAGTCCGTGGCTATAATAAACTCTAATAAATACTTATTAATTCATTAAAACTAGATGTATTTCTACCTTTTCAAAGACAGTGAGAGTAGATCAGCTGCCACTCTACAAGTCTATATACAGGAGTACTATAATTACAACATCACGGGCTAGAAAGACCATTCTAATGATCAGTGACAGTGTGCTTGAGCAAAGCAGTAAGTAAGACTCTCCCGCCCTTGTTGTGTCCATATATATTACCTTGCAGTATTGCACAAAGACTCTAAAATAAAGTGTTCTTACAGTATGTATCCATTTGAAAACAAAGTACAATACATGTGTAATGAATCAGAGTGCCTGAGGCTGCTGTCCCAGTGCGTTCTACAGCGCACGCCTCGGCGCCCCTCAATCAGTCTTGGCCCAGTACATGCGTCGGCGCGCATTTAGCGGCCGCGCTGTACTGCAAGTTTTCACACACAATTTTTTTGTATGTGGAACTTGCGACGGAGGCGTGGCCATGACCCCTCCGGCGGTTCAGCCAATGAGGGCGAACCAGCCACGTGAGGTCATGGCTACGCCCCCCACCACACCCCCACCCATCGCAAACTCTCCCTCTCTCCCAGGACCGCGATCTGCGGTGAAGTGCTGTAGAACGCACTGGGACCTCAGCCTTAGATATTACGGTATATTTCATATTTTTGTACACCCCTTGCAGCTGTGGATGAATACCTGGGGAGTATGTTGGTTAAGATTCCTCCATTCAAGCATAAACTCTGAGTCATCTACAATAAAAAGGAACATTTTGCATCCTTCTTATTTGAATTCACTGTGTGAAAAAAAATTAAATGCTTTGAGGCTTAGGAGATATGAAGTGATCTTGCTGTGAGGAAAGCTACAGAGTTTTCATACTTCTCTCAAACTATTGTGACAAGGCTAACGCAACCCTTCTTTTTATATAGAAATGTAATGGAATTACTGGACATCCGTGTCCAATGTAGGTCTCGTTCTACAGTAAGGAAATAATCATGCATTCATTTTAATACTGAAAGTAACATTGTAAAACCTGTTAGCCCCCAGAGCAGTGAGTGATATGCAAACAATCAGGCATTAGAATTGTTCTTGAGAAGAAGGGTAGTGTAGCATACTATTCAAAGAGCTCTTGCCTGCAAATTAACACCCTTCATTCTGAGAAAAGAGATAGGAAAACGGAGCAGTAATTACATATTCACATTTGGATGTGTCAGACAGGTTATTGTGAGAGAATGTTTTTGCATCCGTTGCCGGTAAATTAATAGTGTTCTTATAGTCTACGGAGAATATTTGTACCAGAATTGTGGATCAGGTAACAATACTAAAATATACCAACCAATATATAATTTAAGACAGCACTCACTAAGCCTAATGAGCTTCTAATAAAGTAAAATGTAGGTGCAGTGGGAACAGGGAGGGGCCCTCAAACCTCCACAATGACAAATGGAACAGTTCTCAGCACCCAATAAGAACACTATGGGCTAGAGATAAGCAAAGATTAATTTAATTTGGAAACACATAATAGACATTCGCACACAGCCACTGATGTGAAATATTCTCAAACACTAGGCAATATCTACAGGTGATTAGGGATACCTAAAACATAGGACCAGAGGACATGGGGTAAGGGAAGGAAGGGAAGGAGAGGGGGGGGGGAATGGGAGGGGGTAAAGATAAGGACAATGAAATCAAGGGAAAAGAGGTGGGAAACGTTTTGGGGGTGAACCCCTTCTTCAGACCCACTCCCAATGATCTGGGTGATTAATGGTACTTCCCTCACCCTGAACTTAACCCTCCTAAAATCAAAGAAATTGTGTGCTGATGCAATCACTACTGTCTATAAGGATAAGCAAAGCAAACCCACACAAACAGTATCTTTTGCTTAGGCGCTATCTATATTCAGTATGTTACCACTTTGGAGCACAAAGGGTTAATTTGCCTTACAAGTTACATCTTAATACATGGTTTCAGATTATTAACTTGTAACTATTTTGGGGGTCAGGTCAGAATGACCCCAGCCTGTTTTGTGGGTCTTTCTAACAGTGGAGTTATTTAAGAGCACTTTGATCAGTAAATTGTCAACCAGAACACTAGAGATTAGCCTGTGGTGGTCATTTATGGCCCACTAAAATTATACAGAGTATGTGTACATTATAGAGGTATGGTGACAGTACCCAGACATACCAGAGGCCATGGGTGTCATCCTCAAAGAGGATATATATATATATATTCCAAATATATATATATTCTAAAGATCCCCAGTTTTGAGTAGCAGAGACAATAGAAAAAGGCTCATCATTAAGTCTACGGTCTTTACTAAAAATAAAAGGTATCTTTGAACTGATGTGATCCACAGGGAAAACAAATATTTTTTTGTGACATTTGAAGTCGGACGGATTAGAGGTGGCTAAACAATCAACAATAGTGTGGGTGCAAAGGTCAGATATTTGTTTGCCTCTCAAAATTAGAAGAAGTTCTGCCAAAACTAATTTCTACGCCTGCAGAAAACCCACCTGAACACTTTTCTCTCGCCAAGAGATAGAAATATCATTAAAGAATAATGAGTGGGAGTTAAAGACACACCCACAAAGGTGGGCTTATTCTGTTTCCAGTGCACAGTGCCAGCCGCCACCAGTCTAAATTCTTTCAAAATTAAAGCTGTCTCACATTTAATCTGGTCTGTAACTGGTACATACGCCCATAATATATACTATCTCTAACTGTGCATGCAATGTCTTGTATATAATGTATACCCTGTTCACTTACTGTAACTATGAATTTGTAACCATGTATTATTTGTCATCTTAACTTTATGCCCGGGACATACTTGATAACGAGAGGTAACTATCAATTTATTATTTCTTGTTAACATTTTTTTATAAATAAATAAATTAAGTGCAGGGATTTTTAGGTTAAAAAAAAACTTTTTTTTCTGTAACTAAGCACTGTACTAATTTTGTATATTAAATCTAAAATGTAATAAGTATTTTCTTGGGCTCTAATTTAATTTTGCACATTTTTGAAGAGTGTAACTGTATTTTTGGACACATTTTGCTACAATAGATTTTTGTGTGTAAAGTCTAATTTTTTCCTAGTAAACAGGGGAACGAGGACCCCTAGTGGTAAGTCCTTGGTGGTGGCAGCAAGTTTGAGATATTGTGACAGATTGAGGGGAGATATTACTTATATTAGGCACCCGTGTGGAGATGTAAATCAGCTGGATAGCTGTGTGTATTAACCCTTGGTACATACACAAGTCACGTCCTCACTGGTGTGACATTTATGACAGCCCAATTCCAAGGGATAGATTTACTAAGCTTTCTGTCCTCTCTATACATTTCAATGACTTTTCGATTGATCGTGGATATGCAACCAAACCAACCGCTTCACCAAGAAACCACCTAGCAAAATATCCATGTTGCTATCAAACTTAGAATAAAACCACTGATGTTGGGTGTTTTCTTAATTAGGTGATCTGCTATGTCACTTAGTACTTATTAGTTAGTTCCCTTGCTGATGCAACAACAGCAATAAATGTGCAGAAATTTGCAGAAAAGATAACTGTCTATGTTAAGGTAAAACAAATAAATCAGGTATAAATCCCTTCATTATCTCTATTCATTACTTTCTAACAATAAATAGCAACCTGAATCTGAACCATGGTATTGATTATCCAGCTCTTTAAGTAAATGATATATAGTAACACAATTAGTGCTACTGTATGTATATGTAGACCTGCAAACTCACACAGTCCGACCGTGGGACCCCTGGTTTCAGACCCCTTCTCATACCTTTCCGGTCGAGGGTAAAAATTACGTGGGAAGTTGGGTTTAACATTGTGGAGCCAAGAGGTGGGCAATTTGTGTCATTCTGCTGGGAGTGGGTGGGTGCTAGGATGTGATTCGCAAATCATGTCATATCACCGGGGAGGGTGGAGGCGGATGTCATTTCACCAGTGACAGATTAGGAAATGGGGGGACAAAGTTCAAAAGTTGGCATGTCTGCTACACATTATGTTCTACTACAATTGGTGCTAACCGATGCCTTTTCAGCAGTCGTCTTTTACAGTACTTGTACCGTCTGTGAAATCAGAATAGTGCCACTCTGAACACCAAAATCTAATCAGGAATATAGCAAGAGAATGTAAAATGAATTACATTTATTCATCAATTAAAATAAATGCTGACAACTCAACTCAAGCTGCCTCTGATATTCGTCTTCAAACGGTATCGTATTGCCTATTCTATACCATACAGGATTTGCACCCACATTGTTTCAACCAGACGGAGTGCATATTGTTTTGCACCATCTACTATATATATATGTACCAAACTGTTGATTTGGCCATCCCTACTGTTCCTGCTATCTCTCTGATGGATTTTCTTATGTTTTATATATATATATATATATATATATATATATATATATATACACATACACATACACATACACACACACACACACGTTTAAGTACACTCGCGCGTAAGTACATCTTGCTCAATAGGGGAAGGACCAGCACAGATAACATTCCAAGAGACACTGTTTTTAAGTAATCCTTGCTTCATTCATTGTAACATCGCCGGAAGAAGAGATCAGTGTATCTCGAAAGCTCACACAAATAAAAGCATTTCGTTAGCCACAGAACGGTATCATCTATTTATTTTTTGATTTTATATATATATATATATATATATATATATATATATATATATATATATATATATCCATATCTGGATAATAGTAATTTTGCCCATTACTGTACTATATGTGTTGCGGGGGTTATTGGGGGTAGAGGAGGTAGGAATTAGGGTTGCTGTGTTTTTTAATGTGGTAGAGGGATTGGGTGAAGGGGTAGTTGCCCCAAGGGTGGGTTGTTAGGCCTACCGGGTGGTTAGCGGAAGTGTTTAACCCCTTCATTACCACAGCGGTTCCCACCGCTATGATGGTGAAGGGGTTAACTCTCCTGCAACCTTCCAGCAGGCCTAACCACCCACCCTGGGGAAACTACCTCCTTCAGCTCACCTCTCTGTCCCCAATAATTAGAACTATTGAAGTTGAAGTCAATTCTTATTTAAATTTTAATACTAGTGTGTGTGAGCAGGGGGTCTCCGGAGCAGAACCGTGTTGATTTCAGATCCGGGGACCCCCTGCTTCCTGAGATACAGGCCCCATGATGGGGTGTTGGTATCCCCATGCAATGTTTAAATGTCCTGCGTCACATGACAGGGACATTCAAATGCATAGGAGATACCGGCACCCATATCTGTGCCTATATCTCGGGAACAGGTCATCCCCGGACCTGAAATCAATGTGATTCTGCTCCGGAGAACCCTTGCTCACGTACAATAGTATTCAAATTTTAATTAAAACACTGCAATCGCTGGCAAGATATGTGCAGGGAGAGGCGGCTCTCTCTGTTCAGCTCTGCAGCCAGATCGCATGCGGAGAACTTTGAGAGAGGCTGAGATTCGTTTTTTGCTACACCGAGTGGTTTAGACATTTTTTTCGCCGCACGGTTTGAGAGAGGTTCAGATTCTTTCTGAATACCGTGATAACTCAATTTTCAAACTGTTTGGCGGGAACATGCCAAACCTTGGGGTGTACAGTAGCAGCAACCTCAAAGCTACTACAATGAGGCCCTAGGACTTTTATATTGCATTTAATTAACATGAAATGTATCTCATGAAAAAGTTTGTCTTTTTAAGACACGCCAAATACTGGTTTTCTTTTCATAGGAACTCCCCTCAGGTTCTTTAAATTTGCCCTTGGATATCTTGGAATACAGTACAGTGCCTTCCATTAGGGCAGAGAAAAGTAAACCATGGATCAGCGGTTCTCAAACCACAGGCGTTACCAGAATTTAGGAGTAGCAGGTAGATGGGCCTAATTTGCACATGAAGGAATAGCTGGAGACAATACAACTAAACAGCTGCAATATTTTAATGCCGGCCCTTAAGCATAAAAAAAAAACAGCCATATTTATAAATGTGAATAACAATGTGCTTAGCAAAAGTAAAATTTCAGCTTTGAAGTTGAACTTTCACTAAGAAGATTTTTTACTCTGAAAACAAGACACAGAAACATAATATGCTGCTTCATTGCTATTTCCATTTCAGAACATTTTAATAAGATACGCTAGGGACTGTCTGTACTAATAAGCACACTCAGATTTGCCTCGAGTCCCTCACTTTTGCATTTATTAGAGCACAAACTGGAATGTATTTGAAGTTTTTTTTCCTGTAAGATGGATAGGCGAAAGTAATCGTTCCAAAAATCATGACCCAAGCACATGGGCATGATGTTCCTTAAATATTCTATGCTTTGTCTTAATAAGGTCATAAAATACAAGTTGTATTACTTCAATGTCATTAATTCTATGACTCCTCCTGTAAAACTCTCATCTCTACTGTTCAATTTCATTTTTATCCTTTTCTCAATTGCCTAGTGCAAAAACCTTGCATCAAAAAGTCTTGTAAAAGCATTGTATATTTCAATAGTTCACAATTGTGTGTTTTAACAGCCATGTACAGTACTTTTTTTTTAAATGTCACATTTAACACAAATCTAATAGCAATAATGTAACAGATTAACCAACATCTCTTCAAAACGTTCAAAGCATTGATGCTACAGTACATCTTCACAACATAGGCATTCAAAATGATACATGACACAGCAATCCCAGCAATAGCCTACATGTGTTTTTTTTTTAAATAAATCAGTTCTGTAGTATTAGATAATACTTACTACTTTTTATTTTAAACTTCAACGCAATGCTATTTGTAATGAGTTTTAATATGGTGAGCATCCTTTGATCTCTATAGCTGGCGTTAGCCCACCTCCCCAGCTATGCAAGATCTGTGTAACAATTTCATGTTTGTGATAATTGTTGCCAATATTCCCAGCAGTTAGAGCAGTAAACTGTAAAAATAGATAATGTTTCCTTAGAAATAGAAATATACATTGTAGCTGCTGAGTTACACTGACTAAAGGATTGATTTGAAACTGAAAGGCAGCCATTTAGTGAACCCTGGGAAACAGGATTTTGCTGATCGATCACAGGATAACCAATCGATTGACAGCTTTGGTAATTCATTTTCAATAAAGGTAATCCACGGCTTCATGTATATTAAAACAATTTTTTTTTAAACTTTACTTTCATTAAACTGTATATTGATGTTATGTGGCCAATTTAGTAAATTGTAATTACCCATCAACATACAATAAATTTATTAAAACAAATTTTGATCGCGACCTGGGTGGGGTGGCTCTCCCCGACCTCTCCTATAATCACGCTTCTCAATACCGTCATCTGACACACCAGCAGTCTCCCCATAATACAAGAGTCTGGGTTGACATGAAAAGTAACTTGGTTTTCCCCCCAGACATTCGCTCCCTATATTGACTGTCCAAGGGGTATAAAGAACCCTCTCTCCGATCTTTCCCAACCATAAGCCACTCACTGTATCTATGGGACAAACACAAAATGAAACACAATATAATCTTCCAAAACTCCTTAATGGTCCCACTGTTACGGAACCCAGACTTCCTCCCAATCCACATAGGGAGTTCGGGGAAGCTGGTATCACCAAGCTACATGACATGTCTCCTCTGACAAATTAATCCCAATTGAATTGCTGTAGCGGGAGTGGTTCTGATACATGCAATGGGACCATTTTATGTCCAAGTGGTTGGCAATGACCCCAACTACCTCATCAACATACATTGAAAGTGTGTGTGGGGACAGAGCCGGCTGCATGGCTTTATCTCATCCGTATACCAGATAATCCGTAACCCACATAGAGAGGCAGAAGCAGGTTCATGCTGCAGTGGGAGAGGGATGTGGGAGTCCCGCTGGGCATAGAGTACTTGTAAGACATCTCTGAGACTTCAGCCTCAAGTTCCATATGCCTTACCACAAAAGAAAACAAGTAGAAAATATTACACAGAAGGTACCTGGCGCCAGTACAGCTAAAGTGTTTTAGGAATGCAAAACAAAGGGATGTGAAGGAAGGTGAAGGGGTGAGGTGAGGAAGTGGATTGGGCGCTCCCTGGTGAACCAATATTGTTGTTGGGAATACAACTAATAACACACAATATAACACCAGTAGTGAAATAGTGAAAAAATGAATGTGTGTAAAAGCAGCTCAACTTCCTCTGATGGGACAGTTCCAGGTCCCAGAAGGGTAGATTGTTTCTTGGAGATGAGGAGGAGCGCAGGTAGGTGTAGCAAAATATGCAAAAAAGAATAACAAATATATAGTGCAGATGGTAAACACTGTGTAAGTAGATGTAATCTATAGAATAGAACTCACATAGATCGCAGAAAATATCACGTGTCAGAGATCCTTCTCTCTCTGACTGGAGCCCTTTAAATGGTAGCAGGGAAATCCCTCAAGGCACGGATATGTATGGATAAGAAGAAAAGCCACAATAGTGCATACTATTCCAATAATGTATTAATCATACAAATAACACGAGTATATTACACTCACATTCGCCATGTATAAATCGGGTGGGGGAGAGAACCGCAGCTCGTTGCATAATGGTGTAGGTGTAGGCAGTTTCACAGCATTCAGGATTCTCTTCCGCGTGTGTCACAGCCGTCGCGTCACTTCCGCTATCGCGTCACGGCTGAGGGCGGAAGTTCCCAATGGAAGAGATCTTAGACCGAGTTCTGCCAGTCCTTCAGAGCTTGTTCTCTCTCTTCAAACTCTACGCGTTTCGCCAGATGCTTCGTCAGGACTAGGCATCTGGCGAAACGCGTAGAGTTTGAAGAGAGAGAACAAGCTCTGAAGGACTGGCAGAACTCGGTCTAAGATCTCTTCCATTGGGAACTTCCGCCCTCAGCCGTGACGCGATAGCGGAAGTGACGCGACGGCTGTGACACACGCGGAAGAGAATCCTGAATGCTGTGAAACTGCCTACACCTACACCATTATACAACGAGCTGCGGTTCTCTCCCCCACCCGATTTATACATGGCGAATGTGAGTGTAATATACTCGTGTTATTTGTATGATTAATACATTATTGGAATAGTATGCACTATTGTGGCTTTTCTTCTTATCCATACATATCCGTGCCTTGAGGGATTTCCCTGCTACCATTTAAAGGGCTCCAGTCAGAGAGAGAAGGATCTCTGACACGTGATATTTTCTGCGATCTATGTGAGTTCTATTCTATAGATTACATCTACTTACACAGTGTTTACCATCTGCACTAAATATTTGCTATTCTTTTTTGCATATTTTGCTACACCTACCTGCGCTCCTCCTCATCTCCAAGAAACAAAGTGTTTTAGGGCCTGCGGGCCATTTGGCACAGTTAGACACATACAGTATGATGGGCTTTCCCCAAGATAAATATGCTGGACCACATTATGGTTAAGCTAATCACGAGAATCCTGGGAACCACAGTGTAACTGTGCCCCTGTGTGGCACTTCTCAACAAGCCCAATCATGACCACCCCCACGTGGCATGCAAAACGGTGGAACATATTGTCATGGCAGCCCACGGCTGTGTGGCGACTCAGTGGAGACAGCTAGACCCCCCACGCATAGACAAAATAAAAAAATACAATTTGGCACATGATATCAATTGAAAAGCTCACAAGCTTCTTATCAAATAGATGCCCTAACTTTACCAGAATCTGGGACTGCTAGATTAGATTCTTCAATGATCCCCCAATGGATAGGGACATGGTCCAAGCACGAGGAAGTCCCACGGGTCTCCCTGGTCATGGCCCATGCAAAGAGAGGTCCCCCCAGGTAAAACTGTGAGATTTCAGACATGATAAGAGACACTTTCAATTACGCCTACACCCACCTATACCCCCACAGATGACTACAACAAACAATGAATGCATTCATACAGCTGTTACGGTATGTTCTTCTGTCTCTCCTCTCCCTATTATTCCTCCCACTGTAAAATGCAGTATATGACTGTATGCAGCCACACAGATGTTGTGTCTCTCCTGTTTCTTCTTTCTGTATCTTAATTGAACTCTTTTTGCAAATAAAAAGTTTAAAAAAATAAGCTATTTTGAAAAAAAAGATGTGTGGTCATCAACTCCAATCCTCGCGTCCCCGCCTCCACCCCAACAGGTCAGGTTTTCAGGACATCCCAGAGTCAGCACAGGTGGCTCAAACATATGTTGAGCCTCTGATTGAGCCACCTGTGCTGAAGCAGGGAGTGATTGAGTCACCTACGCTGAAGCAGGGACTGATTGAGTCACCTATGCTGAATCTATGATATCCTGAAAGCCTGACCTGTTAGGGTGGGATTGGGGAGGGGGTGGGGGGCTTGAGGACTGGAGTTGAGCCTTCCTGGTCTATGCTAAGAGTTGGATACAGTTTAAGAATACAATGTTGTAGTTCAGGCTTCAATGGGTCAGTCCTGCCTAGGACAAATGTGAACTAAGGACAGTGCCATGTTTAATAGGTTAAATGTAGCTAGATGACACCTTTAAAAAATGGAAAAGTATACATTAAGTAATTTTAAATATTTTTTTTTATAACTGTTAACATTCCCATGGTAAATGGGTATATTTTATCATCACAATTGTTAGATTAGCTTTGTTCCTGTGTTTGCAAATGAAACAGATAAACGTTAGAAACATATGTGCTTGAATCCCTGTTTCTCGACAAGAAACAATACATATTTTTTTTGTATGAAGGTACAGTTAAGACAGTTATTTTAAGGATTGATTTAATCTGTTAAGGAAAACTAATTACGCTGATAATTTGTTTTAAAAAGCTGCCCCTTTAAGTGGTAGCCTGAATATCTATATAGCTTACATTAATGCTATATGAGAAATGTTTAGATTCATCTTAGATAAGCTTCCCAAAATGTTTAAGAAATATTGATGCGGTTAAGCAATGTTTAACATTCATTTACCATACACTTTATTATGATAAAAATATCATTTAAACTTAACAAAAGGACTGAGAAAAAGAAAGACGTGTTTTGAATGATAATACAAGAAATTATACATGTATCAAGACAAAAAACCTAGTAATAATGTGTTAGTTTACAGCGCATGGTATCTTAATTCAGCATTTACAGTAACTAATTGCACACAACAATTTCAATACTTAAAACATACCTTACACAGTCAGTCTACCTATTTTGGTTATAAACATAAAGATGAAGTTAACCCCTTCAGCACTGAAAGGGATAACATGTGTTGATGAGAAAAATATATCACGGAAGAGAGACATTCTCTTAGGCAACTACAGATGTAGCCAATGTTACCGCTCCAGTTAGCGTGGCACATGGTGTCAATGCTGGCAGGTCATTTAACACGAGATTTGACGTGGTGCCATTGAAACAAATGTTGACGGGCGCAAAATGATGTACCACCAGGTGCGGATGTAATCTTTGAAAAAATTGCAGAAGACTATGCATGTCCCATTTGATGCCACTAGCATGTATTCAAGTTGTTGGGTGAATTTGTCATGTAAAGTGATTTATGATTCGAGCCAAGAGTGACATTTAAACTGATCCATAAAGACTTTTAGGAATACTGAATAAATCAAGTTAAATAGTCTATATATCAAACTCTCTCAAAGTTTAACCAGACATATTATGATGCTCTTGAGGCTGCATGAAATGCAAGGAATATGGTGTCCATTTTAGGACACCTTATTGGATCATACTATAGTCATGGCTGCTCCAGCTGTCTTTCTGCCCCCTGTCACGTAAGTTCTCCTAGGTACAGACAGTGACAGACTATCGTGTGGGGTTTGCCCCTCTCACGCAGCCTCCCTGAGTGGCAGGAGAGGTGGTGAACTGGGTCTGTCTTGCAGCCTATCATGGTGCAGACCCTGTGCCCTCCCGTTTGAATGAGGTAGGATGTTCTAAATTATAGGAGTCACTTCTCTTCCACCCCTCCTGGGGAGAGGAGTGTGTGTGTTGGAGTTCCCTTCAGCCCCTCATGTGTGGAGGAGCCAAGATCTGTGCTTATCAGAAGGCCTCATCACATTATCTGCTGGCTAGCACCATCAAAGGGCCTGAAACCCCTACTCTACTATACACAACGCTGTTATACCATCCTGCGGTGGTTGCTACAAATAAAGATCCCATTTATATACTTCTGGCTGAGTTGCAGTCTATTAGCCTGAAGTATAGGAGTAAGACTGTCATGATAAGGACTGCCTGCATTTATACTGCATCCTGCTGTGACTGGAGGTGCTGTCACCACATGAAAAGAACCAAAGGATCACCAAAAGCCTGTCCTGTTACCCCACAACATCGCGGACACTCAGCTCTCCTGGACCCTCACAGACATCATTAGCAGCAATATGTTTCGAGAGAAAGGGGGAAACAAGGCTACAAAACTAACCTCTATCCTCCAACACTGCTTCCTCCTATCTCACCGGAGGCAGCAGCTGGAAGTCGCAGTGGAGTGGTTCCCGCCATCTATAGCTGGACATTTCTGATGTGCCAGCGTTTGTACCAGCACTGTAGTAGTAACGTTTCAGGTGTGTAGGGATTAGTTCTGTAGTGGAAGGTAACCGGTGTAACGTTGAGCCGGTACAGGTGCGCCGACGAGTATTCTTAAACTTGCCTTAAACTTGCCTTGGAAAATCTGGGGCAATCACCAACAAGGTCCAGGTACGTGCTGGGTACATGCTGCAACATGTCAGTGACATTTCTGCAGACAGACTAATGGCCCATCGGATTAACACAGCAGGGGTCCCTGGCAGTCCCATTCAGTTTGAATGGGACTGCCAGGGACCCCCGCTGTTAATCCGATGGCCATTAGTCTGTGTGCAGAAATGTCACTGACATGTTGCAGCATGTACCAAGTATGTACCCAGCATGTACCCGGGTCTTGTTGGTGATTGCCCCAGATTTGTTTTAGAATACTCGTCGGCACTACAGTACATCACAAACGTCCAGCTTCAGACTGCGGGAAACCACTCCGCTGTTGCTTCCAGCTGCTGCCTCCGGTATCTATGTCAGCTGCTGCTTCCAACTGTTAACCATTATGACCACGGTATTATATATAGCATTTAGCTGGTATACTGATTGTTGTAGTAAAGGGGGGACATTTTTTAGAAACTCCTTTCCCTCCAGTAGGCTCCATGTGACACTGAGTACCTTCCATTATGGAACTAATCCCTACACACCTGAACCGTTGTTTCCACCTTTCCTGCAGCCCTTAGAAGATAGCTGTGCTTGCTGCAACACCTGGCTCCCTCAGCCTATAAGAAGCCACCTGTTACCCATCTCTGGTCTTCCAGAAGCCTTGCTACTGTAGATGTACGCGGTTTTCTATACTTTTTGCAGCCTTTTTTATAGCCCTGTTTTCTGTCCTGGTAGCAGAACATTCTTGCTGTTTGTTCCTGTCCTGTCTACCGATCCATCTTGTTGTTGTTCCTGTCCTGTTTACATACTCACCTCACTGTTTCTCCTGTCTTGTTCTGCGGTTGATCCTATTGTCTTCCCGGCTGCCCTGACAACAGAACGCCTGGCTACCCCTCCTCCGGCTTCCTTCTGGATCTGGATTCCTGCTCCACCTTTCTGCTACATCTCCAGATTATTCTGCAATTCTAACACTCCCCGTTGATTTCCCCCCTTCAGACCCGACAGCGCCTCAATGCTTTTATTACTCCCAAAACAACTATCACCAAAATTAATCCGTAGAGCCCAAAATAAAAGCAAATCTGAGCATGATGTATACAGGAACCTGCATGCGTTTAAGTTTTGGAAGTAATTATCAAATCAAAATATCACGTGCTAGCACATTCACACATCTCAGTCAAGTCTACAACCCTGCTTTTACCCATTATCTTCCACTGCAGCAAGTGACTCTGGGTAATGACGTGCAAATGAGCACTCACGGTGTGTCACTTTTTGCTTGTTGTTCATTTCACAATACAACCCCAACAGGCGTATGCCTGCCATATAACAGTTTTATCTAGCACAGCATGAGTAAAAGAAGTGCATAGCCAGTACACCTAAACACAGACAGCTGTTTCGACCTTTTGGATCACATTATCAGTGCAACGTTAGTTACTGGCTATGCCACTTGAAGCTGGTAGTGGTTACAATCAGACACGTCCGTGGGCTGCGATGTGGGAGAATTTAAACATGGCAGTGATACCGGCAAGCCATAACGTGGCCTGTAACTCGGGAAGCAAGGGGTCCCCGGACCTGAAATTAATGCGATTCAGCTCCAGAGCACCGGCTTCTACAAAGACTAAGAAGAAAAAGAAACCTAGTGAGTGAGCACTCAGTCACAGAATGTGTAATGTGATTGTATATAAAATATAATTTTATTGTCATCAACGAATATAAAATAAAGGGATTTAAAATAAACAGCAACAAAGTAACTGTCAAAAGTTAACCCCTGACTTGCTGGATCGGATCAGACAAGAGGTCCTATTGTGAGAATACACTCATTGGTGGTCAGATCCAGCAAGTCAGGGGTTAACTTTTGACAGCCATATTAGTAGTGACTATATAAACCCTCACTAACCCAAAGGGACCTCCCCCTATGAGTTACGTTCCCTGAAGAAGCGTTCTTATGTGAAACGCGCGCGTTGGCCACAGTCCCCCACACACGCGGGATGCTACCATTGCGGCTGCAACATTAACTGATATTCTATCTAAGTTGCGGCGTCCCGCGTTTATTGTTATTACCACTGTTTAACGATCCTGCGTGTAGCTACACTACTCGGCGGGCTCTATTTTGCAACAGGGGATCTTTATTTCTCACTGCTCATTATTGTAGGCATGTCCTCGAACACATCAGCATTGATATAAGATGATCAGTGCTGATGTAGGGGACTATGCATGTTATAAGTCAGTGTTAGTGTCAATTACCTCTTGGCTCTGGATGTGCTGGTATTGAATACCTGATACATAGGGGGCTATGCACTAAGCTCAATGGCTTTGCGTTCTGATTTGGCCAAAAAACAGGTTCTTTAAAATGTGAGGCCGGGGACGTGATTCACTTGAGGCCATTTTTTAACGTACCTGCTCAAAATAGCTCAGAACAGCCACAGTGATTTTTTTCCCCCTGCTAGCTTTCTTAACCTTTACGCACGCTAGCTGATAGAAAAAAAAGCCGCATGTAACATTTGCATGGAGATTCTGTATCTCCATGCAAGACTGTTACAGGCGATCGTACATTAAATAAATACATTTTAATAATAGTGTACATGAGCAGGGGGTCTCCAGAGCTGAATCGCATTGGTTTCAGGTCCGAGGACCCCCTACTTCAGGAGATATAGGCCCCGTTATGGGATGCCGGTATCCCCTGCACTTTAAAGATTCCCCTGCACATCTACACTAATATTAAAACACACATAACAATAAATAATAATTCATTACCGTAGCGGCTATCTGCTATGGTAATGAAGCTGCTTTAATGTATTTTTAATAATAGTGTGCGGGAGCAAGGGGTCCCCTGAGCTGAACCGCATTGATTTCTGCCTCAGAGACCCCCTGCTTCCCGAGTACAGGCCCCGGTATGGGGCATCGGGTGCCAGTGCCGCCGCCATCTTTATAGCGTCCAAGACGCGACGTGGGCTCTATAAAGATGGTGTCGACACTGGCACCAATGCCCCAAACCGGGGCCTGTAACTTGGGAAGCAGGGGGTCTCTGAGGCAGAAATCAATGCGGTTCAGCTCAGGGGACCCCCTGCTCCCGCACACTATTATTAAAATTTACATTAATGCAGCTTCATTACCTTAGCGGATAGCCGCTAAGGCAATGAAGGGGTTAAGGCACATTAGCATGTTAAATGGGGACAATTGCCCCCAATTAACAACACACATCCCCCCCCTTAACACATACAGTACTGTAATGGGCAAAATTACTATTATCCACATATGGATAATAATGCATTTGCCCATTTTAAATACATAGAAACTACAATAAATACAGTAAAAACATTTACACTTACCTTTTACAGGCACCCACGATGAAGGCCGTCTTCATCCTCATCTTCATCCTGCCCATGCCCCTCCGATGCTGTAAGACATACACAATAATAAAAACATCCAATGTAATGTCCCCTAACCCCTTAATCACCATAGCGGTTATTAACCGTAATTAAGGGGTTAACCCACCCTCACCCACCACTCGGGAGGCCTACATACCCTCCCCCACTATCCCCCCACCCCGTGAGGCCTAACCACCCTCACCCACTACCCAGCCGGGAGGCCTACCCACATAACCTTGGGGCCAATACCCCCTCTCACTACCCCCAGTACCCACAATAAAAACAATACACAGCCCCACAATAAGCATCATTCTATTTATTAAATACATAACCCACCCCTGTGCCCCCCCATCAATACATTATTTATCCTTTTACATACAGGGTTCATACCCCAGGCCAACGCGAGTCCCCAGTAGGCCTAATGGGTCACCTCACAGACCTACAGGTTACCAGCATCTTGTTTCATACAGGTTCTGGAGGCCTGTTGGTGGGTCCCGCCAGGCACCATGGCCCACCAGGTGGACTCCGCGGGTCACCGTGGGCCACAATTGGGTCCCCACGGTAGGCCCGTGGATGTCTGGGAGCCCCGGGTCAGACCCACAGGTGTCAGAAGGGCCTCGGGTGGTTCCCACGAGGGTCAGGGGACCCACGGGTGCTCACTACGGGTCCGCGGTGCCCCCACGGATGTGGGGCCACCGGTTCTTCCCCGCAGGTGTCACCCGTGGACCACACAGCCTGGTACCCGTGAGATACAGAGGTCTCACGCAGAACCAAAGGAACAAACCCTGAATGTAAAAAAAATAAACCGGACCTATACATTCAATACATACATCCACCCCCCCCCCCGCCGCCCCCCAACACATACAGTACAATAATGTGCAAAATAACTATTATCCAGATATGGATAATAGATTTTTTGCCCATTATGAAACACATAAAACATGCATAAATCAAAACATGAATTTTTAATCTTAAAATCACCACATTGCATGTTACAATAAATCAAGCATCGATTGTAAATATAAACCAACAAACCAGCAGCTACACAAATGTATATGAAATGTCCCACAATTGCATTAAGTGTGTACATGATGCAATTAATCTGTGCATCATGTAACATTATGAAAAATATATGTAACAATAAAATACACTATGAACAATGTCCCCTAAGCACCAATGCCATCCTGAAAATCAAATAGAAACTAAACAACATCAATACAATTAGCATCAATCAATTAATCCATTTCCTCAAACAATTACAATACAATACAAATCAATTATACAATTCCCTATTCAATTCCTAAAGACAAACCATTGCCAAACAAATTCTAATTTAAAGTAACCACCATCATTCCAATCTAACTACCAGAAATAAGCCATTACAAATAACCTGTCACTAAATACAAATTACATTATTCACACCAATGACAAAATAAAGCAGATAAATACATTAGCCATACATGAAAAGAACATAAACATTAGCAAAACAATCAATTATTATCCCTGTATGTTTTTCCATATAGATAGATAAACATAATATACAGGGGCAATAATATAGCATAAAATACAATGCATTTACATACAAAAATCACATAGAATACACCCATTCAGTGTCCGTGAATGTATGTATATACATAGATACATTCACGGGCATTAAATGGGACTGAAAAAATAAAAGACATGAATCAAAAATCAAAAAAACCTGTAAAAGTTAAAATAATAAACTTTTCTTTTGTTTACTCACCATTAGATGCCCACTCACCGAAATCCAGGCGACTCGGAAGCACAGGAACCAATCCACAGGTAACCATAAAATAATAAACCCTTACAATCCACGTCTGTGTCTTCTTTCTTCTATTTTTAATCCTTCCCGTCTGTCTTGGGGTCTTCTTTTCTACTTTGGGGTCTTCTCCGTCTTCTTCCATCTTCTTCCGTCTTCTTCCGTCTTCTTACGCCACGCCCTTCTTTTCTTCTTAGGAGGGGAGGTGTTCCCTCCTCGGCGACTGGCTTCAAAATGAGACGACATAGGCTTTTATAGGCCTATTACGTCACATTTTGGTCAAATGTTTCCCACGGTCCTAACTGGACCGTGAAAAACATGTGATTTGGCCGGAAAAAAAAAAAATGATGACGTCATTTAAAGGCAATGAAAGCACAGCCAATCAGAATGGCTGTGTTTCAATTGCCTTTAAGATTACGTCATCAAAAGAAAGATGGCTGGCGACACATGGTACGGTAGCCAATCAGAGCGTGGGAACTCCATCCCAACTCTGATTCATAATGGGCAAATAATCTATTATCCATATCTGGATAATAGTTATTTTGCACATTATTGGACTGTATGTGTTGGGGGGGAGGGGTGGATGTATGTATTGAATGTATAGGTCAGGTTTATTTATTTTACATTCAGGGTTTGTTACTTTTGGTTCTGCGTGAGACCTCTAGAGACCACCTGAGGTGTCCTCGGGTATCTCACGGGTACCAGGCTGCGTGGTCCACGGGTGACACCTGCGGGGAAGAACCGGTGGCCCCACATCTGTGGGGGCACCGCGGACCCATAGTGTGCGGGTAAGAACCGGTGGCTCCACATCTGTGGGGGCACCGTGGACCCGTAGTGAGCACCCGTGGATCCCCAGACCCCCGTGGGAACCACCCGAGGCTCCTCAGACACATGTGGGTCTGACCCGGGGCTCCCAGACATCCGCGGGCCTACTGTGGGGACCCAATTGTGGCCCACGGTGACCCGCGGAGACCACCTGGTGGGCCATGGTGCCTGGCGGGACCCACCAACAGGCCTCCAGAACCTGTGTGAAACAAGTTGCTGGTAAACTGTAGGTCTGTGAGGTGACCCGTCGGGCCCACCGGGGACTCGCCTGGGCCTGGGGTATGAACCCTGTATGTAAAAGAATAAATCATGTATTTATGGGGGGGCATAGGGGGCGGGTAATGTATTTAATAAATAGAATGATGTTTATTGTAGGGCAGTGTATTGTTTTTATTGTGGGTACTGGGAGTGGGGGAAGGGGTTATCGACCCCAAGGGTATGTGGGTAGGCCCCCCTGCTGGGTAGTGGGTGAGGGTGGTTAGGCCTCACGGGGTGGGGGGTTAGTGGGGGAGGGTATGTAGGCCTCCCGAGTGGTGGGTGAGGGTGGGTTAACCCCTTAATGACTGTAGCGGTTAATAACCGCTATGGTGATTAAGGGGTTAGGGGACATTACATTGGCTATTGTGATTGTTGTGCATGTTTTGCAGCACCGGAGGGGCATGGGCAGTATGAAGATGAGGATGAAGACGGCCTTCATCGTGGGTGCCTGTAAAAGGTAAGTGTAAATGTTTTTACTGTATTTATTGTAGTTTCTATGTATTTAAAATGGGCAAATGCATTATTATCCATATGTGGATAATAGTAATTTTGCCCATTACTGTATAGTATGTGTTAGGGGGGTGTATTTAGTTATAAATATTGTTTATTATTTTTGGAGGTGCAACATTGGTACCGCAGACCCGCGGGTACCCCGGGACTCCCGTGGGGACCCAGGGACGGCCACGGGGTCCGCCGAGGACACCAACGCGACCCCTGTGCTCCCTCGGGGACCCCCGCAGGGTCAGCTGGGGACACCCGCCGGCCTGTTGTATGGGTGTTGCGCATTCAAAGATGAAAAGCAATAATTTTTTCTAAGTCCAACTATTTTTGCGTCTACTCTGACCTGACGTGTTCTGATCAACGCAACTTTCGCGTACGCTAAGGTTGCGTTGCTTAGTGCATCCCGCTTAAGGGCAGAATTTAACGCAAACAAGGTTACGAACGAGCAAAGTTGGACTTAGAAAAAGTTCCGGAAAAAAGTAATTTTTAGAGCGCAAAGAGCCTGTTTGCGTTGCTTAGTGCATCGGGTTGAGCAAAAAATCGCGTTCTAAGTGCACTTTGCGCTCTAAAAGTGACTTATCGGAGCTTAGTGCATGACCCCCATAGTCACTAACTTTGCCACGATTGCAATTGTCTTTCATTTTTGTGTAACCATCCCTGTGGTCTGTGCAGGAAGCCATATGTTTCTTACACTCACGGCATAATTCGCTTACCAAGATCTGCACTAACAGTTGTTTTGGGGTTGACCGGGTGATCAGATCAATCACCGTCAGTCTCGCAGCACAGCAACCTATCTACTTTGGGTTGCTAACTTACTGTGACCAGTCAGGTTAGTGGCTAAACATCACCATTTACCTTATAACATAGCAGCCTGCTCATATAGGGTTGCTACTTTGCTGGCAGTGGTCAGGTGATTGGATTTGGCACACTGGTTACCTCACAATATAGCAGTATATGCACACTGGGCTACTGCATCTCCGTGATCGGTCGGGTGTTGTTAATCTTCCACTCACAGCACAGTTGCTCTTTTACATCAAGCTATGGTGCCATTCATACATATAATTGACACTCCTTTCTTATACAGGGATATAACCATATGCAAGACACCTTGGTTCATTGTAGGTGTGTTTGCGGATCCCTTTGTGATTACTACATGTATTAACTACCTCATTACAGTTACCCTATGCAGTAGTTTGTCCCTATTGATGGAATAGCGTCTATATGCCCCCTTAAAGGAACAATCTCTGCAGGTTCACTATGTTAAACAATTGAGGTTACCTATACTTACTATCATTTAGGGTATCTTTAGGCCACTTTGATATATTTTAGCCTTCAGCTAGTTGGGTCCAATTTACCCACATATATCACTGGCCATTAAGGTAGTTATTACAGCAGTGAACGATATTAACCCCTATTTCGATCATGCTGTTATCTACAGCATGGGATTTTGACCTATTGTCATATCTCCCATATGTATAATCAACAGAGCTTTTACAGCAATGTTATTCTGATTACAGTTACTTTGTTGCTGTTTATTTTAAATCCCTTTATTTTATATTCGTTGATGACAATAAAATGATATTTTATATACAATCACATTACACATTCTGTGACTGAGTGCTCACTCACTAGGTCTCTTTTTCTTCTTAGTCTTTGCCATTGCACCCTACCTAGAAAGCACCTCACTCCTACTATTTAGCTGTGCGGGGGCTCCCCTCTGCGTGTAACCACCTGCTTCTATATTGTGTTGTTAAAATAAAAGCCCCACGATCGCCTGTTAGAGGCGCGCAGAGGGAGAGTGATTCAGTCTCACTCGTACTACGCGTCTATTACAGACAGGTGCAGCCCGGTAGGATTCACACAGTGGGAGTCCCATTCAGACGCAGGGACTCTCGCTGTGTTAATCCCGATGGGCCATTACAGGCTGCTATGGACTGTTCCACGGAGGGTCCTCGCTTTTGCACACTGGGCTCCGTCCCATGCTCGCGGGAGCTGATAGATAGGAAAGACTGCAGCTGTAAGTTATGGGGAGCAAAAACATGACAAACATCCTCCACTGTACAGTGTACAACAAATAAAAATACAACTTTAGAGCACATTCACATGTCTCAGGCAGGTCTGCAACCCGGCTTTTCCCCATTATTTCTTAGCATACAGTGCTCCCACTGCAGCCAGGGATTAACTAAGATTTCACGTGATCTACATGGGATTTTCTGTTAGAAATAATTTTCCCACGGATGTTTACATCTGATCATCAAACCACAAAAGAGACATTGAAGAGACCAAAATATTCCCAATACAATTAACACATGAAATCCAATAGCATGTAAATCAAGCCTGAAGAAAATTAAAAGGATGCTTGTTAATATATATTTTGATTAAACAAAATACACATGGGGTTTATTATAAAACGTGGCAAAGAGATTATTGAATTTGGTGCAGAGAAAGAAAAAAAAATGTTCCCCAGGTAATATTCAGTATACGTTTAACTTTGGAATTGGATAGCTATATTGAGAATATTTGTGAGGGGACCTATTACACTCCATTAAATCTTGTGAAAGTTACTTTTTTTTGCTGCATCTTCAAAGGACATACAGTACTGTACTTGAAAATGAGGCACATGTCTAATTGTGTTCTTTCCTGGTAAGATACTAAATCTTAATAAAAGAAAACATTGCTATTTATGAACTTTCATAAACACCCAGAATCCCAGCAAGCTCAAGAAACCCCAAAACATACCACTCTGTGTGTGTGTGTGTGTGTGTGTGTGTGTGTGTGTGTGTGTGTGTGTGTGTGTGTGTGTGTGTGTGTGTGTGTGTGTGTGTGTGTGTGTGTGTGTGTGTGTGTGTGTGTGTGTGTGTGTGTGTGTGTGTGTGTGTGTGTGTGTGTGTGTGTGTCAAAAGGAGTGCTACTGAGTGTGGCCAAATCTATACAACAAAAGACATAAAAGCCCAATGCTACATCCAATATGACAAAAATACACAGTGAAATACTTATATATTCGCATGGAAAAGGGTCATTTAGTTAAACCCTTTGGCCAAAGCGTTATAAGCCTGCAAGCCACAACAGAGCATGACCATTAGCAGGTCCTAACACATTCTGATTAGAATTCTCATTTACCTCTATTTGAAGGGAGAATGACCACATTGGATCTGTCCAAACCCGGTAACATGAAACAGACCTGCTAACATAGAAAGTGGGGAGGGGCGAGTAGTGTTAGGACCTGCTAATGGTCATGGCTTGATGTGGCTTGCAGGCTTATAACACTATGGCCAAAGGGTTTAACTAAATTACCCTTTTTCAAGAGAATATATAAGTATGTAACTGTGTATTTTTGTCATATTGGATATAGCATTTGGCTTTTCTGTCTTTTGTTGTATTTATGAACTTTAAATGAACATTTGGCTTAACATCAATGAGCTGATCTTTAGGCATAATGCAGACTCCTTGATCCAAAAACATTACTGTCAGTAAAAGAACCCAAACTTTAAAGAGACCACAAACTCCCCACAACAGACATATTACTATCAAACACAGAGAAGAACACTGTATGAAGTAAAGACACAAACATACAGATACGGCCCTATATATAATGCACTCAAGGTCTGTGGGATAGAGTGCCCTACTGAGTGAATAGTTGCAGTACAAAAGAGATAGCCTGGTCCAAGTAGTAAGGTAAATGATTATTTATTAAAATATTTTTTATTAGGAATAAACTATTAAAATATAATTAAACCAGTCTAATGTTGTGAGTGTAGGAACTGAAAATTAAAATATTCCGTGCTGATGTCCCGTAGGGGTCTATAAATAGCAAGATATACTAAATATGTAACACCTGCACAATGATAACCGTGCAAGTAAGGAGTCCAAGTAAGACTAAAAAAATCAGCACAATGAAAAACCAGAAGCACAGGTGCCCAATGCCTATTGTTACGTGGCTGAAAGGGCTGCTTCTGATAGGTCATGACGTCACTGGATAGCCTGTAAATCGTAGCACTCACAGAAACACTGGTGTGTTGGTCAATAGATATCAACTAGCATGTAATGCCTCTCAGAAATATGTAATACTGTACAAATATTAACAATTGAGGGCAACAATGCAGTGTGGTAAATAACGGTGTGAGGTGAATGTAAGCCCACAGACTGATTGAAGACACACAGGTGCACACTTGCAGTATTTGCCACAGTAATAAGTGGACAAACACGTATGTGGAGTAGCTGAATTCGCTAAATTGGCAGTGGAGAGCCCCGCATATACTATCCCTGAGCGCCAGTAACTACGCACAGGGACGGAAGTGAAATAAGAGGTCCCTATACACCAATATATGCTGACCCTGCGAGGATATAAGTGCTGCAGGATCGTGTACTCCCAAAAGCTGACCCTCAATAACATACCCCTACAACACACGGGGGGGGAGAGGGGTGGGGAGAGGAGAGAAAGGAGGGAGAGAGGACCCTGTCCGGAATTCTCTAAGGGTCCACATTTAGAGACTTATGAGAGATTAGTGGAAAGAGATCTGCAGCTTTTAGCTAAAGGCTATAATTTCTCAACTTCAGAACACAATAATTTGTCAAAAGAGGAAAATCAGCATCTATCTAATTTAAAGAAAAGAAGTGATATTATAATAAAGAATGCAAATAAAGGGGGAGCTGTAGTGGTCTTGAGTTCTGAAATGTACCATACTGAAGCATTAAGACAGCTTAGTAACACCGAAGCTTATTGCAAACTCACTACTGACCCCACACAAATGTACCTCAAAGAGGTTGGGAAACTTATAGATTTAGGTAAGGAGTTGCGGGTTTTGTCCAAGCAGGAAGCGGAGTTTCTTTTCAATCCTTTTCCCACTGTGCCTGTTTTTCACCATCTCCCAAAGATTCATAAGTCACTTACATGCCCTCCAGGCAGACCAATCATTTCCAGCATTGGATCTTTGGGAGATGGTGTATCCAGGTACGTGGATTTATTTTTACAACCATTGGTTCAAAAGTTATCCTCTTTTTTAAGAGACTCCTTTGATTTACTTACAGACATTGGACAAATCACATGGTGTCACTCTTACATATGGGTCACACTAGATGTGACCTCACTCTACACGATCATTGAGCACTCTAAGGGTATAAAAGCAGTGAGTCACTTTCTCAATTTATCTAATCTTCACTTGGCACAAATCACCTTTATTATGGATTGCATTCTGTTTTTGTTGCAGCATAATTACTTCACGTTTGATGATCAATATTTTTTACAGACACAGGGGACCGCTATGGGCACATCATTTGCACCTTCGTATGCCAACTTATTCATGGGCTTTTGGGAGACTTACCACATTTTCGGTGACAATAATCCTTACAGACAATATATTAAATTCTATCGTCGCTATATCGATGACTTACTTTTGATTTGGTGTGGGGATACACAGACACTTTTATCATTTTTAGATTATATTAATACCAATGACTGTAATCTCAAATTTACTCATATCATACATGATCATCATATTGATTACTTGGATCTGCATCTATATGTAGATACCAATCTACTGATACAAACAGACATTTATAGAAAGGAGAACTCCCGCAACTCCTTGTTAAGAGCTAATAGTGCACACCCGAGACCACTGCTCAATGGTATCCCCAAAAGTCAGTTTCTACGACTTAGAAGGATTTGTTCTACGGAAGAATCCTTTGATATTCAAGCTGAAAATCTCAGATTAAGATTTAAAGCTCGTGGATACTCTGATGGTGTTCTGGGGAGTGCACTCAACAATGTGAAAAGGCTCAAGAGGGCAGATCTCTTACAAAGATCTAAAAAGAATAGGCCAGATGAACAAAGACAAGGGAATTATGATAGAGAGGCACCTCTCTTTATTACCACCTATTCCAGACAAGCTGGCAATATTCGATCTATTCTCAACAAACACTGGGAAGTACTCAGATTAGATAAAGATCTAGAAAAATACACTAAATCCAATCCTAGAATAGTGTATAGGAAAGCAAAGACAGTAGGTACTCATATCTCACCGAGTATGTACAGAACAAAGAAACCTACTAAGAGCACCATCCCCAATGGGTTTTACAAATGTGGATCCTGCAATTATTGTAAATATGCTCTACCTATTAAATCCATAAAAAATATATATACAGGTCAAAAGCAGAGGATTAATTCTTTTCTAACATGTAATACAAAATTTGTGATATACATTCTGAGATGTGCATGTGGTTGCAGTTATATAGGTAGAACGACAAGACATTTGAAAATAAGAATCAGTGAACATATCAGAACCATCAAGAATAGAGATGAGAAATTCCCAGTCGCAAGACACTTTAATCAATGCTCAATGGGCTCAGTAGATCAACTCACATTTAGCGCCATTGAACACATTGCAATACATCCAAGAGGTGGGGATAGAGAATCTCTTCTCAACTGCCGTGAGATGCATTGGATTTATACCCTTGGGACTCTGACACCCAAGGGTATGAATACCGACTGGGAACTCAAACATTTCCTTAAATAACATCTTTAAATAGGCGTCAATCTCAATTAGTCTTTGTCCGTCTTTGCCCCCCCCCCATTCCCCATCCCCCACTTCCCCCCCTCCCCCCATTCCCCATCCCTACTTTCCCCCCCCCCCCATCCCCACCTCCCCCCCCTTTCCTCCCCCCCCTCTTCCTTCCCATGACGTATAACCTTTTATTAGATATGTTTCACTCATTTTGGATATTCCTATATATATATATATATATATACCTGCATATCACTGTATGATCATTTTGACACATATACTGAATAATGCTCAACTCTTAATAACTATATATTCCTGATTGCTGTATCAGTTAAACTAATGTTTGATATACAGTATGCTATACTTTGTTCATTACACCTTTTGCAATTCATAAGTATATCTTCAAGTATGCATTGTCCTTAGATATGTGCATGCAAACAAAGAAATGGATTATAATTCACTATAACTAAAACACTGAGAATAATTATGTCTTCCATTTCACCATGTCAATGTATAAGATTGCTTTTAATATGTGTTTATGTCATTGTTTTTAATATCACCTTTCTTTATTAGTGTATGCTGAGTTTTCAAAATACACAAGCTCTGCATCTGATCTATGGGATATTCCCCTCCCCTCTTCGGGACTAGTAATTTATTCACTGCCCAGTGATCTCATTGGTCCAGGGCTTGGGAAATTGTACCCTGACAATTTCGTGCCAATTGTAGAAGACATCATTAACCAGCTGGAGGCAGGGGAAATCCTATATCAGCTGCGGTAGCTGCAGTCTGCAAATATTCTCGTTGACAAAGGGCGACGGCCTGAAACGCGTTCGAGATTTTTAACCTATCCCATGCCATGATGTCTACCATGGAATAAAGGACTTTTATACCGGTATCTAGCCCCCTAATTGCTGCATTGCTGTGCTCCGTTTTCTTCCGTGAGGATATCCTGTTCTTTGCTTACCTTGGCTCTACACGCGTCGCCATGGCAACGCGGCGTCAAATGATGCCGCAAGGTCATGTGACGTCACGTTGCTATGATAACGTGACGTCATGATGCCGGAGTCAACGCCGGAGCCGAGGTAATTGGGAGTGAGGGGGCGTGGGGAGCGAGGGGGTGAGGTGACCGCCGGCAGGGGGGCGCAGGGAAAAAAAGTGTGCGCCCCCCTGAAATAATGTATGCTGTTTATTTTCCAGAGAAGCTGAACATTAGCATTATTACATCTTTGCAGTGGCTAATACATACAGGGAATTGGTAAAGGATTATACAATCATGCTAAAAGCTTACATTCATACCGTACAGAATTACAAGTTTAAAAATACATTGTTTGTTAAAACATTAATAAACGTATATTGAGTAGTTTCATGATTTGTGAGTTCTTTGGGTTTTATTGAATTCTTCACACCAGGTCTGTAAATGTGGGGCAATAAATGAAGGCTGAGCTCAACTACCAAGTTCCCATTTTTTGGGTGAGCCATCATCAGTCTAGAAAGAAGGTCACCTGGAGAAGCCGTGGACATACTGTATAGGACACTCTGCCATTAAGAGATGAAGCACAAGGACCACAGGACCTTCTTTGTTAGAGGAATTACCAAAGGAAGACGAATGTATCATGAATGGCAAAAAAAATGTAGTCAACTTGGGAATGACTGTTGGTATTTAAAGTGAGAAACAGTGGTCAAAGTTAGATAGAAGGGGCAAGAACTACAATGTTTCTATTTTCAAACAAGGAGCACTGCTACGATGCTTCATTATTTTGTGGTCTACACTTCCCATTCATTTTGAGGAAAAATGTGTTCAGGTTAAAAATGTTTACAGCCTTTATATTTTTTAGAAGATAAGTAATTTTTAAACCTTCCTGAACTTACATTAATGCTTAGCACACACACCCAGCAAGCTCAAACGCCCACACCCACCTAATCTTGACTATATGTAATGTCACATAGAGTGCACTGGACTGTGGCAAGTGAATATAACAAACGACAGGGGGTGCCCAGTGCTTCATCCAAATTATAAAACATACATGGTAATAATTACAAGAAATAATGCTTCAGTACTAATAATAATGCTAATACTAATAATAATAAAGTATGGTTTTACATTAATGTTTGTTTGAAGTACCTGACTGGTAAAGAAATGGAAAAATATTAAAGGATAGAGAATGAATAAGTTATACGACTAATTGTACAGAGAGACTTGCCTAGACAAGTAAGAGTACCCCTTTAGAACAAGCACTCATAACATAATTGATACAAGTAATTAAAAAAGTGAGTAGGTAACCTTTATTAGTGTCTATGGGTAAAATAAGTGAAATACATAAACACTCAACACAATTAAAACACGTATTAAACTGTTTGTCTCTGAGTCTGAGTCATAGACTAATGAAGGTAGTGTTTGAAGGAATATAGTGTGACTGGCACCCTATGCAATAAAATCAAAACAAGAGAGAGGATTTTAATTATTGCAGTATATTATATATAGGGTAGGGTGCCTCAGTGTGGTGTGTATATTCTAGATGAAAGGGTCTGAAGTGTGTCACATAAATAGAGTGTAAATCACACTGCTTTCAACCACAACTGATTAATATGTGGTTCTCTGACAATATATAGATGGTGTAATATATTTGGTGCTTTTCTTTCTAGATCAATGTAATTTAATACATGATGTGGCCCGTTTTGAATCGGTTTGTCAGAGAAGCCAACAAGAGATTAATAAATTTCCTTCAATACAACGCTGGGTGAAGTCAGGTATCAAAAAAGGGAAAGGAAGGCTACTGCGTAGCTAGGGGTGGTGAGGCTAAATAGTGGAAACTATTGGTATATAGTAGTACTTATATAGTTTCCCCCTAGTCAGTAATTGTTACAATAAAGATATAGCCTCAAATGAGCTCGACAGAATTTACTTGATAAATAAATAGTGAGATAAATAGCTGCTCATGTCCCCTGTGAAGGTAGCAAGTGTGTTCATAGATAGGCTAGCTGATATCTCTGGAATAATGAAGCCAATTATAAAGGGTAAACTTCAGCTGCCTATAGGATAAAAATCACTCTATATCTGCAGACCTCTATATGTGGTATAGGTGGGTGATTAATATATATACTGGCCGCCCTGGTGGATCAGTCCATGTGAGAGTTGTGGATGGGCTGGCTATATTAACATAGATAAATTTGTCACAGTAATCACTTATCATCTAGGGCAAATGCGCCCTGTCTGCTGGTTATAGGTGACTAGATATAATCTTGATGGTGCCCTGCAGCCGCTATGGCGTACCCTCTACAATTCAAGGGGGCTGTGGGGGGGCTGCTGTCTCGGAGCGTTTAGTTCCTGCTCCCGAGTGGCGGCATCTGTTGAGTCTCCGCCCGGCATGGTGTATTCATAAACACCGCTATGTAATCAACTGCCGGGTGGAGCTCGAAGATGAAGCAGCGGCTATTACTCCGCGCTCTACAAACAGATGTCGCCGCACCAATGCGCGTGCTGACGTCACAAAGGACCGCCCACCGACGTACGTTTCGCGTCACACTGACGCTTTTTCAAGGTGGAAGTTATACGACTAGGCAAATCATAAGCAGAATCTCATGTGATATAAACTGAAGTTCACATGTGAATAAATGTAGGCAGTACGCATGTAAAATTGTGTATATGTTCAACAAAATTTACATGAAGAAATATACAAAGACATCGGGATACTTTACCATTTGAAAGAAATGCTATAACGGTAGAAATGGGAATGACTGTATTTTCCAAGAAAAAAAGAGGTTGTGGAAAAGGGCATCAAAATATATAATGGCAGGAGAAAAGGTGCATGAAAAATATGAGGGGTATTTGTTCACTGCCTGGGTAGTAAGTACATGTAAATCACAATAGGCGTAGTTGGTGAAGACAAACACGACCATGGGATAATAAATAAAATACGGAGCAGGCAAAACGCTACTGATTACAACAATGGAATTCATGTAGACTATAAACAAGGCTAATGGTACTGCTGTACATACTAAATATGTGCTGCCTTAATGGGCCGCGTGTATGTACAGTACTAGCATATTTTATGTCTATTTAAGGCACTCCGAGCTTAGCATCATAAATTATGGGGATGTTTAGATATGTGTTATCTGAAACTAATGGTAATTACCACTGTATGAAGTCCTGGGTACAAACCGTTCAGCAGCTATTCAAGGAATAAACTAATGGAGAAGAAGTGTTAAAAATGTAACCATTTGCTCATTTGCAATGCTCTTTTGTCATTTAAAGAGAATTCCAAATGATCCTTATCAGATTCTTTGGCCCGGCTACATCATGCTGTGGTAACCCAAAAATGTACGTATACCCCCCAAAAAAGTGCCTAATTTTTATCATTCAACACATCAACGTTGCACCGCCAAAAATAAAGCACTTTTTTGAACGCCTAAAAAAATATGGATTTTGGTATAAAGTCATAATACTCGAGGGTTCTGGTCAGAAAATGTAATACATCAAGTTCTGATAACAGGATAAATTTCAGAATGACCGCAAATATCGTATCACCTACTCCAGGCTGGCGTTAGCCATGTATTTCATATGTATATGTAGCCATGCCTGGCTTTGCTACTAATCTACACTGCCTGACATATAAGTCCTGGTATCAGTGCAGGTAGTGTTAGGCCCAATCCAGGGTTTTCCCCACCAGCAAGCAGCTCCCTTGAGTGACAAGGGGGGAGGCGGGCTAAGGCCCTTGTGCTGACCAATAAGGGGCTCAGACCTTGGACCCTCCCCCTCGGTACTTAAGGGGCTGCACATCTAAATTGGTTCAGTTGTTGTCTCTCCCTTGAGAGAGACTGGTCTCATGAGAGAGGTGTGCAGGGCCCTTGGGGAGTGGGAGTGAGAACCATACCCTCCTCCACTAGGGAGTAGAGGAAGAGTTAGGACCGCCCTTGGTGCCCATGGCTTGAGGTGCGAGTCCAGGGACCATCCGGAGGCTGGAGACCAGTGTTACAGAGTAAGCTGTGTATCCAGTGTATGCTGTATGCTACAGAGAATAATGTGTTCCTGTTTATGAAAATATATTTCTGCCTGGGTGTGCAGTCTGTCTGGGGGAGGAGGAGAGAGTTCTTCTGCAGGGACTGCTTCCAGAACTACTGGAGCCTGCGGTAGATGGAGGCGCTGACACCAATGTGAGAAATGTGAGAAAGAACCAGCTGTCACCCCTAAAGCCTGTCCTGTTTCCACAACATCAGCGGAATCTCAGATCTCAGATCTACTGTGAGCCAGCAGGTACTTAGCTGCATGGTACACCTGGTAGCCAGGGAAATCTCCCAGAGGTGGGGGAAACACCGCTACATATATAATGGCAAATATACTGGCAATTATATAATATTCAAGATAAATTAAACCAAATGGAATTTGATGATAAAATCGAATTTTAAATATATTACAGTAAATATTAACCACTTAGAAGCCCACAGGTCATGTAGTCATGGATTGTCATGACTAGCTGACCACAAAGAGATAAAAATGGGTTAATACAGTATAAACATAACACTGTACTACATACCACCTCACCAATCATTGCATTTCCCTCAATGCTTTACTAGCCACAAAGGTAAGGAAGGGGTTAACCCCTCCTGCTTCACCCCCTCCCCCCTCCCCCCCGGGAGGCCTAACCACCCTCCTTGGGGCAACTACCACCTTCACCTACACCCTCTACCCCCAAAATCATACCCCCTCATCTAGACTAATGCCCAATATTCATGCTAGCCATAGTAGTTTTTAAAACATTGCAAAGCAATGGTTCACTAGCCACTAAGGTAGTCAACAGGGTTAGGTAGTGTATTTTTTTAAGGTATTAACTACAGTAACCAGTATTAACTATTGGCCACCACAGGCATCATGTGGATTAATGTTATTACGATGATTAACTGTTGCATTAATTTCTGTATCTCGGTTTGGGCTTAATATCACACACAGTAAATTATTACAGCAATGTTAATGAATACCAACTTAAAATTGCAGTAATAATGCTAGAAATAATTTTTAACCGGGTGCAATATTTACTCCACTTTAATGGAGTTTTATGTACCTGGGCCTTTGTACGTGGTAAAGTTTTGCTTTATATCAGACTACATTCACCTATGTGCGGATGGCTTTAGCCCATTGAACATTAATAATGTGTGTAATTATATTGTTGTACTTTTCTGTTCATGACAATATTATTCCGTATATTGTCCATGTAATATAACAATTGGTGTATGTTCATCTCAAAGTAGGTTTCCCGGAAAAAAAAACAATTGAATTGATCAATTCATATGAAGAAGAGGAGACAGAGAGAAGTTACAGTCAGAAATTCTATATTCTTATGTTAAAAATTGGTTGTAACAAGTCAAAAATATGGCAAAGTAAACTGGCATAGATTCACACGTCTGTTCATACTCAGCTGTTGGAGGTTAGTGGCTCACTCCTCCCCACTGCCCTATTTAGCAGGTCTCTTTAATTTTACTGGATATGGATCCAATGTGGGTCTTCTCCCTCCTAATAGAGGAAAATGAGGTTTGTAATCCTAGTATAGGTGTATTAGTATTTTATCTGGTAGTGTTAGGACCTGTGAGCAGGGTCTGCCTTGATGTGGCTCACAGACTTACAATGCTTTGGCCAAAGGGTTAAACTAAATTACACTTATTCTAGAGAATATATAAGTATTTTACTGTGTATCTTTGTAATATTGGAAGTGGTATTGGGCATTTTTGTTCTCTGTTCATACTTACTAAGAAAACACCCTTAAAATGCAAACCCTACCAGATTATACAATACATATTTTCCACGAAATAATTCTCTTTGTTGCTAGCAGCTCTGCGCTCACGGTTAGTTGTTTTCTAGGCCCACATTCTCTTGTGTGCCTGTTGATCTTTGCATATTTTCAGCAATTAATTGATATCATTCATTTCATTAAGATTCAGATGTTCAAGAGACAGCCAATCTCAGCTGTGAGTTTTCAGCTAATGGGCCAAGTGTTTCCCAAGTGATGCATGACATTTTGATGATATTAAAGAAGGATTTGGGCGCTGCCAAGTAGGAGGATTTTTTTTCCATTAATGTATCAATTCTTTAAAGCTCTGTTGAAATTAAAACTGCAAATAACGTGGAAAGCATTTGTGTCCGTCGACCTGGAAATACTCCAAGTATCTCAATGTACATATTATATTAAAAGCATAGAATGGATTGCGAAGTAGTTAATTATGCTGTTAAACTCTCTGAACTTTTCTATATGTAGGTATTTGCAGGAGCTGAAATGCTTAGTCCCATAGAATCATCCATTTAGAGGTCACAACACATGGGGAATATATTCAATCATAGCGTAGTTCTCAATCTTCACACGCATTGGCTCAATAATTCCCTGAAGGTATGGGGTAGTGTTATAATAACTTTCCTCCCTCCTTGGGATGGCCCATAATAAATGAGAGTACTCACTGTGTCCCCCTGTGTGTCCTCAAGCGTGCAGCCGCATCCAGAGTTCTGAAATATCCAAAATAGTTTGTGTGGCGCACAGCAACAATGAACAGGTCATGTGGTAATAAAAAATAAAAAAATAAAAATTATATATATATATATATATATATATATATATATATATATATATATATATATATATATATATATATATATATATATATATATATATATATATTGGAGAAACAAGAGAAAAAAAGTGCCCGATCCATGTGTAAAATCTGGTAACAACATTTTAATAAAAAATCACAAGACAAATGCACACTCACAATTTGTCAATGCAAATTAAGAATTGTATGGGTAAACCCATGCGCCAACAAGTAGCTGCTCGCCGAATGTTTACTTCAGTACATCAGACCTCACTGCTACCGGTGCATCACAGTCAGATGTCCCTCCAGAAATTCAGGTAATGTGATGAAATCCGTCAATCGGAAGAAACGCGTACACGTAGGGCACGTGGTTTCAAGGAGCTACGTTTGGTGGAATAGCTCGTGCGTCTGCTGCCAGGAGAAGGAGGACGTTCCCTGAGCCACACACAGCATCTAATGCTGGAACAACAGACTGTATACCTGAATTTCTGGAGGGACATCTGACTGTGATGCACCGGTAGCAGTGAGGTCTGATGTACTGAAGTAAACATTCGGCGAGCAGCTACTTGTTGGCGCATGGGTTTACCCATACAATGCTTAATTTGCATTGACAAATTGTGAGTGTGCATTTGTCTTGTGATTTTTTATTAAAATTTTGTTACCAGATTTTACACATGGATTGGGCGCTTTTTCTCTTGTTTCTCCAATAGAATTTGCTGGGAGGTTGCTGACCCCAAAGAAGAAGCAGCCCGGACGTTGTAATCTCCATACAAAATCATCAACTTTTTTTGTGGAAAACACATATATATATTTTTAGTTAAATTTTTACACGGTTTTTTATTTTTATTTTTTATTTTACATTTTTTAACAATTTCATTTTTTTGTTAATACATTTCACCTAATCATATTATATTTTGATAATCATATTTTTTAGTGTTTTTTGCAATAATAGTTCATCATTCATCATTTTTTATTCAATATATTTTTTAACACACAACAATTATACATATACAATTTTTACATTTTTTATATTTTACACACACTCACCATCAATACTTATGACCACCATCTGAGTTCCTATATATATTTTATAATGATACATTTTTACAATTGTTTTATACGGGTCATCTGTGCTAACATTTGTTGTGGTTTGTTTGTTGTCAGGAGTCTACTGTGGGGCTAGTATACACCCAGGCGCTGTTGAATCTTTCAATTAATATATATATATAATATATATATATATATATATATATATATATATATGCCTCACAGCACGAAACACGTAGGAGTGTTGCACCCTCCACCGTTATTTTAATGCAGCTTTAATAAATACAATTTTTTATTGCCACATGACCTGTTCTTTGTTGCTGTGCGCCACACAACTATTTTGGATATCTCTGAACTTTTCAGCTGAATAGGACGAAAATGTGCGCTGACGAGATGACATCAGAGCGTACTTGGTAGAATTGTTTGCAATTACAAGTTCTTATAGCAGAAAAAGGGTTAACCTCGTGGTTTTAACAAAGAAACAAAACCGTTCAGCACTTTAAAGATTTACACATTCAATTCTGATACAAAATTCACTCCCCTGCTAACATAAATTAAAATATGCAGTTCCTGTTGTATTTTGTATTGTATATTCCCATCACATTAGAAAGCTCAGTGTTCCTTCCAGGCACTAATGCACTGTTAATAAGTGAAATTGAAGGGAACTCGCAATGACGCCTGCAGAACTTCCCTCTCTCAAGACATCACCTGCAGTTTCATTTACAGTTGCTCATCAGGCATCCTTTGTTTTGTGTTTCATGGCCACTTCAATTTCCCTTACTGTTGTTGAGCCCGACATGCCTGCTGCTGCCCAGATTTACAAACAGCTTTAAAGGATCTACTTTACCAAAAATATTTCTTACACCGCCTTCCTTGCCATCATTTTCAATCCACATAATTATTCAACTTCCCCCGTCATCCTCTTAAAAAGGCCAAATGGACTGGCAAACAGCAATTACTGTATATCCACATTAAGCACAAGTTAAATACCTCATCTTGACATCCATGCATCTTAGATCTCAAAGCATAAATCATATTTTATCAATATTTTATTGAAGTAAAAACTAAAAAGGCACAAAAAAAACACCACTGTGATATCAATCGCTCCAAGGTTTATGTAGGTTTATGTGAAAAATAAATCAGAATATAGTGTAAGTCTGTTAAATATAACTTAAATAGGAAGTAATATTTAGTGAAAAACTCACAGATTCTGTGCAATTTTTTTTTGAGTTGGTGTAAATTGAGACTCCTACAGCATCCAAATCCTCAAATTCTCATATCCCTCCTCTCAAAGAGACCATAAATGGGGAAAGAGAGCCCTGGACTTGTAAGGAAGGGTCGTCATGAGATAAGTCCAAGGGGCCACTCCCCTTAAAGTGCTGTGATGAGGCGGCTGCAGGAGAAGGCGTGGTGGCGCTGTCTGGAGTGGCTGCTTGCTCACATGCTCACATGTTCGGCAGTGAGGTGGGGATTTGGACTGGAGGGGTCACCCGGCGGAGATGCAGCAGCAGAGGTGGACGGCGAAAAGTAGGAAAAGGTGAAATCTTATTGTGGATTTTTTTTTGCAAACCACCGAGGATTGGGTGGGTTTTTTGGGGTCCACAGATTTTTCAGCTTGGTTTTAGTAGGCGTGGCGCAATTAGGCATAGTTGGCTTGGTGGGCTGGTTGCGTATTCTGGAATCAGTTGGCGGATTGTTGTTTTCAGCAATCCGCTGGGGGATGGTGTCAAGTTGGGGTGCTGGCACGGATTTCATGGTTTAGTTCGGATTTTGTAAGCAGTGCGGATTGGTAGGTGATTTGAGCTGTGTGTTCGGATTTGAGAGGGGAGCTCAGATTTTAGGGCGGATTTGACATGG
Organism: Ascaphus truei; assembly: GCF_040206685.1. Taxonomy (NCBI): domain Eukaryota; kingdom Metazoa; phylum Chordata; class Amphibia; order Anura; family Ascaphidae; genus Ascaphus; species Ascaphus truei. The sequence continues at coordinate 20,061,023 of NC_134486.1, forward strand.
ATTCCGATGATTTAGTAAGTGGCACTGATTGTGGGTGCATTAAGCAGTATGTGCGAATTTGGGAGGGGAGTGCGGATTTTGGGGTATAGAGGCGGATTTGGCACAGATTTCGACAAGGAGCTTGGATTTTAGATGATTAGATGGATTTTACGTAGAACTTTTGGCAGGAAGGTGAGGATTTGGATTGGGTCACCGATATTGGGTGGAATTTGCGCAGATTCTCACTGAAAGCGAAGAGGATTTTTCATGTGAAGCTTTCATGAACGGTCATGGAGGCAGAGTTCCTATAGAATCCATGAAGATTGGATTCATCAGGAAAATATACACTGATAGAGATTGGGCCAAATCTGTCAACGGATTTTGTACGACAGAGCGGATTGTGGAGGAAACGGTGTTGAAAAATGGATTTTGTTGTTTTACCCATATTTAGTAGCAGGGCAGGCTCTAGCGGCATAAGCCTGGAGTGGACCAGCGAGTGCGGCGAGGACAGCACTCAGCATGAGAAGAGGCAGGGGCATGCCTGCACACACTGTCCCAGTGCGGGACATAAAAAGGAGCAGGCCAGAGATGTCTGGATGGCACAGAAAAGATTAGTCTGGCCTCATATCAGCAGGGGGCTGGTAAGTCACCAGGACAGGGGGAGCACTGGTGTGGTGTATAGAGAGAGACAGGATTAGAGTTGTGGAGATCAGAGGAGGAAGAGTTGTGCGGGGTCGGAGGTGAGGCAGAAAATGTGGAGGAGGTAGTGGTCGCTTATCCGCTTGGATAAAGGGATCGGGGGATGGCATGGCCAGTGCATTAAGTTTAGGAGGGTCATCAGGAACAGGGGAGGAGATGTTCAGAGCCTTGGAGGAGTTCTTTTTGCAATAGGGTCATAAGGGAGAGCGATGAGTGGGGGGAATGACAATAGGTGACAGGGTGTGGGTAGGAGGGGGAGGTAATGTTGGAGGAAGTTAGTGCATGGACCAGGAATAGCAGGTGGGGTGCCAGTGTAGTTGCTGTGGTAACAACTGTGGTGGTGGGGGGGAAGGAGTTGGTAGTGGGGGTAGAAGGGGTGGCGGTAGTGGTGGCATCAGCAGGGGAACCAGAAAAAGAGATTGTGACAGTGGAAGGCAAGAAAAAGGAGTGGGTACAGGATTCTAGTTTTAGGGACGTTTACCAACTGGGGATGCACCTATCGGTAGCAGTAAAAGAGCGGGTATGGAAGGATTAATATATCGATATACTAACATTGTTGCTGGACAGTAAAGAAAAACCTGGCGCCAAATTGTCAGTGGAATGTCCTGAACTCCTCAAGGGATCCGCACACTTGCTCGACAGACCATGCAAAGAAAAAAACACAAACAAAAATCATAGCGCAACACTGTAGGGTGAGCAGTACTGCACTAATATACACAAAACAATTAAGAGTCCTAGCGACAATTAAAAAACTATTTATTAAAAAGAACTATGCCAAGACAGGCAATGGCAAATACAAAGAACCGCAGGTCATCTGGGACACAAAAATTGGAGCCCTACTTACAGACAGCAAGGCTTAAACTCGCATTGGAAGGAACAAGTCCTATATGCAGATGGTCTCCCTGCCGGGTGATGTCTCTGCTCCGTTGCGGCTCAAACTCCAGTCAGTCCCTGCGATGGTAACCGGAACAGCTCCGGCCGTGGAGGCTGGTGTGCGGGGTCCACAGCTCTGCACCACGTGTAGACACACGCGTCACTTCCTCCTCCGGAGCAACGGGAAGTCTCTGCGCGTAGGGCTAGTGGCATAGCCACTGTTTGACTGGCTTTTGGACGCATATGGTTATTTGGCATTGGAGCCCGGCTTTCCCTTCAGCCTGCCAGCTGTCCCTTTAAGGACACGGGTACTATCGCGCGCGGGCGCGCAGAGACTCACCCTAAAGTGTTGCGCTATGATTTTTGTTTGTTTGTGTTTTTTTCTTTGCATGGTCTGTCGAGCAAGTGTGCGGATCCCTTGAGGAGTTCAGGACATTCCACTGACAATTTGGAGCCAGGTTTTTCTTTATTTTGTGTTATTCTGTTAGTACTGGCAGTATCACCGGGCAGCCAACCTTTATTAGAAGTTATTTTTAATATCACACTGTGTTTTACACTTTAGCGCTAGTTCACAATTTTTTTGTTCACCATGGACAGTAAAGAGCTAACAAAGTCAGACAAAAACAAGCATGAGGAGGAGGAAGAAAGGGAAAAGAGACAGATTCCCAAATCTTTTGGGGACTGGCTGCAGGCCTTGCATTTTTAGCCATCGTGATAGGGGAGAAGACGCCTGAGCATTGCTCAGCACTCTTAAAGTATCTGGATTCACTTTGGGAGACATAAAATTTGTATGGGAGTCAGGGGTGGTGGAAGTATGATAGGGACTTCAGGCAGAAAAAAGCGATTAAGAAATAGTTGCGTTGGGATGAGAAGGATATGGGCCTGTGGATGGGCAAAATTATGCCACATAAAACTGACTTCTTTCAGTCTGGAGCTGGCAGCTCACAGCAAGCTGGTCAGTTTGCCAGAAATAAGAAGGTGTGTACATGCTGGTAGTATAATGAGGGCCAGTGTAAGTGGGTCAGGGGTGTCGGTTTAGACATGAGTACAACGGCTGCGGAGGTAGCCACCCAATGTCCTAGTGCTTTAAATAGGGCACACGTTGAATTAAAAAAAAAAAAAAAGCAGAGAGGCTGGGGCAAGGAGCGACGACACCAGTGGACATTGATAGGATGGCACCATGGCTCCACCATTACCCAAATTTCCATGGCACTGGATCCCTTTTAGGGAGATGGAGGTCCCCATCTGTTGAAGGTATTTTAAAATCACTGTACATGCACATTGGGGAAATACAGGTGAAAATAGCAAAGGAGGCGGGGGCAGGCAGAATGGCAGGGCCATTTCCTCTCCCCCATTACGAGGGTTGAGAGTTTCTCTATGGGGTGTGGTCCCTAAGAAGGTGCTGAGTTCATTCCATCTCATACATCACCAGGCATAGCCAGAGGGGTTGTCAGTGAATGATGAGATTGACATGGACAATGTCTAGTGTGCAGTATGCATCTTTGACAAGGCCAGGGATCTGGTAAGGGAGGCAGGACCGGGGTTGTGGATGGCAAAAGCTGACATAGAGTCGGCATTCCGTCTACTTCCCATGAACCCGGAATGCTTCCACCTGCTGGGATGCCAGCTGGAGGAGAAATTCTTTGTGGATCTATGCCTCCCAATGGGTGTTTAATCTCATTTTTTTACTTTGAGACCTTCAGCTCCTTCTTTGATTGAGCTTTAGGAGATGTAGCCAGATTTGGGGGTATCCTGCTCTCCTTGGACAACTTTATATTCGTAAGAAGGGATGGGACTTATGTGTGCTGATGTGTTACTGTGGAAATTTCAGGAACTTATGGCATGGTTCGGGTTCCTTTGGCTAAGGACAAGACAGAGGGCCCAGCAGTATACATAAGCTTTATGGGGATTTAAATTGACACAGTGAAGATAGAGTACCGTCTCCGGCCCAGGAAGCTGACAGAGATGAGGGCTGTGGTGAGGGAGGTTTGGGGCCACGCTAAGGTGGATCTAGTCCCTGCTGGGCCATCTCAATTTCGCAATCAGGATCTTACCAATGGGAAGGGTCTTAGGATGGCAACTGGCATTTGCAATATCAGGGGTAAAATCACAGCCCCAATATATCAGGGTGTCAAAGCAGGTAAGAGGGGACCTGCATGTGTCAGACACCTTCCTGGGGTGGTACAACGAGCGTACGCTGGCATTGCAAGCGTACACTGAAAAAATGTGCAGATAGCGGGGTTTGGTGACCTGATAATCAAGTTCCATTCTTTCAGAATTGGGGTGGCATCTGATTGGGCCTAGGGGAGGCAGTTATTAAAAAGTTGGGCAGGTGGTCATCGAGGTGTTTTAAGAGTTATGTTAGGCCCTGTGCAAACTGTTAAAAGGTTCAGTGGTTGATTTTATTATTTGTTGTTGTCCAGGTCAATCCCCTCTGAAAGTCTGACTGTGCAGGGATTCTTTTGTTCACAGGACAGGAACTTCACCGTAGGCCAGGGGGAAGGCAGTTTGGGATAAGGGTCAACTTGGTAAGGATATTTTGGGTTTACAGCAGGGGGAAGTGTTGGGACCAACTGCTGCCCAAGTTATTGCGTAGAGAAAGGGGTAGGGCCCCTATTGATATAATTTTGCTGCATGTGGTGGTAAATATATTGGCAGCGGTCGAATCGCTGAATTTAATGTGGAACATGCAGCTTGACATAGGGAGGATAATCAGGTGATGATAGTCTGGTCAGAAGTATCTCTTAGGTTGCGCTGGCATGGGGCCAGGAACGATGCAGCGGTGGAAAGATCCAGGAGGAAAACAAACAAGGCCGTGGTGCCATTCATGATGGCTCTAGGGGGAGTTGCAATTAGACATGAGGACCTGGAAGGGGGGCTGAATGGACTGTTTTGACAAGATGAGGTCCATCTATCAGATATCTGTAATGATATCCTGATTCTAGCCTGGCAAGGCGTGCTAGAGAAGGCAGTGAGGCTAGTGGCGGCTCGCAAGGCCAGTTTAAGACTTGCTAAATTACCTTGCTGGTGGCAGGATAATGGCCACTGGGGCAACGGTCTACGGCCGGAATGTTGGTGACCTTCCAGGTGGAATTTGTGTAAGGCGATGCCATTCCAGACTTGGTTAGGTTGGTGGGGTAATGACCTTCCGATGGGGGCTTTGTGCTTTCAGACTAAGGTCCTGAATGCCTAGATGAGCACGAGCTGAGGGTATCCCTTGAGCTCCGGAAGATGTTGACAGAGCAATCTGGCTGGGTCCATAGCTCAGGATAAATATGGAATATGTATTTGTTAAAAAATAGAAGCTTTGGCCGTTAATATCTCCACAGGAGTTGGTTATTGGGAATGCGAGAGGGGTCAACCTCGAGGCATGGGTAAGTCAAGTACATAGTGCAAATAAAATACATTCACATGACATCCAATATGTAAAGAGATGGCAGAAAAGAGGTAAAATGCCATTTCATTTTGTGTTTACATCCTTTTAGATTCCAATTAGAAAAAATAACTTCTTAGAGATGTAGGATTAAAATAGCTTTATTTATAGCTTGATAGTATGTCAGACACTGTTACTAAACTAATGTCTACATTGTGCTAACAACATATTGTAAGGAATCCACTCCTGGCTTTGACTATAGCCTTGCAGACCTCTGCAGTTGCAAGCTTCCTCTGGCAATCAATGGCACATGTGCTGCCTTTCATTGCAGCTTCTGCCCTGTGCCCTATCATTGGAGGAATACTCACACACCCTTCCCCTGTGATTGAATCTCCGCCCTTTATATGTTGGGCTTTGGCTCTGAAACAGGGCCGAGCATAAAATATCCTTCTCTGGATGTTACTGTCTCTGCCACAAGCCGCCCTGGCTTGTATCCTGGTGTACTAACTTCTCTAGTTCTTATCCCTAGTTCCTAGTTCCTAGTTCCCGAGGCCTGCTGCTAGTTCCATGCAGAGGTCCGTTCCTGACTTCTGTGCTGAAGCGTTATTTCCTGAGGCCTGCTGCTAGTTCCATGCAGAGGCCCGTTCCTGACTTCTGTGCTGAAGCGTTGTTTCCTGAAGCCTGCTGCTAGTTCCATGCAGAGGCCTGTTCCTGACTTCTGTGCTGAAGCGTTGGTTTCCCCGACGCTGCCCTGCGGTGTACTTCAGCGAGCCTGCTGTCTCCCCCTGCTGAGACCGGCACCATGGGCCGAGGCCGCTCCTCGTGCAGAGGCCACTCCCGCGCTCACGCTCCTAAGCTGAAGCGGGGAACTCCTGACTACCTGTTGCCGAACTCCTGCTTGAATAACGACGATGCTGCCTTCTCCAATCCTGACCCTGCTACGTACGACTATGAACTGCGCACTCCGGATCAGTCTGCGCGGACTAAGGTCGGTGATTATATAACCCCACCTCAGCCCCGCGGTCCGGTCCCGGCTTGTGGCGAGCACAATCGTAATATTCAGCTAGTAGCATTACAGAACTACTCTACATCACTTACTGTGGTGGACACAAAGGACATTTTATTGGACCAGGCCAATGGACATTTAACATTTAGAGACAACCACATTTGGTTTCTGGTCACCTTTTATTGTTTGCCAAATATTAGTACTGTACAGGTACTGTACCTTCATAGCTGCAGGGTGAAATAAAGAGTGACAAATTAAATTGTCTCTCCATACTGATGCAGCGGCTGTTATTCGAACACTTCACGCGTCATGTACATCGGAATCCCAAATTGAAACCGCAGGATGAATTCCAGCCTTCCCGCACTAAGAGCGAGCGCGGCGAGTGCAGAAAAATTAATTTTAGTGTTCTGGCTTTTAAAAACATGAAATTGACACAGTAGCACAGTAGCTCAGTACTGTACACATTACAATTCATCCATTTTATTGCAAACGAAGAAACAGAATCCATGAAATTCAAACAAAACATCCACGATAAGCGCGGGTGCCTGGGGCGATTGGCCGCGTTCATGCTGCGTGGGGAACAGCAGAGAACTCAAAATCGGCGCTGTGATGTGTTCGAATAAAGGCCGCTGCATCAGTACATATGCAGCTGCATCTGTATGTTATTTGAATGGAGGTTTAAGGGGATATATATAGTGCTTAGGACTCTCGTAAAATAGTTCTGTCTCTCTCCAAAAACCCATTATTTCATGATTTGGGGAAACAGATTTTTAAACATCCACAAGTGGATTTGATATTAAATCCGATAACAGATTTACCTGGATTTTTTAGTGCCCAATCAGCATTTGGATTTCTATCTGCGGAGCGAGTTTTGTAAATAGAATCAGTGGAAAATCCGCAGAACAGATTTGTACAATGTGGCCTCTCTCTCTTCCTGAGTCCTGACTGCTGTCTGCCCTTATCTCAGGTTGTCCAAATGTTGCTCTTGCCTTATCCTTTGGTGCTGTGCTTGCCTGTTTGCCTAAGGTTGCGTACATATTCCCCACGCGCGGCTCGAACATAAGGCCGTACCTCTATGAGGCAGGCGATACAGCACGCGATGATGCGCAACGGCGCTCGTGATTTTGAAGGAGGCATCATTTTTTTATTTTGTCGCGCGGCGGCTGGGTCACGTGAGCAGTTCAGCCAATGAGGGTGAACCGCTCGTGTGATGTCATGGCCACATCTCCGACACACCTCCCCATCATGTCTTCCCATCCCAAAGGCCACAGATTTCCTCTGGGGCAGGTGAGCGTGATGCCACATTCTCCGTGAAGCGCATGCCTAGTATATCCGTGGCCTAATGTTCCTCTGCTGTACATCCCGTGCCCTGATCCAGCCCTGTGTTGCACTGCCTGACTTGCTTCTAAAATGCTGTGAGCCCAGCACAGACTGACGGTATAGGTTCCTGCTACTAGAATCCCAACTTCTACAGGCATACCCTGGTTTAAGGACACTCAATTTAAGTACACTCGCGATTAAGGACATATCGCCCAATAGGCAAACGGCAGCTCGCGCATGCGCCTGTCAGCATGTCCTGAATAGCAAAACCATCTCTCTACCTGTACCGAAGCTGTGCGCAAGCGGGGAGACTATAGAGCCTGTTACAAATGTGTTATTTACATCAGTTATGCACGTATAGGACGATTGTCGTACAGTACATGCATCGATAAGTGGAAAAAAGGTAGGGCTTCACTTTAAGTACATTTTCGCTTTACATACATGCTCTGGACCCATTGCGGACGTTAATGCGGGGTATGCCTGTACTTGAAGTCAGAGCACACTGTGTTCTGGATCTGAACTCTCACATCGGACCTTGTACCTGATAACCTTAGAGTCAACCTTTCAAGTCTGCAGCAATTATTAACTTTCTTACAGTACTTAGGACTCAGACCAAATTATTGCCAAGGATATTTCTCTTCAAGGCACAAACATAATCAGTGAATTGCACAGCCCTGTAGAGTTTCAAATTGTATAATGACAGCTGGTGATCCAAAACAACTCAGATTGGCAATAACAAAGTGCACACGGAGATTAAGAGTTATTTTAATGAGTTTCCATATAACTTAGTTTATTTGTATCTCCTTTAGGAAAACTGGTGGTTTGACATTGTGCAAGCTGCCTGATCATCTCATAATTTGCTATTTTATGGTCTCTTCTTAAACTAAATACATTTTACCTAGATTTTCTGTGAATTATTAGATCATATGACATACATTTTATAAGCTTCTAATAACTTCTGTGCACTTCCCAGAATATATCAAACACCATGTTAGGTCTTAGGTGATAAATAATTGAAGAATAAGAGCCTCTGTGATTTTTGTTGACATTTTCATCACAGAAGAAGCAAACATGTAACATTGTGGCTGTATGATAAGAAGGTCCAGGGGAAAGCTTCTATCATCAATGCAGCCTTAGGGCAATTTTAATGCGGTCTTTTATTGTGCTCCCTTAAAAGAGATATATCTTCTAAACAATTCAAACGTACAAGGACTAGCACAGCGGCTTGTAGAGTAGAGTGAAAATGCCATATCATTGTGTTTACATCTTCTAGATTCCAATAAGAAAAAATAACTTCTTAGATACAGTATGTGCGAATAAAATAGTAGGCATATTTATAACTATATATTAGACACTGTTACTGCACTAATGTTTCGATAACAACATATTCAGTTAGTAGCATTACAGAACTACGCTACATGACTTTCTGTGAAGGACACAAAGGACATTTTATTGGTCCAGGCCAATGGACATTAAACATTTAGAGACGACCAAACTTGGTTTGCTGGTCACCTTTTATCATTTGCCAAATATTTGTACTGTACCTTCATAACTACAGGGGAAGTAAAAATTGGAAATTAATCATTGATTTTGTCTTTTCGCAAAGGTTCCAGTAACTGATGTTTATTTTTAATTTAGGAAACATTTGAAAGGATTTTACTGAGCTCATAAAGTCATACTTATGGTAGGATTCTACCACATTATCAAAATCTGTTGGTGCTATATTATTGCATATTATTGCATACTAGCTGAGAGCCCCGGCGTTGCCCGGGATGTTTGTGGTGTGGGTGTGGCATTTGGGTGAGGAGTGGTCAACGCGGCCCATGTGCGGTGGTAGTGCTGCTGTGGCTGTACTGATGGTGATTGTATCGGTGTGCTGATTTGGGAGGGTTTGGTGCTGATGTGGGGGTGCGGATGTGGTGTGCCGATGGGGGAGGTGCAAAGGTGCCGATGTGTGGGTGCTGATGGTGTTGATGGGGGCTGAGAATGGCAGGGAGCTGAGAATGCCAGTGTGCTGGGGGGGCATGGGATAGCGGTGTGCTGATGTGGTGGTGCTGGGGATAGTGTGTGTGTGTGTATACACGTGTGTGTGTGTGTGTGTGTATACACGTGTGTGTGTGTGTATACGTGTGTGTATACATGTGTGTGTGTATACATTATGTGTATGTATACGTGTGTGTGTATACGTGTGTGTGTATGTCTACATGTGTGTGTGTGTATGTCTCCATGTGTGTGTGTACGTGTACATGTGTGTGAGTATACGTGTACATGTGTGTGTGTACGTGTCTACGTGTACATGTGTGTGTGTCTACGTGCGTGTATGTTTCTACGTGTGTGTGTGTGTGTCTATGTGTGTGTGTGTATACGTGTGTGTATACGTGTGTGTGTGTGTGTGTGTGTGTGTGTGTGTGTGTCTACGTGTGTGTGTGTCTACGTGTGCCTGTGTGTATACGTGTGTGAATACGTGTGTGTACACGTGTGTGTTTGTACGTGTGTCTACATGTGTGTGTATACGTGTGTCTACGTGTGTGTGTATGCGTGCGCCTACGTGTGTGTGTGTATACGTGTGTGTACGTGTGTGTGTGTACGTGTGTATACGTGTGTGTATATACGTGTGTATACGTGTGTGTGTAAACGTGTGTCTGTGTGTATACGTGTGTCTGTGTGTATAGGTGTGTGTGTGTATACGTGTATGTGTATGTACGTGTGTCTGTGTGTGTACGTGTGTCTGTGTGTGTACGTGTGTCTGTGTGTGTACGTGTGTCTGTGTGTGTACGTGTGTCTGTGTGTGTACGTGTGTCTGTGTGTGTACGTGTGTCTGTGTTTGTACGTGTGTCTGTGTGTGTACGTGTGTCTGTGTGTGTACGTGTGTACGTGTGTACGTGTGTACGTGTGTCTACGTGTGTCTACGTGTCTGTGTGTCTACGTGTATCTACATGTGTCTACGTGTGTCTACGTGTGTCTGTGTGTCTACGTGTGTCTGTGTGTCTACGTGTGTCTGTGTGTCTACGTGTGTCTGTGTGTCTGTGTGTGTCTGTGTGTCTACGTGTCTACGTGTGTCTACGTGTGTCTGTGTGTATACGTGTGTCTGTGTGTATACGTGTGTCTGTGTGTATACGTGTGTGTGTGTGTGTGTGTATAGCTGTGTGTATGTATAGGTGTGTGTGTGTGTGTGTGTCTACGTGTGTGTGTGTCTGTCTACGTGTGTGTGTCTGTCTACATGTGTGTGTGTCTACATGTGTGTGTCTGTGGACATGTGTGTGTGTCTGTCGACGTGTGTGTGTGTGCCTACATGTGTGTGTGTGTGTGCCTACATGTTTGTGTGTGTGTGTGCCTACATGTTTGTGTGTGTGTGTGCCTACATGTGTGTGTGTGTGTGTGCCTACATGTGTGTGTGTGTCTACATGTGCGTGTGTGTGTGTGTGTGTGTGTGCCTACGTGTGTGTGTGTGTGTGTGTGTGTGTGTGTGTGTGTGTGTCTACGTGTGTGTGTGTGTGTGTGTGTGTGCCTACATGTGTGTGTGTCTACATGTGCGTGTGTGTGTGTGTGTGTGTACCTACATGTGTGTGTGTGTGTGTCTACATGTGTGTGTGTGTGTGTGTGCGTGTGTGTGTGTAGCTGAGAGAGCCGGCGTTGCCCGTGAGTTAAATTTCCCGCTGGAGGAGGGGGAGAGCGGACGGAAGGAGAGGGAGAGCGGACGGAAGGAGAGGGAGAGCGGACGGAGAGCGGACGGGAGAGCGGACGGGAGAGCGGACGGGAGGGCGGACGGGAGGGCGGACGGGAGGGCGGACGGAGAGCGAGCGGGAGGGCAGACATAGAGCGGACGGGAGGGCGGACGGAGAGCGGACAGGAGGGCGGACGGAGAGCGGACAGGAGGGCGGACGGAGAGCGGACGGGAGGAGGAGGAGGGGGGGAGAGCGGACGGGAGGAGGAGGAGGGGGGGAGAGCGGACGGGAGGAGGAGGAGGGGGGGAGAGCGGACAGGAGGAGGAGGAGGGGGGGGAGAGCGGACGGGAGGAGGAGGAGGGGGGGAGAGCGGACGGGAGGAGGAGGGGGGGAGAGCGGATGGGAGGAGGAGGGGGGGGAGAGCGGACGGGAGGAGGAGGAGGAGGGGGAGAGCGGACGGGAGGAGGAGGAGGAGGGGGAGAGCGGACAGGAGGAGGAGGAGGGGGGGAGAGCGGACGGGAGGAGGAGGAGGGGGGGGGAGCGGACGGGAGGAGGAGGGGGGGAGAGCGGACGGGAGGAGGAGGGGGGGGGAGAGCGGACGGGAGCAGGAGGGGGGAGAGCGGACGGGAGGAGGAGGGGGGGAGAGCGGACGGGAGGAGGAGGAGGGGGGGAGAGCGGACGGGAGGAGGAGGAGGGGGGGAGAGCGGACGGGAGGAGGAGGGGGGGAGAGCGGACGGGAGGAGGAGGGGGGGAGAGCGGACGGGAGGAGGAGGGGGGGAGAGCGGACGGGAGGAGGAGGGGGGGGAGAGAGCGGACGGGAGGAGGAGGGGGGGGAGAGAGCGGACGGGAGGAGGCGGGGGAGAGAGCGGACGGGAGGAGGAGGGGGGGAGAGAGTGGACGGGAGGAGGAGGGGGGGGAGAGAGCGGACGGGAGGAGGAGGGGGGGGAGAGTGGACAGGAGGGGGGTGGGTTGGTTAAAATTTCCGGGTCTCTCCTCTCCACTCCCCCTGTATGTTTCTCCGCTCCCCCCCTCTCTCTCCCCTCCTGCCCCCCCATGTGACACAGACACACACACACAGTGACACACACAGTGAGAGACACACACACAGTGTCACACACACACAGTGAGAGACACACACACAGTGAGAGACACACACAGTGTCACATACACACACACAGTGAGACACACACACAGTGAGACACACACACACACACACACACACACACACACACACACACACACACACACACACACACACACACACACACACAGTGACACACACACACACAGTGACACACACACACACACACACACACACAGTGACACACACACACAGTGACACACACACACACACACACACGTCACCTCTCCTTCGGGGCGCCGCCATCTTAGGTGCCGCGTGTCCCCCCGCCGGGGAGGTGAGTGCGGGAGGGAGTAGAGCGGGAGGGAGGTGAGTGCGGGAGTGGAGCGGGAGGGAGGTGAGTGCGGGAGGGAGTGGAGCGGCTTCCGGCCGCCTCTTAGGTGCCTCGTGTGCCAACCCCCGCCAGGGAGGGAGTGGAGCGAGAGGGAATGGAGCGGCTTCCGGGCGCCTCTTAGGTGGGCGCGTGTCCCCCCGCCGGGGAGGGACTGGGAGGGAATGGAGTGGGAGGTGAGTGGAGCGGGAGGGAATGGAGTGAGGGAGGTGAGTGGAGCGGGAGGGAGTGGAGCGGCTTCCGGGCGCCTCTTAGGTGGGCGCGTGTCCCCCCGCCGGGGAGGGACTGGGAGGGAATGGAGTGGGAGGTGAGTGGAGCGGGAGGGAATGGAGTGAGGGAGGTGAGTGGAGCGGGAGGGAGTGGAGCGGCTTCCGGGCGCCTCTTAGGTGGGCGCGTGTCCCCCCGCCGGGGAGGGACTGGGAGGGAATGGAGTGGGAGGTGAGTGGAGCGGGAGGGAATGGAGTGAGAGGGAGGTGAGTGGAGCGGGAGGGAGTGGAGCGGCTTCCGGGCGCCTCTTAGGTGGGCGCGTGTCCCCCCGCCGGGGAGGGACTGGGAGGGAATGGAGTGGGAGGTGAGTGGAGCGGGAGGGAATGGAGTGAGAGGGAGGTGAGTGGAGCGGGAGGGAATGGAGTGGGAGGGAGGTGAGTGTGGTGGTGGGGGGGGGGGAGAGGACAGAGAGGGGTGTGTGTGTGTGTGTGTGACACTGTGTGTGTGTGACACTGTGTGTGTGTGTGTGTGTGTGTGTGTCACTGTGTGTGTGTGTGTGTGTGTGTGTGTGTGTGTGTGTGTGTGTGTGTGTGTGTGTGTGTGTGTGTGTGTGTGTGTGTGTGTGTGTGTGTGTGTGTGACACTGTGTGTGTGTGACACTGTGTGTGTGTGACACTGTGTGTGTGTGTGTGTGTGTGTGTGTGTCACTGTGTGTGTGTGTGTGTGTGTGTGTGTGTGTGTGTGTGTGTGTGTGTGTGTGTGTGTGTGTGTGTGTGTGTGTGTGTGTGTGTGTGACACTGTGTGTGTGTGTGTGTGTGTGTGTGTGACACTGTGTGTGTGTGTGTGTGTGTGACACTGTGTGTGTGTGTTTTTTTTTTTTTTTTTTGTGGACCTTTGGCCCGTCACTCCGCCTCAGGCCAATGCGAGGTGTGGGGGGCGGGCCAAGGGGGTGGTGTGAGTGTGTGAGGCCAATGCGAGGTGTGGGGGGCGGGCCAAGGGGGTGGTGTGAGTGTGTGAGGCCAATGAGAGGTGTGCGGGGGCGGGCGGCCCAAGGGACCAATGAGATTGCCGCTAGGGACACCGGACATCCAGACAGGCAGGCAAACATACAGTGCTTTCACTAATATAGTATAAGATGCATATATTGCAATATTTTTGCATGCCAGCATGTCACATTAAAGAATTGAACTGTGAGTATACATTGTGTGCTTATGACAGTGAAATACACCCTAACCCTGCTCCTTCTTAATATTCAGACTGCCCCTGTTTTAGCCAGTTCTGGGTTTCCAGCGAGCTGTATCTGGAGCTGCAAAGCTAATGTTTCAACTCCAGGGGCATTGGATAAAATAACCAGGCTTCTAGTCCTATACAAAAGTTAGGGCAAAGAGCCCGCCAGATTACAGGGGTTGGGCATGGATATACAACCTGTAACTCTGCTAAGAAAGCCTGCTAAGCTATTTTGAATATAAGACCTGGCTTCTGTACTACTGCTTTTTACTCTGTTAATCAAGTAAAGACTGTGAAGGTCGGGATAAAGGCTCCTGAAGGACCAGAAGCCACCTTTGTTATCCTTTCCCTATACTACATGGGTTTTTGCTTATAATGCTGAAGTAAAGCTAGTGAGCCGGATATCCATCTTATTACCCTGCTACAGTAACTTTCTGTCATGTAAGACATCCCAAAACATATCAGGGTCTTTGCTAGGCTATCACAGCCTCCTACAGGTACTGACTGAGCATTGGAAGCCATGTTTAAGCATTTCATGCCAATAAAATGCCTTCACTTTAAAATTCTTCAGTCTGAATGTGCGGGTTTATATGGTGGGGAAAGCGATGGCAGGCCCTAGCTAAGGTGGTGGGCCTGTTGCTGTCCTTCTAGTGGCATTGCTTGGTCACAAATGGGGTCCTACTATACCAGATGGCTAGTGGGTTTATGGGGTGGTTGATGTGGTTTCAAGGGTCAAGGACCCTGGTAGTTGGGAAATCTGATCAGGCATTATTTGGTTATGTTGTAAACTTAATAAACCTGTGGCCAATTACCTCCATGATATGGTATCCAAGATTTATTTCAAGTTGAGATGGGATTAAAGAAAGGGACAAGGATTCTCTGTCATGGCATCACACTTTTGTCCCGGTGGAATGCAGGCTAACATAACACTTACATCAAGAATGGAAGCAGCAGATCTGTACCTTATTTTAAAAAAAAATGTTGCTTTCAAAGGAAAGAGATGAACATTACATTTTAAACACAAGATATTTCAGTGTTACTAACCTGATTTTGATCCCTGCAATATATTTTCAATCACTTTGGTGGCATGTAATCAAAACAGAAACATGGCGGGTGGGAGCAGATGAAAGGGAGGGCTCCAAGCCAGTTGAGATCACAGCAATGATCAGGGCCCAGAGGTATAATCGACGTATTCCCTGTCAGTAAACTTTGCTCCATTTCTGACAGCTTCTCTTTATCAATGCTGTGGCAGCAATCAGCGGATCAACATGGCAGCATGCAGCAGGACAAGGGACTCTGATTATTGGAGACTTGATTAGTGCCCCTACAATTCAGCCCCTCTTTTCCACAAAATTTCCCTTTCAATCTGAGTTCTGGGATTCTAACAATCATCGTTTTAGAGCTATACAATAAATGCTACCTTAACCCACAGGTATGGGGCTAGCGTATTATCAACTATACAATGTTGTAAAGCACATCAGACATACTGTAAATAGGTTGGTGTTGACATTTGTTTTCATGTATTATCTATATAATGCTTTTGAACAGTTATTTTGTTATTTGGTATATTGTTTATGTTATGGATTTGTATCCCTAGAAACATAGAATTTGATGGCAGACAAGAAACACTTTGTTAACCTAGTTTGCTCATAGAACTGTTACATTGGTTGTGTGGCTGGTTCGAATACCGAGTTATATACATCTTTCGCATTGTAAATGATGTCAGAATAGCTGTATGACTTGGCCAGGGCAGCGGCCATGTAATCTTATGTTACTTGTTGCATTTCTGTGTGTGCTTTATTTTATACTTTAGTATCTGTTGGGCCATCATTACATTGTCCCTTTACCACTAAATCTATCTCAAACCGTTTGTTTATCATGCCTTCTTCTCTCAAAGTCTACCTCAAATGTCACTTGATTTATAAATCATGGTTGTAATTTTGCTACAAGTGGGAAATTAACTCTTTACATACAGTGGGCTTTGCCAAGATGTCCTGAAAAAACAAGTCCTTAATATCATTAATAATAAGAATAGTGGACAATATTTTCCTAAGAAATTTATGCCACTGTGGTTTTTTAATACTTTTATGTTGTCTTATGCGACCAATTCGAGGGCTCTCTTTTACGACTGGGCAATAACAAAACATTTCGCATTGTAACAACATTAAGACATGTATTGTGATAATGATATTTCACGATATATTATTATATATTTTAAAATATATAATATTCCCTTGCTTTGAGCGACCACTTAAAACCGGGAACAAGGGAAGGAAAGAAGAGGACCAAACCGATCGTCTGGGGAAGGAGGGCACTGCTATGTTTGAGGACTGGAGAGTGAAGATGGGTTCTTGGGATCTCCATTACATTGGCAAATCATTATATTGGCAGATTTTTACATTGGCAGATCTTTACATTGGCAGATATTTACATTGGCAGGCCTTTTGTGAGGCTACCACATCCTATATTGCATGTCACTTACAGTCCCTCAAATGTATCTGACTCCCATGGGTGGCTGACAGTACTGTAGTATTGTGATAATAAAATATTTCAATATACACTAATAGTAATTTTTTTATTGTTACAATATAACAGTCATGTCTGTATATTGTCCAACCCTACTCTTCTGCTGTCCTTCTAAAGGTCTGCAAAATACACAAACGTTGCTGTTTACATAGCAATAGGGAATCATGCACTGGAAAGGAAGAAACAGCAGACTGCAGACTGTTTTGCTGCTCGTGGAAGTAAAGGAGGCATTTGGATACTGGCCTTACTCAAAAACACACAGTCCTTGTCACAAGCACGTCAATACAGTATAACCTTGTTACATGTTTCTCTCAGCTTTAAGAAGCAGATGGCTTATATTATACAGTATCATACTGATGTATAAACTGATTTGGAAATACATTTATTTCTCCTTAGATAAACAAAGAGACTTTTCGCTTGAAGGTGGGCGATAAACTGCAAACGATTCGTACAGTGTAGTTACTGTAGAGTTATTTAGAATGTGAAAAAGAAGTGATCTAACAGTAATGTAATTGGATTTATAGTGATTAATCCAATTTGAAAGCCAGTATTACCTTCTCAGGACTGTGGAAGTGTTGACCCTTGTACCCTTGACTTTTGCTCATTCCGTGTCCGCACCCACCCAAATAAATACAGACACCTTGGTTGGGTACAACTGGTCATAATTTTATATTATACAAACAGCAACACTCTTAGGCCCTATCGGAACGCAGCCCAAACCAGCTCAACCTGATAATGTTCACCGCCGCTAAGCCACTACAGATGCAGCGGCCGTTATTCGAACAAATCACGGGGCCGTTTTCGTGTGCGCTGCTGTACTCCACGCGGCATTAATGCAGCCAATCGCCCCAGGCACACATGTTTATCACGGTTGCTTTGTTTGAATTTAATGGATTGTGTGCAATTAAATGCAATGAAATGAATGAATTGTTACGTGTACAGTACTGTGCTTCTGTGTCAAATTCAGGGGTTTAAAAGCCAGAACACTAAAATGCCATTTTCTGCACTCGCCTGCACTCGCGTCTTAAGGCGGTACGGTTGGAAGAAATCCGACGCCATGACATGGGTATTCCAAGGTGTAAACCGCGTGAAGTGTTTAAATAACGGCCGCTGCATCTGTATACTGTATGACCCAGTGAGCTCTCATGGTTCATAATACCTGGGTTCTCTCTTAGGAGTACACCTTTAGGCCCCCGACACCTGGCCCTGATCCAAGAGCGCATCCTGTTGGACCCCTCACATACCTCCAAATTAATCACCTGGGCAAAATAGACCAGTCAGCTTAACTCCAGCATTGACAAACATATAACACCACCAACACCTTCTAGCCTACCATCCTCCTTCCTTTAATTATTATTATTATTATTATTATTATTTTTCTATTTTTTTTTAATAAAATATAAAATTTTCCAACTTCACTATAACAATAATAATAAAACATAATATGGCCCAATAAATCTGGATCCCAAAAGTTCGGAGGGTGGGAACCTTTTGGGGAGGTGGTCAGATGATGAGACATACGTCACGTGGCATCTGTTGCTTAAGTAATCTAGCCCTCCTGCATCCTCTTATCCCCCCCACCCCCCAGCACAAAACTCCATGGTCCCTCAGGCCAATGGTCTTGTATCCCTTTCCTTATATGGTTAGGGCACTCTTGAATTTTCCTGTTGGCTGAAGTAGCAAAATGTAGACAGCAATCCCTAGTAGCAGTACGTACTGTATATGTCTGTCAGACAGGGCAAATGTTTTGTAAGCCTACATATTATTAGGTTTAATGGGACTCGCTGCCCTTTTAGGCTGGTCGACCCCAATACCATCAACTGATACACTTTAACCACACTGAACAAATTCACAACACAGTGATTTACATACAGGCACACATGAACATAGTACCAAACTGAGACACACAAAGTAGACACACACAAACTCCCTGATACACAGTGATTGGTACACACAGGCTGCACATATAGGCACTGATACCCAGTATCATTGGGTACCCTATATGATTGTAAAGCACAGCCTGTAATAATTTCCAAGTCTCTCAAGGCTACAACCATCTTGGGTGGAATTCTTATAGCACAGCGATCTGCAGATTAGATGCCTGAAACAATCTCCACTGCAATGGAATTAGATAGGAATATAGGAAGTTATTGTAATCAGTTGTTACACTGTAAAAGTAGCAATTTGCCAACGTCTCAATCTATGATGACACATCCTATAAAGTTGATGGAACTGAGATAAAAACAATCTTAACCCTTGTGCTGCACACAACACATACAGTAAAAGAGAATATTAACCTTTGCTGGTCAGCCTGCACGTATGTATGCCAGAAATAGTGTACATAAATGAAATGGCCAAGACCATGAGTTTAACCTATTATCATGAACGACTATCTCTCTTTTTGTTCTCAGCACTAATATAGTAGCTAAAGACTTTGATATTGATTAATTTCAGAAATACAAATACCATGTATTAATCATAGCCACCAACTTCAGATTTTGGTTTTGATGATGAATATTTTATAGGCGTGTACAGTAGCAGAAGGCCATTAAAATCCACTCCTATAAACAGCAAGTTGAAGACGAGGCCTACCATTTGAAACAATAAATGTTTAAAGTTCACTTTAGTTTAACATGCAAATGTTCTCTATATTAAAGCATAATCTAAAAATATATATTTTATATATCATAAGTAATATGAAGTATAGTATAATTTAGCATCATTTTCTTGTACCTTTTTGCAGAAGGTGAAGAATAAAATACTACATTTGCAGAGCAGATCATTGGGAGATAGTAATCTCCAGTCATTTCACTGTAATGGGTCTCTGATAGCTCTGGTATGAAGAGCGGACGTGTTTTCAAAGTCAGTAAATAAGGTGAAGCACTTTGACAATGTACAATATTACTAGCTGATTGCCAACATCTTTCCCATTCATGTTGAGTCCTAGAAAATGGTCACAATGTGGTAGATTGCATATTAAAATGCTTTAAAGTCAGACTTGAAAAGGCCCGTAGGTGTCTTATTTTGCACTCTTTGCTATAGTGTTCTCTGCCTGTTAACTACAAAATGGATAAAGAGACTGTTCTAGCAGAAGAAATGTTACAGAAAAATTCATCAGCAGCAAGTGTCTGTTTCATCTAGTTATGGGTCTAGTTACAAATTAATTGTGATCGGTAATTTGCTGGAACTTTATATTAAGCAGCCAGCCTACTTTTGACAACAGTGTATATCTAACTATGTTTAACAGTAGTTATTGACATTCTAATTACTGCAGCTAACAATGCAGCAGAGGCATGTAAGAAATAATGTAGTTGCCCATTTCTTTTTAAATCTTGGCTTACTTGATATACATAGGACTTCACATCATTAACGTCCTCCCCAGAGGGAGGCGTGGGACTTTTCGGGGGGGGGGGCATGGCGATTACAGAGGCCCCGCACTGAGAGTGCGAAGCTTCTGTAAACTTACTTACCCGGTTCCAGTCATGCGTCACTATGACAACGCAACGTCAAATGACGCCAGTTGCCATAAAGACGTGACATCAAATGACGCCGCGTGTCACGTGACATGATGTCACATGGCCCGAACGCCATTAGAGGCGAGGGGGGCGCGACCGAGGAGGAGTGAAGGTAGGGGGGGGGACAGCGCAGGGAGTTTGCGCGCCGCTGCTGTATGCTATGTACACATTATTACAAAAATTGCTATTAGGATTACAGTAATTTGATTCTAAGAAAGCAGTAACTAAAAAGACCACTTGTGGTGCATTTAAATGTCTCTGACAGATCTGCAACCCTGTCTTTCCCCATTATCGCTTAGCAAACACTGCTTCCACAGCAGCCAAGGATTCTGTGTAATGGCATTCAAATAAGCACAGTGTGTCACTCTATACTTCTAATCCAGTTTAACATGGAAGTCTAGGAGTTTACGCCCGCTGCATTACACAGCTATTCAGCACAGCCTGGGTTAAAGAAATGCATGGCCAGTTAACCAACTCACAGACAGATGTTTCGATCTTTTGGTTCTCATCAATGCAAGGTTGGTTGCTGGCTATGTAACGTAAAGCTGGTAAGTGGATTTAACCAAACATTAAAAAAGTTAGGATGGGTGTAAGAGAGGTATGCAGAAGTATGCTAATCCCTGGGTGGATTTGAATGTATTTGGGGGGTAGATTTTTTGTATGTATTTGGTGGGTTGGGGAGTGTGTATATATTTGGGGGGTTGGGACTCTTTTATGTATTTGGGGGGGTTGTATATATTTGGGGGATGGGGATTGTTTTAATTATTTGGGAGGTGGGAAGGTTTTTTTGTATTTGTGTGGTCTGTTTTTGGTATGTATTTTGTGTGAGGGAGAAAATGCATGAGGAGTGGTGTAATTGACGGAGGGGGGTAGAGTGAAAGCTGAGAGTGGGTGTAAGAGTGAGTGAGGAAAAGAGGGAGTAAGAGTAAGACGCAGGAGTGAGAAATACATGCCAAGCGGGGAGGGATTGAGTGAGAGTGGGATAATTGATGGAGGGGGGAGAGTGAGAGGTGAGAGGGGGTGAAAGAGATGGAGGGGATAGAAATACATGGGGGTATGAGAAAATAGAAGGGGCTCACGAGGTGTGAAATTGGGGGGGCTCTCAAGACCGCTGACACTAGGAGGGCCCGATCATAACTCTAGTCGTAACACTAGTTCTGGGCCCCGGGAAATCTGTCTGTGGCCCTGTTGCCATATTTATGTTCTTCCTTACATTTTCAAAAAAGGTATACTCGTAATAGATCCTATTAGGAGTATGGACCCTTCGGAGGTAACACGGAGCCCCCAAAACAAACAAGAGACTGATATAAGTTAAATAGGTTGGGTGTTTAATGTTCACAATAAGGCAGTTAATGAAAAATGGAAAACAAAAAGGGATCTGTAAAGTCCGCCGAGCTAGGTGCAAAAAGTGAGCTATAGGAAGTGGCAAGGGCGCTCTAATACAGGACCAAGTAAGCAAATTAGTGATTTAAGAGCTCCAGCGCTGGATCCATAGCTGATTATATACGTAATGCAATTGTATAAACAGAGGCACCGTGCTAGGGGCTAGTGACGTACAATTAATAACAGTGATTCTCAATGGAATATAAAGTCCTAAGAGACAAATTTTCCCTGAAGGTTGAGACTAGTGGGTTGTAGGCCATTCGTTGAAATCTCATTAGGATAGACCCTGGACTAGTATTTGTACATGAGATACACTTAGTAATACATAGCAATGTGCTCACATAATGTTGCATCACTGTCCTATGCCTCTGCTACCGTGCAGCCAAGTGTTTTCAGCAAGATGGACAAAAATAGATTTTTTTGGCGCTCAGCCAATAGAGTGGGTCACAAAAATAGATAAGTAAAATTGAATACTTTATTGGTCCATGGTTAAAAAAAAACGAAGGTAATCACCTCCTACGCGTTTCGTGCGTACAGCACTTTATCAAGGAGTAAATACAAGACCAATGCTGATGAAATAAAATCCAGTATACAATGAAGCAGTGGGTGAAATATGACCATATACTGTAGAAAAATTA
The DNA here is from genome assembly GCF_040206685.1 of Ascaphus truei. Lineage (NCBI taxonomy): Eukaryota > Metazoa > Chordata > Amphibia > Anura > Ascaphidae > Ascaphus > Ascaphus truei. The sequence goes on from NC_134486.1 coordinate 20,082,905, forward strand.
TTGTGAGTTCATGTCCATGAAATATTCAAAATCACAGGTATTCCCTAGCAGATAGCCGATACGATTCCTGAGGAAGCAAGAGTGAAACGAGTTGAATCGGATCAGCAGCGGTTCCTGGGAAGACCGAGAGGACTGGAGATCGAGACACAAGACACGAGTGAGAGCTGGCAACTAAGGGCACCGCAGTAACCATTGAGGACGCTTCCGCCCTGAAGCAAGACGTTAGCGGTAGTGATGTATGAGGAAGCGGAGTGGCAATACAACCCGGTGCACCAGTGGCATCTCCTAGTCTGTTCTCTCCCATGTAACCTGAATTTTATGAAATTGTGAGTGCGATACTTTTATTTTCTATACTACATCTGCATTTGTTAGCAATATTACACCATTCAGGCTCTATCTGCACCTGCTGGCTTACAGGACTCCTGAGTCTCCTGCTTGGTTGGTATGGGGATATTAGCATGATAGGCATCTGAGGTAGCGCCTCCACCTCATCAGGATCTCTGCGGCCGCAGGGGGATGTGTCTGATGAGGACCTCCTCTGTGGTGCCTCCTTCTGTGTAATAACTCGACTCATACACAGCAATTGTCTTGTGAAACTGGGCAACTTTATTGCACGTTCAGGCAGACTGCCCCTCATAGCGGTCGTGCTAGATGCTCATTTCTTTGCTGCACTCCATTGGGAAGGTTCCTCCTCTCCTAATAGAGTTGTTCTCCACCTCTCCCCTAAGTGAGATTCACCAGCTTGTCTCTCTGCTTTGAGCTGCACAGACTCACAGCTCTTGCATCAGACACTGCAACACTGTTGCAGACCTCCACATGACTCTCCTGAACACAGTCAGAACACAGACTGAACACTGTTGAACAACTAACTTTTGGCAGTGCAGTGTCTTATATAGACTCAGAAAACAGCCACACCTCTTGTGTCACTAACAGTGGACACAGAGCATGTTGTCACTTCCCTTGTGTACATATGACACCTCACCAGGGTGTGAGGGCAAACCTCCATGATTGTTACTGGCAACCCTGCATACTTACCAGGATTACTGCCAGTATGAAGGAGATATGTACACCAATTTTACACATGGCTACATTCTTTTTTACATATATTTCACTACGTGAGCTATCAGCGCTCCCACTACCAGGAAAAATAAATTCTGCAATTTTGGACCTACGAACAGTTCATTATAAGGGTGTTGAGCAGCTTCTCTTCATTATATATTAAGCACTGTATTTTTTACTATTGGGCGAAGGTTATAGTATATTATCACATCATCATTTATTTGAAGAATGATTATTTAAGTATTACACAATTATTGGGTGACATACACTATCATCTGCGAGCACACTTTTTCACTGCACTGTATAGAAGCGCCTGGTTCCTCTTTTCTCTTTTCTGGGCAAGAGAATAGCCAGACTGCTGGTCAGGAACAAAAAAATTGGCAACCAACAACTAGCAACCTGAGTGGGTTTATATACTTTAAGCTAAGATGACCGCTGGTCTCATCGGATATTCTAGTTCTGCCAGCCCTGAACCTGAACTGGACTCCTCTGCACCCCTACAGGTCTATGGGGAATATTCCGGGAGGGAATCTTGACAGATTCCCATCTTAAATTCCACAGAAGGGACTTCTTGTAAAAGTTGTCAGCTTTCCCCCAATGAGAAACACCTACAGTATAAGTATGCTGACATTTTGTTGTGAAAGTACAATATTCATTAGAAAGACATTTGCAAACCGACAGGACACATTTCTCATCTGTTTGACTGATATGTCACAAAAAATATATCAATTCACACAATTGAACTCATTTAATATAACACTAGTTCACTTTACTCCTATGTGTGACTCAATGTTTAATTAGGAATTAAAAAAAGAATGTCAAAAGACTACATATTGATGATTTTACTTTAGATCGTTGTTTCTAAAGACATAGACAATGGATTATTTTATTTGGTGTAAAACTTACCAAATGTTCATGCAAACATGGCATAGTATAATAATGATACTAGATACTCCCAGAAATGTTTTAGGCCTCTGATATTCCAATCAGTGCAATACACTTCACTCTATATACAGTACACTTTACTGTCCACCATATTTATCACACTCGAACTCTGTATAAGAAAATGTACATTATTATTACAAGCTTCTATATCACATTCATTTCTATACCGGATCCTTCCTTAGAAAAAAATGACACCTCTATCCCCCGATGACCATTGGATTTATTACTAACTAAATTGGTTAATAGTGGGATTAATTGGGCTCAAAAGGCTCCTAACTCAGAGCAGCAGAAACGCGTATTTCAGAAGGCGAGACCTACAGTAAAAAGAAAGCATATATTGTTTTATTCCTGTGTTAGATACATGCCTCAGTCTTACAATAATATCACCAACCTATTAAAAACTGGTTACACAGGGATGCTGAGAGTCTCCACCTTTACACAGTAAAAATAATATTTGTTATGCTTCTTCAAAAATAGGGATGTCTTGCTTTTTACTTAAGAAGCTTCCAGATTATTATTGCCCAATTAAAACAGGTACTCATTTAATTTATCATGCAAGATTGAGAAATTAAGAAGTCCGCAATTACATTTTCATTTATACATTTTGTACACATGCTTCAGACTGGTATCTTAACAGATAGCACCATTAAATTCTTCTTCACTAAATTATATTATGTACTGTATACACCTGGCTAAGGGTCTCCAAATGTCCTAACTAATAATTACACCTATGTAACTGAATTATTGTTTTGGGAAACAAATCACCCCAGCAGCGTTTGCCAGATCTATATAATGACCCGTCCCGGTTTCTCTCACCTACTCTCAGAAAACAATAGAGAGGTTTGTGGAGAAATGGTGCTCAAATGTGTGTACTCTGATCACACAAAAATAATCCAGACAATAATAACCATACTGGAACATTCACAGTGCTTTACAGTAAACTTGCCGTAAAATCTGGGGCTATCACCAACAAGATCCAGGTACATGCTGGGTACATGCTGCAAACATTTTAGTGACATTTCTACAGAGACTAATGGCCCATCGGATTAACACAGCAGGGGTTCCTGGCAGTCCCATTCAGTTTGCACGGGACTGCCAGGGACTCCCGCTGTTAATCCGATGGGCCATTAGTCTGTCTGCAGAAATGTTGCAGCATGTACCAGCATGTACCCAGCATGTACCTGGGTCTTGTTGGTGATTGCCCCAGATTTGTTTTAGAATACTCGTCGGCACTACAGTATATCCAGGGGACAAATTACCTAGCGGTGTCCACTTAACTACCGCAACCAAGGGTCTTTGTATATTAACCCACTGTAAAACATAAGCATCCCCAGATGTAGGGTCAAAGGTAAACATTTAAGTGCCGAAGCCCATTACCTGCCCATAGGGGTGTCCAGAATTAATCCGATGTTCCAAGGTCCCAGAGCGTGCAGTCCCACAGGGTAGAATCAGCAAACAGGCAGTGTGGAGCAAAGGAGCACAGCAAAAACGTTATCCAGGAAGAAATAATTTGAGGGCAACCCCAGGAAAAAAATAAAAGGATTTTAATTCATCAGGTCACAATGGAGATGAAAGAAACCAACCACCAACGCGTTTCATCCCGTAGGGACTTTTTCAAGATGTCACCTTGAAAAAGTCCCTACAGGATGAAACGCGTTGGTGCACTTTTTTTTTTCATCTCTATTGTGACCTGATGAATTAAAATCCTTTTATTTTTTACCTGGAGTTGCACTCAAATTATTTCTTCCGGGATAATGATTTTGCTGTGCTCCTTTGCTCCACATTGTATCAGAAAACAAAGCTCTTAAAAAAAACACTGCATGCAATGCAAATACTGTATGTTCTGTATTTGCTCTCCGCTTCTTCATAGTGTCCAAATCTTAAACGACAAAGCCCTTAAGAGAAAGACCTACAATGTAAGTATTATAATGGTTAAATGGTGGTTATTTTCCCTCCATAAAGAGAAATAATTGGGATCAATTTAGGTTGATTATTGAATTACATTTGCTTTAATCTTAAATCACATTATCTCATTAAACTTCCTCAATGTAACCTATTACTTCTCATTAAGATGTGCGCAATTGCCCAATTTGGTTCCCAAAAAAGTCTGAATCATATAAAATGTCCAAAGAGACTGTAATCTTTAGAATCCATGGCAATTATATCACAGTTGGATAATAAGGGCAAAAAAAGGGAGAATTACTGCTTGTCATTGTGATACCTTTTACTTGCAACTCTAACCAAGCATACTGTAACAGAAAATGTAATAAAGCCTTCTGGAAAGTGGGATTGGTTAACTCTCAAACGATGTATTTGATGATAAAATCTACCCTGCAGGTCACATTATTGCCAGTGATGGCTGCATAACGCTTGCCTTGTACAAGCACATTTTGATGTGGCTTTTTGCTTCCATGAGCAATTGTACATTAAAGTAAATCATTTGGATTGAAGCTTTCGTTCAGTGATGTGTTGTAAATGCTGTATTGATGTGCAGACTTTCCCCAGCTTAATGCCATCTCAATCGGGGGATATTGTTTCAATGCTCGCAGAGCGCATTCTATTTTCCTATTTCTCTGCGGAAGTTTGGCACAATGCCAGAAACAATGGTGCCAGTGTTGCCAAGCTACGGCTACAATTAGGAGCTGTAAATCCACGCTTGGGGTATATTAATTCAAATACAATAACAATGGCTGATTATTAGAAAAGCCCATTAACCATCAATAATAACTCACAATTGGCTTTAGTGGGCAGATCTAAGTTTCCTAACTTACAACTTCAATCAGTAATAAGCCAGTTTGGTTTTCTACTGTATACGCAGCAAAGACAACATACAGTAATATTAATATAGGGCAGAAAACCACTGAATAGCTGTTAGGGAAAGTGCAGAATAAAAAACAACGTAAATAGAAAGAGCTACAGTATATCAAGGAAACATAAAACTGATTTTGTTTTTAGTGGCACGATTTAGTATGCCCAAGGACAGCAATAAGAAATAACGGGCTTATGCAGAGTATTTTTGTGGATAAATAAGATTAAGGATAGCCTTACTGTCCCTCCTATTTGGCCAATACACTTTTAGGAATCAGGCAACCAAGTAACCATGACAAAAAAAAATTAGATACTCATCTATTGATTGGAAAATCAATAGCGTATCAGGGAATAGGCCTGTGAAATACGCGACGACCATGTCATGCAGAGTTTTTCTGCGGCGAGTGGAAAAAGGAAGGATAGCATTTTTATTTTGCTAATGAATACCTTGGTCTTTACAATAACATTGTCGAGAGCAATCATGACTACTTGCTTGAAAACTGCTGTGATTTCGACATTGCTCTTTCATGATGATAGATGCACTGGAGGAGCTACCATATGAAAGAGATAAGTGACTCACTTTTTCACTGAATGTGGTTAAAAACAAAAAATGCTGTAGGCTGCTTTATTTTATTAGCTTCACAGTCTAGCATCATGTGTTCAGGTCAGAATTATATCCATCTGCTCAAAGCCTACTTCTTATCTGTAGAATTTTCTCTGTAAATGAGTGTCATTTTTATGCGCGTACTATATTATACATTTAAATAGTTCAACATTTAATTCACAGTCTGTCATTTCCAATTTAAAAGTACGGTATTGGCAAACTGGGGTGATCCCTCTTAATAATACAGGCAATAACAAAATAGTAAAGAAAGAAAGACCAGCACATAATACTGGCCCAAAATGTGTAGTTGCTGCTCAGCCCCAAAGAGGATCTTCCCACGATCCTCGTGCTAGAATATGAAAAAGAAAGAACAGGGGGGCGCAAAACAAATAGAAGTGCAAAGTTAGAAATGGCACTAACATATAAACAATGGTCAATAGGGAAATAGGTGAATGTGATATACAATATGGTACAGTATTGTACTCACACCGCCATGTGTGGTACTAAGTTCAGGGGTTGGTATCTGTATCTGTGCTGTTCCTTCACTGCAGCATGCAAGGACCCGGAGCGTTTTGACAGCACACGGCCACCGTAGCCAGCCCAAGCACATCGACTGCAGTACTGACCACCGGACGCGGGATCAGGAGAGCACTACATCGAAGTGCGGAAGTCGGCTGCGTTCACCAGAGAAGGTCATCCATATAAAGGGAGCATAAACTGACTGCTGCAGTGAAGGAACAGCACAGATAAAGATACCATCCCCTGGACTAAGTACCAGACATGGCCGTGTGAGTACAATACTATACCATATTGTATATCACATGCACCTATTTCACTATTGACCATTGTTTATATGTTATTTAATATTCTCTCTCTCTCTCTCTCTCTCTCTCTCTCTCTCTCTCTCTCTCTCTCATAGTAACTCTAGTCCTCGTGGAGCTCAGCAAACAATATTGAAACAAACATCCGTGGTATATGAACTTTCAGATGGCAAAGGTGATGGATCGCAATTGCAACAATATGTCTCACGTCTAACCACAACTGCAGTAGACAAGCAACAAGTGTATCGATATACAACTCTCACGTGGTGACAGAATTACGTCATACGTCTCAGGACACTAATGGCTTAAAAATCAGCATATTAACTGCGCAACCAATCTAGAGCAGTATAAAACCTACTGTGCCAAATCCGCGTGCGGGTTTCACACTGTGAAATGGATCTTGGGGAGGAATGGGGTGGGGGGGGGGATTGCGAGAAAATCCAGGAAACGGATTTGGGAAGAGCTACTGTAACTAGAAGCTTTACAGTATCTTAACTATACTACTATATGTATATCTTTATGTATATACTGTAGCACCATTAATGTACATAGCGCTTCACAGCAGTAATACACGTGACAATCATATAAATAACAAATAATAAAAATATACACTTGTGAGAGAACAGACTGATTATGCCTCTGGTTACTGATTGGTTACAATTATAGAGATTGGTCAAGCTCAAGACATGCCTGGCTATTTTACCTGACCTTGCTACAGTATTGTTCCTGTTGCTAGTACGACAAGGTTGTTTGCTGCTTGTGTAATCATGTCTGATTACTGTCTGTCTGTGTTTCTGTATCCTTAACCTCAGTCTACCCTTTAACCATAGCCTTTGTTTTGTCCCTTGATACTTCACTTCATATTGTAGGTTATCACAAAGTTATGTCTCCTGATAAATTATGAAAAGGGCGAACCTTTTGCCTGCAAACTGTTACAGTTCTAATGCTTATACCTTTTGGGCTACATCCAAGTCCAGGCTTTCTACTGCTTACTATGTCCTAGGCAGCATATGGGTTACACATCAAGGGTTTCTGGCAGCAATACTGATGACGAAATTAGGACCAGATATATTGAATACAAATTCAAATGAAAGCAGTTGTATTTTTGCCGTTGATTAATATGGTCCATTTGTTTTTCTCCACAGTTATGTACTAGTAATGCAGCCAGGAGACTGATACATAATCCCCACAGATTGTGATCTGGATGGAAATGTGTTTCCTTTTATGGGTTTTTTATATGCTGGCCAAAAATGTCAGTGTCTGTCAATGACATGATTCAGCGAAGAGTAATTCCCTCCTTAATCTCTCTCTATACCAATTAAGATTGTTTTTATTATTGTATCTCCCCTCTAATATTCCTTTGGGTGTTTTTGTCTTCAGAGAACATAGGGAAACTATACATATCAACTTCGGCATAAATATTTTAAGGTAATATAATACCCACATAGTACTGTGTCAATGTTCCCACTGTGTTTTAGTATTAATAATTCATGGTGTACATATAATGCTACTACTTAAATGCATAAGAAATATACATTTATCAATAAAATAAACACATCATTTATATGTATTGTAACGGAGGAGGGAAGGTACTATTCATGCCTCTCCCCCGTGGTAACAAACAGAAAAACATCTGATAACAATTCGTTCATTAAGGTAAAATGTTGGGCATAATGGTTAATAATGGTCATCCCTTTATAAGGTAGTTGTTAATAGTAGAGGAACATACTGTATAGTGTAACATATATACACAAATTCATCTTATATACATGAAGTAATTCAATGATTGTCCTATATATAGGACTTATATCCATATATTACGGGGATGTTAAACATTCATAGTATCAGTGTGCTATCAAGGAAAAGCACCTACTGTATACATGTACCTGTACATACAATTCATAGGGAAGTACAGAGCACCAAAGAGACAAATATATAGAGCTGAATAATATATTAATTATCCATTAATCGCTATTGAGTAACAAAATAGGAAAAATACTGTATATATCTCTGCACATATAAATATACATGCAATATATATATATATATCTGGACAATAGGTATACACCAGATGCAAAGTGAACCTATACTCAGTTAAAAATAGAGCAATCCATAAATTCACAAGAAAATATCTTAATCTGATGGAGAAAAGGATATTGATAATAAGTCTCCTAAATGAATATATATATATATATATATATATATATATATATATATATATATATATATATATATAATATACACACATATACAAACCTAGTCAGCTGTAAGCCTTCAGGCTGTGCAGAGTCCCAGGAGGGGCACAGCTATATGTTATGAGCCCAAGGAAGGGCTCATCTATACTCTGAGCCACGAGAGTTGCTGCTGAGTCCATGGAATGGCTCAGTATTACTGCAGAAAGCTTAGTTTGCATTGAGGTAGATTCCAGAGTTAGTAGAAGGGCTGAGCTAAAGAGCTACAGGGAATCATACCCTACTTTCATAGGAGCCACACAGGCTCATCTCATTGCAATGAATCTCAGCTATAGAACCTCAGCTGAAGAGCAGCAAGAAATGCCACCCTGTTTTCTGGTTATGGACTTTATGACTTTGAGTAAGTCTGCTGGTCGTTTGCTTTGTTGAAACACAAAAAAATGTACAGTACCATCGCAATGTTTTCTCCCAATAGTGTGAATAAAGAATAGTTTTCTTAAGAACCTGGTGGTGTTCATCTTTGTTGACTATCCCTACAAGGCCACTCCATCACAGTAACCATCATGTTTTCATCTGGTTTTTATAATATAACAGATCTATGCTGCACACCATAAAAATCAAATATCATACAATTACCGGTGCTCTTGGTTCAGGGAATACCTGCCTGTAATCATCCAGAGTCAATAGAGGAAGGTAAATCAGGGCACTATGAAATTTCCAAAACTACTTTATTGAGCCAAACTTTCGACGTTTCGACCGATACAACAGTCTTTTTCAAAGTTACACTTGAAAAAGACTGTTGCATCGGCCGAAACGTCGGAAATTTGACTCAATAAATTAGTTTAGGAAAATCCGTTGTGCCCTGATTTACCTTTTTCATCTGGGTTTTGCCATTCCTTCTGGAGAATATATTTTTATTATGGATTGTAATCAGAAAAAACACCATAAGTAATCAACTCCAGATGGAATCTTACTGCCAAAGGTGCAAAAGGAAAGTTATGCACAGACTCAGATTCCCTTTTGGTAACCAGAATCCACCGAAGCTGCATCTGTATGTTCTATTAATACATTTGGTGCCACTATTCTGGTGTGTGATGTCACGTTCGCATGTCAGAACTTATGTACATTACTTTTAATTACTTTACCTACAGGAAAAGACAGATAATCACTTCAGGTCTGCCATGGCAATATGTGCGGGCTGCCTGGAACTCCTGAAGGGGCTGTCATGGACAGTCTTCAACATTCTGCTTTTTCCAGGGCAGAGCTAAAGTATCTGACACCTCCATCAATCTCCCCACGAAGGTGGCTATGTTTCCAGTGGAACACCTCTGTCGGTTCCCATAAAAATAGAAAAATAAAAATAGCAGCAGTAATATATTTTGCAGCCTAACTTTAAAGTCACAACCTGATATACCTCTCAGGTCAAAGTTCAAATCGATTCTACCTAGAGGGAGGCGCTTAATGTGGGCTTGTGCTGCAATGGGATGTGGAAGAAATAAATATTTTTTTAAATAAATCAATGGTTTCAACACGGTGCAGACGGGAAGAATATTTCAGACAAAGGTGCTTGAACTGGAGTGAGACAAGCGAGGAAGCGCTTCACAGTGGATTCATTGAATAGTCTCCCAAGAGACACGGTGGAGGCGAATGCAGTGAAGGAATACAAAAAATAATTAGGATAGATAAGAATATACCAATAAACCTACTGTAATAATGTCATTTAGTCTTAAACTTCACGATGGAATTGAATATGGGCAGTGTAGGTGGGCCACATTATTCTAATCTGCCGTCAATTTCTATATTTCGGGCTACCTCTAATATGACATACTGTAAGCTCTAAATACTCTCTTTTTTCCTTTTTTGGGGTGATCCATGCATATGCTCCTTCTGGATTTTGGAAGAGTGTATACTGTAAGTACGACAGAATAAAACCCAGAGGACAGACTTGGTTTATATTCTAGGTCCATGCAGCTATTTAGTGCTCCAAGGGCATCAAGTCAAGTTTGTTTTTATTATATGTAATCTTAAAAGAGTACGTCCTTTATGATTCCCTATAAAATCACCTTAAATAGCATTTCTATCATTGTCCCTGACCTTAGTTCACAGCAACACACCATCAAAAGGGTGATACAGTGAAAAGAAGGTAACCGTATGATTTAGTACATGAAAACGTATCAAGAAACTATAACATCTTTGCTTTCAGATTTCCTGCAACACATTGCCTTACCCTAACCATAGCAAAGTGGTTAAGAAAGTTACTACATGAAAAAAAAGAGACAAAGTTAAACAAAGAAACAATTTAGAAATGTAAGATTGACCTTTTTCTTTTCATGTATTAGGGCTGTATATAGAATTCTGCAGGCAGGAGTCCCTGTCCTTACATAAGCATTTTGGTGTCTGAGTCACAGAGAGATAAACCGGTTTGTCCAGGATCATAAGGGGAGCTGGAACTGGGATTTGAAAAGGGATCACCCACATTAAAGGTATGTATTCTTACTACTTACGCCTTACTCTTAAAGTGCCGGCGATGCGACGTCGCCCAAAAACAAATACATTGCCGGAATCCCATGACCCCGCCGCCCGGCGAAACATAACTTTCGCCGGGGGCGACGGCGACGGGTGACATCACCTGCCGTGTTGCCGTCGCCAACGACGGCACTATAGGCACGGCCTTAGGCTAAGGTCATGCTGCACGCGCCAGCATGCCCGCCTTGTGTCCTGGCAGCACGTGCACAGCGCTTCACCGCGGTCTTTAGGCAGCTTTTTTTAGGTGTGGGTAGACGAGGGGGCGTGGCCAAAATGGGTCGGTTGGGCGCGGCTATTTTGTTCTTAGGAAAATGTATTTTCAATGTTCTGCATTCGTATTTCTTAAGAAAAACAACTTCCTTTTTGTATAAGCATATTTTCTCATTTCCATAGTGTCCTTGTGGGAAAAAAATCAATTGTAGCAGAATGAAGCAAGTACCACATACACTAAATTCTAAAATCGGCACCTGCCAATCATTGCAAAACTATCACATACATAAATCTCAGTTAAAAAGATAGCAATCAAAAGGAACAGCTGCCTACAGTCCTCATACCCATGTATTATATTGTAGACCTCTGAAAATAAGACTGTTTCATTAGGCTCCAACTGTTCTCCCATGTGCAAGTATTATTAACTCAAGAAATCACTGATTTAAGTAAGCAAAGAAGATGGGTTTGTTCTATCTTCCATGTAGTGACAAAGGAGGGAGAGGGAGTAGGTGGTATGATACCTTCTATTGGACCAACAATTAGTTATGTTACAGACTTCCAAACCGCTCAGGGCCCTTCATAGGGTATGACAGACATAGAGATACACAATAGTATATACAGCGTATGTAAGAGGGATATCTGGTTTCAATGAATGTTGTGAGGAATGGTTACTAAGATAAGGTAGTAACTGGTAGCCTGGTGTGAAAAAAACGCAGTGGAGACATAAAAGGCTTTATTCATATGAAATGCAAAAGCGGCCTAGATACTGTAATGAGAAGACATGAGGGGGGAGCGGAATGGGACAAACAGAAATCTGTGTACTGTATATGTAACAGTGTCCCCCCCACCCCCCTCCTCCCAATTGCAGATAGGGGCCATTACAGGGGTGTGTGTGTGTGGTGCATACCTGCTGGTAACAAGAGGGCTGAGTCATCCGCGGTGACTTTGGGACACAGGAACATACCCCAGATAATACTTAGCAGTGCAGCACCTTCATCTGCCGTAGGCTCCAGGGATATGGAGATTATCTCCCACGGTAAAACTTGTACCTCTCCCCCCAGTTAGATCAAACACTAGGCCGGAGGTATATTGCAAAACAGGAATGGTTTATTACTACAGTCTTTCCAGTAATACACAGCTACTCAGCATTCTTCTGCCGGATGCAGTCTCTTTACTCTCAGCTATCACTGGAGATTATCCCTGGACCATCACTACAGGCCAAGGGCAACCGCAGCCATCCTAACTCTTCCCCACCTCCCTAGCGGAGGCAGAGGTATAATCACACTCACTCCTCCCTGCAGGGAAGAGCACATGGGTAGGCCCCATTCTAAGGCTCCCAGACATGTGACCTGCCTTCCTCAGGGGGAAGGAACAACCTTCAAATTTAGGGCGGTCCTGTCTGTAAGTACAGCCAGAAGGCGGGCACCCCATTGTCAAAGCTACAACTAGATGTATCACCCTCTGTTTTCACTCAAGTGCAGTACCAAAGGTGAAGGGGAAAACCCCATACCAACTACTGGCAAGCCTGTAAATACCAGGGTTTACTACCAGCCCATTGGGTAGAATAGTATCCAGGGGGTACCCCGCTACATATATAAATATTTATCTATATATTTGCAGCCATGTCCCTCTTACCTCCCGGCCTGGGGCGCGTGAGGGATGTTGCTGCCGAGCTGCTGGTACTGCAGTCATGGCAAGCAGGTCACCAGAGCTCCGCAGTGGTTCCAACTGCAGGGTGCCGCCATCTTAAGTGCCAGGCGCATGCGCAGTCAGTACGGCAACCATTCCAATTTGCGCATGCGCAATTGGCCAAGTGTTGCGGCGGTCATCTTTAATAGGGCTCCGCAAGGGACTACAGTTCCCAGCAGTCTTAGGGGCTGCTGATCACGTGGCGCAGCACAGCCTTCACGAGCAGGGAAGAGTAGTTTTGGCGCAAATTAACCACCACGTCAATCGGGAGCAGGACAGCAACTGAGCAGGTAGTGTCCAGGAAGCAATGCTTCCCTGGACTAGGCCTAGTGTTGCCCCGCAGACCCCAGTTAGGCCCCAAACATTATAGATTGTGGCTGCTACAGGGAAAGGTCCCAGATAGGGACACTTCCACCGTAGCCTTATGAGTGTTAGGCACCAGTGATCAGATGTCAGACGGTAACTTGCGGCTCGTGGTCTGGGACCAGACCACCACTGAATTAAGAGACTCTAATGGTGAGACCCTCCAGCGGGAGTTCACCACACACAGAGGCGGATGCCTTCATGGACAAAGCGGACCAACATACGTCAGTGGATCAGATGGATCCATTGTGTAGATACAAAGTTTAGTGGCATAAGCGCTCCAGTGCTGGATCCCCAAGATAATATATAAACAGAATTGCACATAAGTCAAGACACAGGACACAAGCTAGTGGTATATGAGAGAATATAAATCTCTATTGTAATGAAGTTCTGAAAAGCACCCCGAAGGAAAAGAGTTATGGGACTAAGCCCACTCCTCAAAACCTCATTGGGATAGTCCCAGAACTGCTTTAACAACACATGAAAGCAATCTTGATATATTCACAAATATATGAATGACCCTGTCCTGTCCCCCTGTTAAGGCATGCTGCTGATGGGGAATGTAGATATGCAAAAATAGAGAGTACAGAGCACAGCCAAGAGACTGGGTCCAAAATAGATATAAAAAGATTATTTTATTAGGTTTATTCAAAATAGTGGTATAATAGACCTCCTACGTGTTTCGTGCACAGTGCACTTTATCAAGGAGTTGATAAGGAGTTGCAACGCTCATGAGGTCTGTTATACATATTTTTAATGGTCCTAATAAAATAATCTTTTTATATCTATTTTGGACCCACTCTCTTGGCTGTGCGCTGTACTCTCTATTTTGGCGGATCCACTGTGTAACTTGGCGGTACCCGGGTGTGAAGGTGCTCGTCTCGAATTATGAAGCGGACCCACAGGACTGAGGTAGGGATGAAGAATAACCGACCAGAGCCCAGGGACAGTGTCCTGTAAGAGTATTCGTAGTCGGTAAGCAGGCAGCGGTCAGGGCAGGCGGCAGAGGTGCAGAGTCGCGGCAACAGGCAAAAGGTCAGGGCAGGCAGAAGGCAGCGAGGTCGGGTCACAGTCCGGGGTCAGAAACAGGGATTCCAAATAGGCGAAAGGGTAATGCGTAACAGCGAAGATCAAACGGAGCTGCAGCAAACAGAACTTTGCTTGGCGACTCCTACCAGGAACTGCAGCCTTATATAGCAGGCTGCCAGTACAAAAAATGGCCAGTTTGAGCAGAGACGGACAGCAGTCTGGAAAACCTGAACTGGCAGCAAAACCCAACAGGGATCGAGCACAATCCTTACACCGGGTACTGGAGTGCCTGGGAATGTATAACATCTAAGTGCACCAACGATCCGCAGGGGTAGCGCTACTCCCTACACTTTGGGTAGGGATTAACATTGTGGGATGGACACTGGGACCCTGGTGCCACCGCACCCCAAGTATTGTGGGGACAACCCCCTGGAATTGATGTTGTGTTATGTAGTTGTAGAGTGTTGATTATATGTTCAGTAAATATTCCTTATAGTACCAAGCGTGTGTATTTACTGCTGTATTGTCTTGGGAGGGGCTATCCCACTGTGTGAGGATCCTTCTCAGGTGGAGGCGCTGTGTGTAAGTGAACAAGGTCACCCCAGGCTCCCTTCAGCGGAGGATCAGGGCTCCTGTTAGCCACTCAGATTATGGCAGCACATGTAGTTCCCTAGACACGGGGAAAGGGGGCTACATATTATTCCACAATAACTATTTTAATGTTTGGTTTTCTGCAGTATATAAAGAATGTTTACATGAGGATAGTACATATGTACATGCATGCACACATACATGGGGGCATATATATAATACATACTGTACACACACACACACACACATACGTATGTATATATATATATATATATATATATATATATATATATATATATATATATATATACATATATATATGTATATTTATATATATATATATATATACACACTATACACATATACATAACACTATACACATATACATACCACAAATAGTGAACAAATAGATGTATAAATATGTAGCGATAAAATGTTGGACGTTCTGATTGTGCGTAAACTATTCAATTAATATAAAGAGAAGCATACAGTATATTGAAAATGCAATATACTTAAAATGACTTTTACTGCTATTTGATCAATATGTGCACTTAGCTTGGTTAGAATAATCCTCTCTAAGGGAGTGAATGATAGATCCTGTTCTTCCTCTTACAGCCTTCACATAATGGTTGACTGCATCTTAGTAAAGGGATTTAGAGGGATATATGGCATAATAATGTTTTAATACAATATAATAGTTAAAATCGAGATTTTAAACTCACAAACAGTTCTTTGTAGTCTGGCATGTGAATATAATGCATTCCAGCCCAATGCCAATCAGTTCGCCTCAATATATATATACATATAGAACATTCAGAAACCAACATACACTTCCTTGACATTATCATCACTGTAAAATATGGAACACTAACAACAAGCATGTACAGGAAGCCACCAAACCATCGCAAATATCTCGGTAAATCCAGTAACCACCCATGACACACAACAAAATCTGTTATACAGTATACAGTACAACCAGGCACTACGATTTCACAGGAAATGCTCTAAATAACAAGAGAGACATTCACATCTACAAACTCTGAAAATAGCTTTAGTGAAGAAGGACACTCCTCCAGAGAAATCAAGAGAATAACGGAACATGCTACACAAATACCAAGACAGCAGTTCTTGCTGTTCCAGCAAACTCTGAATCGTACTCCACTAGTTGCGACTTACAACCCAGCGCTGGAAATCCACAAAGTTATTATCAAAGAACTCCAACCAAGACTCAACGAGGATGATATCCTGAAACAGGTTTTTCATACACCACCTCTCCTTTCATACAAACAGCTTCCTAATCTATCAAGTGGAACAATCAGAAACAACACCCCTCTGAAGAGCAAGACAAAACAACACAATGCACATATCCTTGCAACAGTCCATGCTGCAAAACATGTAAGAAGAACGTAACGTTAGACACTATTCAAACCACACAAAATAACCAATTCAAAATTCAAGGGACATAAATGTGCCAATCCTCCACCATAGTCTACTTCTACTACATTAGATGCAGGAAATGTTCCATTAAATGATATGTAAAATGTAGTTGGTGGGTGGTCACAGCCTCAGGAACTCAACCGGATACAATATGAATAAAAGCAATTTTATTGCACTGTAGTGCTGCACATCACATCACAGAGAACACCTCTGACGCGTTTCGTTCCGTTCAGGAACTTTATCAAAGAGTACAAAGATCTCTCACACTGGATTGTTATATACATAGTTCCCTAACATGATTGGTCAACACAAAATGCAAAACAGATAATGTCAATTAGCAATCAGTACTTGACAATAACGAGGGTGCTATGTAAACATCACAGTGTCTAGATTGGAACAAACCCCAACTAACCGTGATAACATATAAGAAATACAACAATAACATATAGATTAAAAACAAAGATCTGTGAGTAGCAGCATATATAATGACAAAAGCAACATCCTTGAAAATTTATATGGAAGAACCCAAGGATGGAGGATATATATGGAGGAGTAACCGCAGGGACATATGTTAAGCAGACTTATACAACGTATTCGTGACTAAATGTATATTAAATGATAAGCATAAAACAATCATTAATATATTTGTAGAAAATAATTCATAGCTTAATGTTCATAAAGTGGTATGTAAAAAATAATAATAATGCATATAGATAATGCAGATAATTTATACAATAACAAATTATTGGAAAGGAAAAGGGAAATAGATCATCTCTGTTTGATAATTATTTGACTCCTTAGAGTATATATGAGGTGAATTGGTATACACACTCCCAAGACTCCCCATATATTCAACCCTGCAGGAAGTGTTTCAGCTCCCATTCAACATTGATCCCATAGGGATGGAGAGTGTTGAGAGTGTGTATCCAATACATCTCCCTTTGATTTAGTACATTTTCCCTATTTATACCTCTGGGATGACATGGAACATGTTCTATAGCATAAAAAGAAAAACTGGTAATATTGCCTGATGGGCATGATAAAAAGTGTCTGGACACCGGGTGGTTAGTGTCTCTCTTTTTGATTAACCTGACGTGTTCCGCAATTCTGGTTTTCAGAGGTCTTATCGTGCGGCCCACGTATTGAAGTCCACAGGCACAATTCAAAACATATACAACATGTGTAATATTACAATTTAAAAAGGATTTCAAATAATACTTCTTATAATCATTATTGTACAGAATGAACCTTTTTTGAACTGCGTACCTACACATTGAACACTTCCCACATCGAAAAAATCCCTTGGGGATACTATTAATGCTGGAAGCATTGGATCCAGAAATGAACATGCTCGGGGACAAGTGAGCAGCTAGTGTCTTCGCTTTGCGATATGAAAATTTGGGGCCACTCTTCACAATGTCTCTAATATCTTTATCAAGAGACAATGTGTGCCAATGTTTGGCAATGATGTTGCAGATCTGTTGTGACTGTGAATTGAATGTGCTAATGAACATGGGACTATTTGTACTTGTTGAAAATTTGGATGGATCTCGCAATTTGTTGAATGAATATTTTTTGGGGTTTCTGCAAATGAGAGTGTTTCTATCCATTTTATCTGCTTTATTAAATGCAGACTCAATATCAGTAGCAGAATACCCTCGCTCCAAGAATCTTTTAGACAAAATTCAAGGGACATAAATGTGCCAATCCTCCAACATAGTCTACTTCTACTACATTAGATGCAGGAAATGTTCCATTAAATGATATGTACTGTAGGCGAAACCAAACAAACATGACACAAAAGGATGAATGCATACAGATTCACTATCAAACACAAACAGGAAGAGAAACCAATAGGAGAACATTTCTCACAACCAGGTCACTCAATCTGTGACCTTTCTGTTTTGATCATGAAATAAATGTACACTTTTTGATATATCATTATACTGAGTGCTGTGGACTTTCCTTTTGTTGTTTTATATTATCTAGGGGTTGATAGTGATACGGCACCCAGTTTGAAGCTACAGTAGCTAAGTACCTACTTTTCCTATATTTAATCAGTTGAGAGTGCCCTGGACTCTCACTCATTTTCTCTCTCTCTCTCACTCATTTTCTCTCTCTCTCTCACTCATTTTCTCTCTCACTCATTTTCTCTCACTCATTTTCTCTCTCTCTCTCCCACTCATTTTCTCTCTCTCTCTCACTCATTTTCTCTCTCTCTCTCACTCATTTTCTCTCTCTCACTCATTCTCTCTCTCTCACTCATTCTCTCTCTCTCACTCATTCTCTCTCACTCATTCTCTCTCATATAAGAAAGTAACATAAATGTAATAATTAACAATGATTAGTGACTCACAGAGATAAGCAAATGTTTCACCAAAGTTTGAATCGTCTGCGAAAGAGTCCATTTAAACCTGGGCTTAAACCTGGAAATTAACTCGCAAATCCAAACGAGCATATATCCCAGGTATTTAAGGTGTGCTCATTTTTGGGCATACAGGAGATTTTTCTCTTCACGTGCTATCTCTCTCCTTTATAAAGTTTATCTAACAAACTCTAGTGCACAAAGATGGAATTGCATGCTTTTGCGTGATTAATAACAAAAGGTTCAAACAAAGTGGCTGAACTTGACACCTTCACAAATCTCTTTCTTATCTTATCTTGGAAGATCGCATCACGTGACCAGGAGATTTAAACTTGCAGGAGATACCAGCACCCCATACCGGGTCCTGTATCTAGGGAAGCAGGGGGGTCCACGGACCTGAAATGAAGGCGGTTCTGCTCCGGAGACCCCCTGCTACAATTCTCTGTGATTAAAATGTAAATAAAAACAGTGCGATCGCCTGTAAGCGCTCTGCAGGGAGATGCGGCTCTCTCTGTGCATTGGCAGGAAAGTCAATCCGCACTCATGCTTCCTAGAAGAAATCTTGTAGTAGATCCACTCTCCCCTCTTGCTGCTGCTGTGATGTGGAGGCGCCCCTCCTCCACTGCTGACTTCCGTGGGAATACTCCGACGTCAGAAGGTAATGAAAGAGACACAGAAGCGCACCAAGGGTTAAGAGGATGTATTAAGCATTAAGTAAAATAAAACATAAAAACTTACACATCATAATAAAATTCCAGTAGCGGTCAGTACATGGGTGGTGAATCCAGGAGGTTGTGTAGGCACAGGAGGTGTTGCCTGGTCTTTGCAGTTCAGTCCCGCACGCTGGGGCTGACTTGCTCGGCAGTGCTCAGGTCTTTCTTCCGGGTTGCGGCTGATGCAGGACCCGGATTGAGCTGTCCTCCGGTTGCCTGGGAGTGGTGCAACCAAACATCTGGACACCAACAATTACTGTATTCACTCCGCAACGCGTTTCACACTAGTTCGTGCTTGAAGCAGGAAAAAAAGAGCAGGAAACATTTGCTTTGAAGAGGCAGAACAAGCCTTGAAGCTTGAAGCACGAACTAGTGTGAAACGCGTTGGGGAGTGAATACAGTAATTGTTGGTGTCCAGATGTTTGGTTGCAGCACTTCCAGTCTCCAACGAAACTTTGAACTGTTTTGAGCTGTTTTTACCTGCTCGAGTGGGACGTGGAACATACAGGCAACCGGAGGACAGCTCAATCTGGGTCCTGCATCAGCCGCAACCCGGAAGAAAGACCTGAGCACTGCCGGGCAAGTCAGCCCCAACGCGCGGGACTGAACTGCAAAGACCAGGCAACACCTCCTGTGCCTACACAACCTCCTGGATTCACCACCCATGTACTGACCGCTACTGGAATTTTATTATGATGTGTAAGTTTTTATGTTTTATTTTACTTAATGCTTAATACATCCTCTTAACCCTTGGTGCGCTTCTGTGTCTCTTTCATT
Organism: Ascaphus truei; assembly: GCF_040206685.1. Classification (NCBI taxonomy): domain Eukaryota; kingdom Metazoa; phylum Chordata; class Amphibia; order Anura; family Ascaphidae; genus Ascaphus; species Ascaphus truei. The sequence continues at coordinate 20,103,034 of NC_134486.1, forward strand.
ACTCTCTGTGCATTGCTTACAGACTGCGTGCAGATCGCACGGGGAAGAACCTAGAAAAAGGCTGAGATACCATCGCTGCTGTCCCAGTCCCGTACGGTTTTGGCATTTTCCTACCTCGCAGTTTGTGACCTGCGGTAATGCGTTCTGATTCTTTCTGAATAAAGAGATAACACAAATGATAAACCATTCGATGGGGCAAACTATTCGAGATGCAGCAAAGTTATCCAAGCTACTAAAATAGGCCCCATTGTGTGGACTGAGACTTATATTTTTCTACAAAGCAAAGTTTATATGACATTTGGAAAATAAAACCCATAATAATTAGTGAAGCTTGTAGTTAATACTATATTTGTTCTGAATGGCTCACCCCACTAAAAAAAAATCTCAACACTTATAGTATGTTCTAATGAGCCATTCATTCTACTACTTCTAATTTAGACATATTAATAGAAACAAGAAACCCATTTATATCAGAGTTAGGTTCTCTAATGTGAGGGATGGCGAACAATCAGTTTATTAGAACTGATCTTATTTATATTTTATCTTTCTGAATGTGTTTACCTTTTGCAACCAATGTGTAATAGTTTTCTATCCTAACTTTGTGTTGTCACAAATGTATGTCTGTGTCTATCTTCTCTTCTGTGATATGTACAGTTTTGTTTTTCCCATAAAGTAATAACAATAATGTTATAGCCCAGCTTATTGTAGCATACTGTATCCTAGAACAGAATACAGAAGTGCAGATCTGCCTTCCTAGCTTATACTCTTCTTTCCTTGTATCAGGCTTATTGTAGCATATCCTAGAACAGAATACAGAAGTGCAGATCTGCCTTCCTAGCTTATACTCTTCTCTCCTTGTATCAGGCTTATTGTAGCATATCCTAGAACAGAATACAGAAGTGCAGATCTGCCTTCCCTGCTTATACTCTTCTTTCCTTGTATCAGGCTTATTGTAGCATATCCTAGAACAGAATACAGAAGTGCAGATCTGCCTTCCTAGCTTATACTCTTCTTTCCTTGTATCAGGCCTATTGTAGCATATCCTAGAACAGAATACAGAAGTGCAGATCTGCCTTCCTAGCTTATACTCTTCTTTCCTTGTATCAGGCTTATTGTAGCATATCCTAGAACAGAATACAGAAGTGCAGATCTGCCTTCCTAGCTTATACTCTTCTTTCCTTGTATCAGGCCTATTGTAGCATATCCTAGAACAGAATACAGAAGTGCAGATCTGCCTTCCTAGCTTATACTCTTCTTTCCTTGTATCAGGCTTATTGTAGCATATCCTAGAACAGAATACAGAAGTGCAGATCTGCCTTCCTAGCTTATACTCTTCTTTCCTTGTATCAGGCTTATTGTAGCATATCCTAGAACAGAATACAGAAGTGCAGATCTGCCTTCCCTGCTTATACTCTTCTTTCCTTGTATCAGTCTTATTGAACTTGATGGTTTCATTTTTGAACATGAGCAGAATAACAAGAGCCTCTGGTAACAGATGAGCAAAGCTAGCAATAAAGGTGACAAATATGCTCTATAGCAGGAGTGGCCAACACCAATCCTCAAGGGCCACCAACAGATCAGGTTTTAAGGATATTCCTGCTTCAGCACAGGTTGCTCAATCAGTGGCTCAGTCGGTGCTGAAGCAGGAATATCTTTAAAACCTGACCTGTTGGTGGCCCTTGAGGATTGGAGTTGACCACTCCTGCTCTATAGCATGAGCGCACAAACATTTGTTGCTGCGCCCCTTGCCTGCTCTCCCCCGGTGCTCGGGCCGCCCCCCCCTTACCTTAGTGTAGCGTCAAACGATGCAGAGGGGTCATGTGACGTCAAATCACATGACCCCACTGCATCATTTGACGCCGCGTTGCCATGGCGATGCATTCCGAAGCTGGCTGAACCCCGGTAAGTTGAGTTGCAGAGGCCTTGTGCGGTCCCCCGGCATTTAATTGAAATGCCTTGGGGAAGAGCGCGGGGCCTCCGCAACCCCCGCGCCCCCCTAGAAAAATATCGCGCCCCCCTGCTCTATAGTATACTGTATGCATAAGGAAAAGTATTTTTTTTTTACTTAAGTTGCATATAAACGTGAATGTATTTTCCCACGTCTATAGTAGCTTTGTCTGATTTGCTTAAGACTTAGCGTATTTTAATGTTACCAGCAATAATTATTAGCAGATCGCTGCCTTTCTCTGTTAACTTTCTCGCTAGATAAAACTCAACTTCCAGCCACATTAAGCTCCACCATTTAAATAATAACGTTACAGCCCATTTTATTTCCCCTTGAGCATATTAACTGGAGGTTAACATTGATATGCTGCAGGGGAAATTGTGAAATCTCCAAAACCAGCTATTGAAAGATTAGAGCCCTATCCATTTAAATTAATCACATTTATCTTTTGCTGATGGGAATTTTCAATTATACGAGAAACATCAAAGAGCAAAAGATTAATTAAACAACTAACCACAAAATAAAACTTACATTTCCCAAAGGAAAAGGTTTTTGCAATTAGCACAAACCTTACTGCAGATTTGCACAGTAATTAAAAGATGCCCCCGCCCTCTGTCGCTGAAGATCTAGTAAAGGAACATCCTTTGTTGTAACACTATTTTGCTGAAATTCGCTCGTTTATGGGTAACTAATATGCATTGTGTGGTACTGTCATACTGCAAATTAGCATTTGAATAAATAAACGTAGTCAGACATGTTTTTTGGCAGAGGAGATACATTGTTACTGACATAAGGTAGCGAGGAGGATGTAGAATCCTATTTTAATTGACTGGTGTGTTAATAAATGACTCGGTTGATACATTATCAGTACAGAGACTACACAGTTACATAATACTGCACTTCAAAAACCCTATGCAGAAATGTTTCACTTCATTCAGTATTGTGGGACTTTGATTGCAAAGTAACTGTGAAGTGTCAGCCTGATGGGGCTCCACAAGAGCGGCTCCCCTCTGCACAGAACCAGCATGCTAAGGGTTAATATATGCATTTGCTCATTGCAATGTGTTTCGTCAACCCCGCCCACTGGAATGTTAATGACCCAGGAGGACAAAGGACTTTGAAACCACAGCTGCAATCAATCTGAACCGCTTCAGTGTACATCTGAGTCACCCCAAAAGTGGCAGCCAAAGGGTGTGAGCCGTTTGCTGCCATTCGCTGATGTATGGTAATGTTAAAGCTGCTCTATTTCAATCTGACACTCACCAGCCCTTTTATCCCCTGTACCCAATTTTACAACTCTAACTGTCCATGAAATGACTGTGAATTGACTGCATAACCTCTGTTCTTTTAATATAACCATGTATTGTTATCATAACTCTGTGCCTAGGACATACATGAAAACGAGAGGTAGCTCTCAATGTATTACTTCCTGGTAAAACATGTTATAAATAAATATTGTATCAACCTAATGGTTAATTTTTCACTTTTATTTCATTTTCATTTCCTTTTCTTTTTTATTTGTGGTTTATATATACTCATATAGAAAGTACAGGTGGCTAATTTCATATATTTTTTTTTTTAAATTGTGAATTTATAAAGAACTGTCAGGGTCACAAATTTGAGGAAAGTTATCCAATTTTGACAAACAAATAATACCCAGTGCATGTCTTGCGGCAAAACACTGCCCCCATCCTGTTTTATTTGGTCTTTAATTTTTTAGAATTGTTTGAAAATTTGCTAATTTTATAAATTAAAAAATGTACATAAAAGCGGTGGTAATTTTCAAACTCGAGTGGTTTTGCGAGTATTTGGACAAATGAAAAGTTGGGGAATTCAAGATGAATTAGAATGAAGATGAACTTTGGCAAAACATATGCTAATTTCTAATACTGTAGTAATTAAAGTCCTGTGTATCTGTAATACTTTTCCATGGCTACACAGTGGTTAGGAAACACATTTGTCCACCAATTGGACCACTAAGATTGATGGCTTTTCCATTTTCTGTTTCTGGTCTCTACTTTTGAGTGGTTGGTTCCCTCTACTGTACTTAACCCTGATGAAGGACCCAATGTGGACCAAAACAGTGTTATCCTTAACATACCGTGAAATATAAGGGTGTTTTTTTGCCTCTACCTATGCGTTGTGTGCTTTATCTGCTTACCATAACTTTGATGCATTTTGAGATTGTGACTGTGTATGATGCGTACACATTACTATACACTAGGGAGGTGTGCTGCATGGTTTCATACAGACTCTGATCAGGTTTCCAACTATTGATACAAAAAATATACTTTCAAATGTAGGCAGAATGCAGAGTTCATTTGGTGCTAAGGGATTAAAGTGTAATCACCAACCCTTATCAATGAACACATCAAACATGAAAGAAGATGGTATAAGTAGTGCTCTGAACAGCCTTTAACTATCAATACAATCTACAAAAGCAAACTATCTAATCATAAAATCTTAATCCATTTGATGCCAGAGAAATCTGCAATAACATTGTCTACCTTATGTCATTCAGCCTTAGGCTACGGCCCCAGTATCAGCTGCTGCACACGCGCCTGGTGGCATGGTGTCGCGTGCATGTGTGAAAGCCGCGCTCTACGATCTGTGGCTGAACTGCAGGGGGAAAGAGAAGATCGCGATGGGGGGGGGGGGGGGCATGTCGGGGGCACGGCATGACATCATGTGGCTAGTTCGCTCTCATTGGCTGAACCGCCGCCGTGATGTGGCCAGCGCACCGTCGCCATTTGCAAAGACAAGACAAAAATGTGGCCGCGCATCGCGATATGTACATGTGCTTGCAGGCAGCTACTGGGCCCGGCACCATAGAGGGGCAGATCTTGTTCCTGCAGCGTACGCCGTAGCGCTTGCCGCAGCATACACTGGGGACTCAGCCTTACCATACACCTTAAATGTGAATCTGTGTGGGTATCTAGGTTCCATTTTTACTTTTGCCGTTATATATTTGCCCACAGGTATTACTGTACTATTGAGAATGTACTTATTATATGCTGTGTCTTCTGTGTTATCTTCTTCCTTTCACTGCTGGAAATGTACCATTCCAAAAGATACAGAACAGTCTCCTGCTACAATTTCACCTCAGCTACGTTTTCAACGTAAATCACTTAAACTAGAAAAAAGAATAACAAAAATAGTAATTATAGTGTCATTTTAACATTTGTTTTTTTTGTAGGTTCTTCACAATCATTTTCATTAATAACAATATTGTCCACAGTTGATACTCTCAGAATCGCATTATAAAGGGATTATAAACTAATACATGTAGCAAACATTGAGATACTGCAGCTCCCACATTTATGGTTGGAGTGTGGTAGATATCATGTTATATAAGGCAATTAAAATAGGAGTGATCAAAGCCAACACTTCAAAGTGTCATCAAATATACACATTTAAACGATGAGCATTTCTTGGTGGTCATTTTTCAAAGTGTTCCTCCATTTTTGTATCAGGGAAAATATGATTCAAGATCTGGCAATACAAAATCTAATTTCTTTTAAACTGAATTTTCCGTACAAAACATATAAAGGTGGTGCTTTTTCATGGGGCAAAGCTTAAAAACAAAATGAAACAATATCCCTTATAAAGCCACACTATTTCCTTCTTAGCAACTGTGTCATAGGGAATTCTTACATTGTTTTTTTTTTTTTTTTTTTAAATACCTTTGTCTTTCATTTCCCTTTGAAATTCAATGTGGAATATGCTACTGCCTTAAGAATAATGAAGTTATGATGTTTGAACCAACTGTGGGTAATGTAGTGATGATACACATTTTAATGAGATTTGGGAATAAAACCCATTGCACAAAATGCATCATTCAGAATGGCATGAAAATCTGCTGGCCTTCAAAATTGTGAATCTTATTTTTCATATTGCTCAACGTTGCATATTTTATTTAAAGTCTGTTTCAGACCAACATACAGTAGTATGACATTCTGAACTCTGTAAATAGAGTATAAAACACGGTGTACTTAAGTGACTTGCTTGTTCCTAAGGAAAATGAAATGGCGAATCAATAACCAATCATGTCTGATTATAGTTAAATCCATTGTTTAGCATAGCAGCGGATTATAAATAGGATCAAGTAATAAATGGAAGTGCACAGAACATAAAGGACCACATTTACTAAGATGTGCAAGTATACAAGACACTCTCTGGTGACACCTTATGACCCAGTCTTGTGGAATAGCACCACTTGGTAAGGGCCAGAATCGTCAGAATGTTTTTAATAGATTTAGCACCAAGGCACAGACAAAGCCTTTATTTACTCAGCAGTGCTACAGTACAGTATGTACAAATAGTGCTCTGAACATTCTTTAAATACTTGCAAAATCAATCCATAGAATACAAATCTAATTATATTTTAGTGAAATTTGTGAGAAATATACTGCGCATGCCTTTAGGTCATGAGCAAATAAGAAAAATATTATTTATATATTATATATATGAGCACACAGTAATATTTCCACACTTGATATATATCATGTCATATGATGTCTCATTAATACAATTCTTTTTTGACTACTTTCTGGAGTGTTGCCTTTGATATTCGTCCACACGGTATCGTATTGCCTATTAATATATATATATATATATATATATATATAATGGAAATATTACTGTGTGCTCATTTGCATGTGTTAGACAGGTCTGCAACTCTGCCTTTCACCATTATCGCCCGGCATACAGTACAGTGCTTCCACTGCCGCAATAGATTCTGGGAAATTACATGCAAATGAGCACACAGTGCCACCTTTTGCTTCAAATCCATTTTGACATGGACCCCTATAAGCTTATGCTTGCTGCATTGCACAGCATTTCAGCACAGCATGTGTTAAGATGCATAGCCAGTATACCTACCCACAGACAGCTGTTTCAACCTTTTGGGTCTCACCAGTGTGGGGCTGGTTATACTGACTTTGAAATTTGAAGCTTGGATAGGTTTCCACCACACATTTGTTAATTTATGGTGGGTAAAAAAAGTGACAAAAAACCCTCCACCATATACTGTAAATATATATATACTGTAAATATACAGATGTAGCAGGCATTACAGTTGCTGCAGGATAGGAGCACATTTGTGCATTATTTTCCAGTAATGGTACAGAAAATGTTTAAGGAGATAATGCATACTTTACTTAACGTGTTAACAGGGGTAATAAAGTAAGAGCTATCGCAATAGGGCACCCATGACTATACTGTCCTAAGGCTAGGGGCTAGGGTTAAGGCTAGGGGCTTCAGTAAGAGGAAGGGAAGGATTATTCATGAGGGTATATTGATATGTTACAGTAGGTGGTGACTTCTTCCTCTTACCTCTGACAGACTTGTGAGTTTTTCCACCCACTGTCCCCTTTTGTTGTTTAGTAGAGTGGGTATAATAAAATGTGATGTGTTCATCCTTGGATTTGGTGTTGGCATTGCCGGTTGAGTATTTTATTGTATGTGTTGTAACAACTGTTGCTAATGTTTTATATAAAAAATCAATGTGTGAAATATGGATCAACGGTGTAATAATTGTCACAGCTTTCAGGGCTTTTAACTGAGGCCTTGGGCAGCACGTGGGTTAATGTCTTGTTGAAAGTGGTGTAATGGTCAGCATGGCCAATTGAATGGATTACTCATGTGGTGATATAGATCATATGGGCTGAGCCAGTTGTCCAACCGCCGTGGGACATGGGTCTGGTATAAGCATGGGCTTAACACATACTGTACGTATCAGAGGGCAGTCTGGCATAGGCTGGTGTTAAATGGTTACGCTATGATAGTTGGTATATAAATAAAACTGTGGACATTAAACCCCAGAAACTGTTGTGTTTAATTGTGTTGCTGTCTATAATTGTTTTTTTTAGGAGGAGGAGGGGGGGGGAATAACGGGGGCATCTTTATGTCACAACTTCTATATATATCTTATGGATACAGTAGTATGAAACAGGAATATATACTATATTTTATCACAAGACCTAAAGAAATACTGTAATCTTCCACCCTTTTCAGAAACTCACACCAATAAATGAACATTAGCTTACACTCCCTCAAATAAAAAAAAGTCTCATCATCTGTGTAGTGCATACTGTAGATGCACAGAAAGAATTGATTCATGGAATTGAAAAAAGCATGCAGTATATTTAGGGACAATACATTTCAGTTAGCAGTTCTGCATTCCGCACAGTGACATCCACACAGTGTCTTAGCCTTTTCCGCACACAAGGATGCCTGCAGCCCAAGACATTTTGACACAGATGATCTCATCTGTGTGCGTTTGGGGTCGTTAAATCTCAATAGCTAAAAAACTAACATTTATATTGGCTTACGAGCTATAAAAACCGCTCCTGCAGTGCACCGGCTGGAGCAAAGCAGTTTAGATGTATCTTAAAGACAAACCTACAGTGAATCCCACCTGGTACTCTGACTCTACTGACCTTGATCTTGTATCATAAAAAGATTGCCTCCTATGCCTGGGGACCTCACATGGCACTGCAAGGAGAAGAGGGGTAACATCAAGTGAAGAAAGGTTTGTTGGGTGGAAGAGAGAGGTGTGCATGTGTGTGCATGTGTGTGCATTTCTGTGTTCTTGTTTTCTTCTATAGTACTATGACATTAGACAAATGATTTAGGTCAAAGTCCTAGTTGTTGTAATCCTCGATATGTGCTCTGTATTAAGTAACTTCTTCCCGATTGTGTTTCCACAGAACGCACACAGAAAAGACCAGTGAAGCTTTAAAGTCTCCTGACAGAATTTACATCCATGAAAATTCTGTTGTTGGGCTATAAACAACAAAACATTTCAAAATTACTTATAAAGCATTTCAGGGAGACAAAAGCTGCCTGATAATATACCTTGGAATTAACCAGAGATACATTCAATAAACGCCAGTTTGAGCATATTGCCTTTTTGATTTGTCTACAATATTAAGTGCACTTTTGTGTTATATGTTGGGCTTCTCCTTGGTGGGGAGAGGCTGTGAGCACCAATACAACTTGTTGTTTGTATTATGTATTTTTGTTAAAGTGAAACAAGTCTTTTTATTTGTATGTTTTTATTCTATATCCCTTCTGATAGCAGGTTCTGAACATTGAACTTTTATAATTTCTTTCTATTTCGTTGAGGACCTTTGTCTCGATCCTAGCCTTGAATACATCCCACATGTTCTTACCCTCATTTCTTTCTCCCTTATAATTTCTCATGGCCACAACCATTCAAGCATCATAGATTATATTTACTGAGTTATAAATAAAATGCCTTCTGGAGCAAGAAGATGGGATTTTTTAAATTGTTTTTTATTTGTTTTCTTAGCTAATCTGAAATTGTACGAGGTTCCACAATCTCAGGGGACACTCCAGATTCCAATCTACGAGAAAGTTTGTTGGCCAGAACAAGGGTTAAATTAGATGTGGGGATTTGCCCCAACAAACAAATTCTTGCCGGGAAGGTTGCTGCTTTTAAAGCTTATTCATATATTTATTTTTTTATTTATATACAAGGAGCAAAGATTTGGTTCGTGTACTGTACAGAGATGTGCGAAACAGATAACATTTTTTCTTTTTTTCTCTAATAAATTGCGAAGTTGTCAGAATTTGTGAGTGATTTGCTAATAATTCAGTCCATATGTCTTACAGTCTCAGATAATATGCAAATGCGAAACATTCTATAACATTGCTAGATTTGCTTACTGTGGAGACTATAGACGACACACGCCATGTTTCACTCACTGTCTGGGGATATTTAGTTAAAAGCTTACTAATTTGGTGACATTATTAGCCCTTTGAGGCTTCATGAAACGTTTCGAGAGGAATTGAATTTCGGAAATAAAATGGTAAAAATGCTGCCACCTCATTTTGGATATTTTTGCACATCCATTCACGAAAAAACCATAAATGTTTTAAAAAAAACTTCAAATTAATAAACAAAATCTGCTTATTTTTTTGAACATTTTCTCATTATTTTTTACAAAATCCAAAACCAAAACCATTCACGTTCTGGCGAAACCAAAACACAAACATTTTTTATTAATCAAATCCCACATTTTAGAAGTGCCCACCCTTAAAAATATGTGTTTATTAAAAACAGGATATGTAGAAGGAAAGGAGCACAGCATCCGCATCAGTGGATTAAAAATAGATAGGGCAACTCCAGATGTAGTCAATTGTGTTTATTGCACAATCAGCGTAGCAATGAAGGTGTAAGAAACACACTGATGGTTATACAGTATATGAAAAAAGAGCTGATATCAATCGTGCATAAACAAAAGTATTGGGACTATACTCCGAATATATTTTTCTTATACAATAGAGCACTTACTGGTGAAGCACCATCTACCAAATCACCAATACTCTTAAATAAATGTGGTTGCTCCTTATTTGATGCTCTTTATGGATTATGCGTAAAGGGCAACTCTATTGATTTTTTTCATGTATTTGTTCATGCACGATTGATATCAGCTCTATTTTCATATATAACCATTGGTGTGTTTCCTACACCTTCATTGCTAAGCTGATTGTGCACTAAACACAATTTTACTACATCTGGAGTTGCCCTATCTATTTTTGATCCACTGATGCGGATGCTGTGCTCCTTTCCTTCTACATATCCTGATCTCTACCATTGAGGATTGCACGCTGCAGAGTTTTTCCCTTTCTGGATTTCACTGTCAGGTTAAGGGCAACAGCCCCTCTGTGTTTACCTTTTCAGTGCCTGCTGTTTTATTGATCTAAACCCTATGGGTAGGTAATCACTCACCAGGTGACCAATCTCTGTGGTAGCCAGGTGGGCACCACTAGGTCCCTTAATCGCTATATATATATATATATATATATATATATATATATACACTGGCGACACACTTTATTCGAGCTCGGCTAGTCCCACGAATTCGGGTATACCCGGGTGTATTGAGGTTTATGACTGTTTTCTGCCCGAGTGCATTGAGTTATTTTCCAGGCAGGGATTGAAGCATTTTATTCCCGCTGGCTGCAATACTGCACAGTATATATATATATATACTGCATTACAATTCATGAAATTATGCCATCTGGTAGACACGCGAAGCATTGCAGCCTATTAAATCCTAATCATTATCATTTAACAGATCAGCCACCCATCAGCCAGGCATGAACCCAGGCTGGGAAGGCAAATGCAACGGGGCTTGTCAGAGGTGAGGAGCGGCGCATTCCAGGTATCTGCCAGGTACATACCGGGTATTTGCTCGAATAAAGTGTGTCGGTGCAGTATATATATATATGTCACTTAAGACACATCATTGAACACCCCCATCTTTTTGCAGAACACTCACACATAAAGATGAGCAGTACTTAGCTAAATAACGTATGTGACATGCATACATATCAAAAGACCTGTGCCCCATCAAATCATGGGACTGGATTAATGCATTCCAGACATATTATGTTTGCCATAGCAATCATGTTTTAAGTTATTCCTTTTAAAGTACTTTACAGTGTGTCACTTATAGGCCAGATGATACTTGAAAATTAGACATCACTCTAAATGATATAGCAAAGTGAAAAGGCTTATAAACTGGCTTATAAACTATATTGTGCCTCAGCTGTCATTCATGTGCATGTGAGTAACGGCCTTCTAAAGTTCAGCAACAGCTTGTGGATCATGCCTTCTATATATTCTACTGGTACAGTAATATGGTCTGTATTTGAAGGGACATGTTTAAAAATGGCTGCTTGCTCTAAGAAAATCAATCCTAATGTGCTTACATGTGCTCATATTTATTATGAATGTCTATGATGATATGATGTATTTATTTTTCATGGCCATATAACACACAGCGAAAGCAGGTGGCCTGACAGGCTGCGTCAGTGGCACAAGAGCCACAGGTTGAGGAGCAGGACGTGGATGAAGAACCACAGGTTGAGGACGAGGAGGAGGTGCTCAACATAATCCTCACAGAGGTCAGTGAGCCCGAGGAGCCAGGTGAAGCCCTGGTTGACGGTCAAGGACACTTCGACATGGCCATTTTGCCATAACCAAATGATCACTGGCATTTTCTGTAATTGCTGCTTAACCTCTTACCCTAAAACCCATTACCCTAAGCCCTTACTCTAACTGCTAAAACCCCTAATGTTAACAAATTGCGTGTGCAATAAGGCTGCACACAATGGCAGTTATGACCAGCATTGCTCCGTTGAGAATCACTGCCATATTGGGATCCCCAATAGTTCATACCACCCCTGCTGATCCCTCTTCCGAGGAGATGACCGCTACACCAGTGTGGCCAAGAGCTTTCCACCGTGGGAGACACCGTACCCGGGGGGCCAAGTGCAGGAGGCATTGCCCCAGCAAAGAGGAGGCATAGGTTGTAAATATGTTTATATATGTTTCTTCTTGTCTGTTATGTATATAGTAATGTTTGTTGAATGTTATATACAGTGGCAAGAAAAAGTTTGTGAACCCAATGATAATTGTAGAAATTCCATAGTTTTTCCATGACAACCTTCTGCAATCAAAAATATTTTCTTAAATATCCAATAGGGTTTATATTAACCAATTCTATGTCTTTTGAAATAAAATGATGTATGAATTAGAAAAACAATGAGTAATTAAGAGTCAGAGTAAGTGCAAAAGTAAGTGAACCCCTGGTTTTATCAGCTATATTAAAAGGAATAATTAGAATAAGGTGTTTAAAGAATTAGGTCGATATTCCGGGGTGAGTTTGGGAGGCCCCACCATATGTAAAGATCAGAAACGTTGTGAATTTTGTCTTCACCATACAGGTGTGTAGAAACACGTCATCACATGGTCAAAACAGACCTCTGAGGACCTCAGAAAAGCAGTAATTGTTGCTCATCAGTGTAGAAAAGGGTTACAAAACAATTTCTAAGAATTTGGGGATCCACCAATCAACTGTAAGACAGACAGTCTACAAATAGAGAAAGTTCAAGACCACAGTCACTCTACCAGGAGTGGTTGTCCTACCAAAATCTATCCATGAAAAATGGCAAATCATTCAGGAAATCATAGAACTCCAGAGCAGCATCAAAGGGTCTGCAGTCCACTCTTGCCTTGGCTAATGTGAGTGTACATGACTCAACTATCAGAAAAAGACTGAACAAGAATGATTGTTCATGGAACATTAGCCAGGAGGAAACCACTGCTCTCTAAAAAGAATATTGCTGCCCATCCGAAGTTTGCCAAGGAGCACATATATGATCCACAAGACTTCTGTAACAATATTTTCTGGACAGACGAGTCCAAGGTAGAACTTTTTGGCCTCAATAAGAAACGTTATTTTTGGCGAAAACCAAACACTGTGTTTGAACAGAAGATTCTCATCACAACCGTCAAGCATGGTGGTGGGATTCTGGGAGTTTGGGGCTACTTTACTGCCTCAGGACCTAGACGGCTTGCTATCATTGACACATCCATGAATTCTGCATTGTATCAGAAGATTCTAGAGGAGGATCAGGCCATCTGTCCGTGAGCTGAATCTGAAGCAAAAGTGGGTCATGCAGCAAGACAATGACCTAAATATACAAGCAGATTGACAAAAGAATGGCTACAGAAGAAGAAATCCAGCATTTTAGAGTGGCTTAGTCAAAGTCCGGATCTAAACCCCATTGAAATGTTGTGACAGGACCTGAAGCGAGCTGTCCATATAAGGTTGCGCTTATAGTGCCGTCACTGCGACGGTGACGTCATGCTGCGGTCGCTGAAAAAATCAAATTGACTTTACTTCCAGTGACCGCGACCAATCCGTCGCTCTGTCGCGCCGTCGCATCGCGCTTACTATAAGCGCACACACGCGATGGCTTCAATACATTTGTTTTGAAGCGACGCCGCGTCGCTGTCGCTGGCACTATAAGCGCAGCCTAAGGATGCCTTCAAATATCACTGAGTTGAAGCAGTTCTGTAAGGGCCAACATTTTTCAAAACCGATGTGAGAGACTGACCAGCAGTTGCAGGAAACATTTAGTTGAAGTCATTGCTGCTCAAGAGGACGCCACCAGGTACTGAATCTAAAGGTTCAAATACTTTTTCATACATGGATTTGATTGTTGAATCATTTGTGGATAAATAAATGTTGAAAAAGTATCATGTTTTTGTGTCATTTGTTTGATCAGGTTATCTTAATCTCTTATTAGGACTTAGATTAAGATCTAATTACATTTTAGGTTTGAAATTTGTGAAAATCCTAAGAGTTTCAAAACTTTTTCTCATCGTACTGTAGGGTTAAGATGCATAGCCAGTAAACCCTGGCTGTGCTCAAAGCTGTGACCATGCAGCAAGCTTAAGCCTATAGGGAACCATGTTGAATGGTTTTGAAGCAAAAGGTGGCACTGTGTGCTCCTTTGCATGGCATTTCCCAGAATCCCTTGCTGCAGTGGAAGTGCCGTGTGCTGGGTGATAATGGTGAAAGGCGGGGTTGCAGACCTGTCTAAGACATGCAAATGAGCATACAATAATATTTCCATTTGCTATATGATTTTCTGTGGAGGGTTTTTGTCACTTTTTTACCCACCATAACTTAACTAAGTATGGTAAAACCTATCCCTTGCTTCATTTTTTGCATAGCCAGTATAACCAACCCCACACTGAAGAGACCCATTAAGGTTGAAAAAGTTTGTCTGTGGATGGGTTTACTGGCTTGCATCTTAACCCAGTCTGTGCTCAAAGCTGTGACCATGCTCCAAGCTTAAGCCTATAGAGGAACCATGTTGAATGGTTTTTAAGCAAAGTTGGCACTGTGTGCTCATTTGCATGTCATTTCCCAGAATCCCTTGCTGCAGTGGAAGTGCTGTGTGCTTGGTGATAATGGTGAAAGGTGGGGTTGCAGACTTATCTAAGACATGCAAATGAGCATACAGTAATATTTCCATTTGCTCTCTCTCTGTCTCTCTCTGTCTCTCTCTCTCTCTCTCTCTCTCTCTCTCTCTCTCTCTCTCTCTCTCTCTCTCTCTCTCTCTCTCTCTCTCTCTCTCTTTATATATATATATATATATATATATATATATATATATATATTTGTTGCTGTGTTTCAGAGTATTAGTTATATATCTGTTAGTATAACTCATATCATTAATAGGATTAATTCCTACACTTAGTCCATTCATACGGGTACCACTTAAGACCATCCCCTTTCCCTTGCAGGCTATTTGAAGAAATAACGCAAGTTGCCTCAGGGTTTACATGTAAGGGCAGCTTTCAGCAGGCACTAAAAATCTTGCATTATTACATAACATTAACAGTAACGGAGGTCTGGGGGTCTCCATTGGTAGGTAACATGCTCATTGCCATATTATTGGCATTTGAAGAAGCCTAAGGTCCGTTAAAATGTAAGGTTCCCTTAATATTAAGGAACATGGCTGGACAACATAGCATTAAAGCTGCAGTTCAGTCAATATCCTGCATGTGTGTTTTTTTTAATAAATCAGTTCTGTAGTAAGAAAAAATACTTTTAGCATTTTCTGTTTTTAAAAAAACAACTTTGAAAGACCAATTTTCTTGTATTCTATTTTAACAACCATTGTCTAAGGCACGGCCCCTTCATGTCCTGTCACAAGCCCTGGCACACCCCATTGTCAGCCCTGCCCTCCCTCTGGCACATGTCAGTGCAGGAGTGCTCATGAATATTCATGAGCTTCCACTGAGAGAAAGAAGCAGAAGAAAAACAGATCCCTTCACTAATGATGTCACCAAATTTCGCCGATCAATAGACGGAGAACGAATTGACCTGCAGCAATACAGTTCTTTAGGTAATTAGAGATTGCACACATGAAACTATTGAAGTAAAAAAATAAATAAAAAAAAAAAAAAAAAAGAAGACTGAACTGCAGCTTTAAGTGGACATGGTCACGTTAAAATGAGATAATGTTACGTTAAAAAAATGATGGCACTTCTCAGGACCTACCCCTCAGATTGTAAGATCTTTAGGCAATGAGCTCATACTTGTATTTGACCTTGCATTGTCTGTCTCATTTCTGTTTAGCACTGAGTACATGTTCTGCACTGTACATAAATAAAGAAACTCAAAATAAAGTTGACTTACAGTATAAAATGTCAGCATTTTCGATGACAGCGAATTTACCTACCAAAGCAGAAAGAAGGTCTGTGAGGGATCTCCCTTTACAGTGCTAGCTTGATGTAGTATCCCAAGGGATATTGTCTTTGTCAAAAGAATTAAGGTTTGATGTCCATTTATTTTTGGCAACACAAATAAAATACAAATGGAAGAGAAACACAACTTTCCCAAATCATGTACTTGTTGTAATATCCGTCATAGAAGTGTGAAATCTGGATAATACTCTGACCTGTCAACTTTCAATCATTGTCCCATAAGGATAACGAAAGGTTTTCAGTACAATACTATTTTGGTCCAGAATGCACACATCCTGTTGGATTGGTCTTTCATCTTGAAAGTTCCTTTGACAGTTTTGCACTGTTTCTCAGTTCTTGTATCAAATATTTATTTGCAAGATGCATGGTGGAAAGGCACAACACCCTTGTCACTTAAGGGATGCTGTGAAAATGTAGTCTCACACATTATTTTCTAATTTGTTATCCAACTTTTCCTAATTTTTACTTTTAGCCAAAATCTGCATTTTTTTTTCAATATTACCTATATTTTTAATTTCTCACCCTTACACGTACTGTACTTCAGTATTTATTGCACATGTATGTAGTTTTCAATTTTGGAAGACTATTGAATTGAAAAGGAAAATATTTTGTGCAATCAAAAGTGAATATTGTAAAAACTGCATTACACCTTTCATTGAGCAAACACAGTATGAGCCCATCACCATTAATGAACTAATACTGCGTACTAGAAAAATCCATGAATTGCATGAAGCAATAACCTAACCTGCACTTCTAGTCTCTGTAGTTTGAACCTCTTGCTCAGCTCAGTATTAGAACTGCTCTGATGTCTGGACAAGGAAACATTTTGGCTCCTGGGATAGTAAGAAAGATCGAACCATAAATCGTTTTGCTGATCTTTTGTGTCATTCCTGAAAGCTATAGTAAAAGCGTCTGTTTTAGTCCAGAGCTTTGGGCATCTTATTTTTATTTAGATGTATTTGTTATATCAATGAAATGTGATATAAAGAGCATCTCAAATATCCAGGTTGTGAATTCTGACACCATTCATGCACACGTCCACAAATAATCAATGCTAAACCCCAAAAGAATGTAACTAAGGCAAGAAACTAAAATATGGTTTTATAGGCAACCACCTAAGAATGAGTCAAATATATTTCTTTAAGTAAAGATATCTGTTTGGAGTCTGTTGAATTTTATTAAATCTCTGCACAACGTAATTTATTTAGGCACCTCAAGCTTTTAAAATAGTTATCATTCTACATTCTGCTCATATCAAGAGTAGTGATGTGCGAAGCTGGCACCAAAGCTCACAAACCAGGCAAAATTGGGCTTTATTTCCCTTCCCGTTAATATCGCAAAGCGAGTAATTGAATATACTGTAAAGCCAGATTTTGCTAAAGGTCATTAACTTGACCAGGGGAGCGCAAACATTTCTTGCTGCGCCCCCCTGTCTGCCTTCTCCGGAGCTCGCACCCCCCTCCTACCTGGAAGCTGCGTCAAATGACGCTCCGTGGTCATGTGACATCAGGTCACATGACCCGCAGCCTCATTTGACGCCACGTTGCCATGGAGACACATCACAGCGTCTAAATCCCGGTAAGCTTTATTGTTGCAGAGGCCTCACGCGATCCCCCGGCGTTTACTTTAAATGCCTTGGGGAAGAGCGCGGGAACTCTGCAACCGCCCGTGCCCCCCTCCCAGTCAAATCTCCCGCCCCCTGTAGGGCCTTATTAAAAAATAATTACAAATATCACCTATTTAATATGTGCACGATAACTATGTAGTATTCAACTCATTTGCATCATTGCAATTTCCTCCATTAATGACAAAAACCCACATGAACATAAAAATCTTTCTACAATATGGCAATTGAAATAAGCATTACACAACCCAATCGTAGCTAATGGTTGTAACCCCTATGATGCCTTGGGTTTCCCTGCTGCAAAAAATAATTAACAGTTTAAACATCCCCCCCCCACATCACCACCAAAAATGTTAAGCCCCTTGTCTACAGTAACTTGTACAGTCTACTCTCTAACATGCCTATCACTCATTTTGCCCTCTCATAGGGGCATGTTAACTATGAATCTACATTGGTTTATATGTTCCTATTTGTTAAAACAATCACATCATAGTTAATACTGTACATTAAATATGAAATACATAAACAATACAACACACTATTACATTAATTTATAGCCCTTTCATTAAAATAGGGCGCAATCAAAATAATCCTTTGAGGGTCCAGTTGATCCCAATTGTGCTGAAGGGGTTGATAGTAAATCAAAAATCCCCCTTATCCACTCTCGAGCTTCAAGATCTTAATGAATCTACTGGAACTAAGCCAGAAAAATTACAAATCTTCTGGGCCACAATTTGCCCAAAATCAACATGGCGTAAAAGAAAAACACGACAGAAACAAGAAATAAAAAAGGATCTTCAGTCAAACATTGTGTCCCAATCTTCACCAATTAAAGACTCATAAAAAAAACAAAAAAAAAACAAGATACAATAACAACAACCCCCCCACCCCCATAAATCTTCAGCCTCCACTGGGTCTTAATCCATGGTCCAAGGCCTTCTGCAATCTATTTGCATCCTCGTCCCTCAATGTTGATTGCAAAAACATATCTTCTGTTACTTGAAGGTCAGTAATTTGTCTTCATTTCTTCAATCTGCTCTCTTCAATCTTCTTTTCTCCATAAGAGTTGGTGCTCCCTCTGTTGTGACTGTGAGTTGGTGGAGTTTTATATTGGGCCCATCCCCCTTGCATCACACTTGTTGCTGCCTATTTCAGATGCAAGGACATGGGGCCCGATTTTAAAAACAAAACAAGCACATGCACTTACATAATTCTGAATCCGGGACCTAAGGAGGCACAAGCTCCACTGAAGAAAAGAAGAAGAAAGATTGAAGAGAGTTAATTGAAGAAATGAAGGTAGATTACTGGCCTTCAAGCTACAAAGGATACATTTCTGAAATCAACAGTAAGGATGCTTTATAGAAGGACAGGGATAGACATGGTTTAAAGAGAGCCATCAAGACCATTTATTAGGTCTCCTAGGAGGCTGAAAATAGAATGTATGTGTTTGTAAATAGAATGTATGTGTGTGTGGGGGGGGGGGTGTGAGGGCAGTTATTATTATTATTATTATTATTGTGATTGTTGCCTTTTTGTGGGCAATCAAGAGATGAAGATAGCGTAGATTTGACCATATTGCCTGGTTGAAGCTTTTTCTATCCCTCGCTTTTGTTATGTTTTTTGGTTGCACAGAAAAGTTTTCATTTTTATTTATTACTGTAGTTTCAGAGTGGTCTTAGAGGCACTAAAGATGTAGTGTAGTATACTGTATGTTGGAATTTATATTTACTTTGAACCCTTTCAGCACCATGGGACCAACTGGGCCCTCATTGGAAGATTCTAGTATAATCACATTGTACTGAAGGGTTTACAATGCACTTTTATATGGTTGTAAGAGATGTTTGCAGAGGTATGCAAATGGAGACTCTTTTAGGGTGAAATTATATCTTGGCTTTATTGAGCCTGTTCCTATATCCAGGCAAAACATACAAAAACAACAAAATAACAAACCCATATCCCTTTGTAAGGGTGAACTTACTTCCCCAGACCCTATCTGCAGGATTGGAGGGATATTCCCATTACCAGCCTATCAAACCAAACTCTCAGAAAGTACCTTAAGCAGGTGGCCCTCCATGTCAGTCTCTGGCAGGTTCCTGGGTCCCCTGTGTCTAAGAAATATAGGTATCTGGGTGTCTGGGTGTCTTGATCTCAGCACAGCCTTTATGCTCAAAACAGTGTCTTTGTTCAGGCTTCTCTGCTCTCCTTCTGTCAGCCCAAATGTGAGCTAAAGAATCCCTCTCCTGTTTCCAACAGGAGGCTTATGTTACAGACTTAATTGGCCAGGTGGAGTCTGGTTAATTGCCTGTTACACTTAACCAGATCCCTGCTGGATTTTAGAGATCGTTTCTTCAACAGGGATAAGTCCCTGTTACAATGGTGTATTATTGTTTATGTATTTATTTGTAATGTCATGTTAGTTGCAGCACAGTTGCATTGAACCAACTGAAATTGAACATTACAGCATTGGTATCATTTTTGGTGGCTAAAATCGATATATTTCAATTGGAATAATTATTTTTGGACACATTTATATTCAGCTGAAGTGATTTCCAAATGTTTGCCACCAGTTTGAATGGACTTCATGAAGAAGGTTCCATGTTGGAGGAAGTCTTCTTCACCCAGGTTCATTCAGTGGCCCATATTTACTACTGTAAGTAATAAGGCACCTTACAGCCTATTGAGGGAGTATCCATAAGGTGCAATACATTTTAGCACTGCCTACTACATGTAGCTCATTTTCATGTGAGTTTTTCTTTCTTTATTTCTAAAAATGAAGAACAACAGCTTGTAACATGTTAATAATCCACAATATGACTTATTTCTTTTTTGTAAGCAATGAGCATGTTTTATCACTACCTCAACAAACACTTTTCAATCTGTAAATGGATTTAGTAGGAAATAGACATTAAATGCAACACTTATTGGACACTTATGACCTCTTGATTTTTTTTTTTTAATTCTTTGGCTATTAAAATCCGATTATGGTTTACTTGTTGAAACAATATTTTTTTCATATTTGGGGGAGAAATGTGTAGCATACTGCTGTATATTAAACTTAATGCTGCTATTGCTTGGTAAATATTAATACATATTCCCGTATTCATACAATGTTTAATAAAGAGTTACTTAAAAATCAACAAGGTAATCAACAAAATAACATGACTGGTAAAGCAGTAGTAGATGAATATAAGGTACCCAACTTTATATGAGCTATTATAAGCAGTGTAAGTTGCAGTATATCTGCTAATATAATAATGTACAGTTTCTTGGGAAATACTGTATGTTTCAGTGCTCCTACTGCAATTGTGCATTCCTAACTACAGAACATAGCAATCCATACTTGGCTTATAAAGGCACCAGCAGGATTAAAAATCCAATAGGCCTCTCTTTATTGAGCTGTAATTCCAACCTTGTGGTGTGCAAACATATGCAGCCTTTTTTAGCTAGGGAAACATTCCCATAGATTGAGGTACTGTAGATAACCACACATATGACCCGCTCCTTTGTTACAAAACATCCATCAGAACAGAACGTATTGACATTGGAAAATATAGTGAAAGAATAAACAGTGATGTTTTCATAAACATGCCATCTCTTCTGCAAAAAGAGCCTTTTAACATCAAACTAAAAGCTTGTTTAGGCCTTTGTCATCTCATCTGTGGAAAATGTTTCATTTATAAGATAATACCAAAAGATGTTAATTATTTATTCGTGTACAAGATGTTGAATTTCTGAAGCAAAGCATGAACATTTTAAACGTATTCCTATTTTTCTCGTAGTGTGATAAATAAAATGACAGCCAGTGCCTAAATACTGTAAAGAATGTGTCAAGGACACAAGGGAACATTATGTTTGCCGCCTTTATTTATTCGAACAAGAGAGGGTGCTCTGCTCCACAGCTTTAATTGGGTTATTTATGCAAAGGAGGGGTGTGACACAGGGAATGGTAAGGTATATACACACAAAGAGAACAGAACCCCATATTGTGCACTGAAAAACCTCCTGCTGTAAATCACAAAAATAATAAAGTTTTATTGAATTCCAAACTCACTAAATAAAAACAAATCAAAACCCTGAACGGAGCGCAAACTCCCTGATCTATGGGATAAGATGAGCCTAAATCACTTTACAGTAGTGATCCTTATTATTATAAAGACCTTGGCATCTCAATATAATATATATTATTATAAGTATATCCACAAAGAGGATATATACTTATATACTTATATACTTATACTTATATACTTATACTTATACTTATATACTATAAGTATATCCACAAAGAGAACAGGGAGCGTATGGTGCCACATCTCTCTCACATCTTAACATCACAAAATGAGAGTAACAAATACATTACAGACCGCTGAGCTACTGTATGACTTACAACTGTAGAGCTAGTATCTAGTTAAAAGTCTGTATCAATTCCAAATGCTGGCTAGTGTATACTGTATGTGTGTTACTAATGTTCAGTTATTGAAACGCAGTAACGTTGTTGCGTAGCCTGATATTATTACCTCACCGACTGAAAGTATCTCCCCAGTCCCTGATATTGATTTAAAAACTGTTTCTAAATCACGTGTGTCATGACGAATTTTCTGTCGCTACTGTGTTACCAGTCACTTTTCCTCTCTCCTTCCCCCTCTTATGTTTTTGGAAGTTGGAGGCTTCTCACAGAACCTATAAGTGAGGCATTTGAGAGACACAACATTCAGTGGCATAGCCTGGTTTAATGCCTATTAAGTTATACACTGACTTTATAACAGACACTAACTAACACAGTACATTAATATTATAGAGAAATGTCAAGATCTTTATATTACATCACTGTAGTGCAGTTATTCCCAACCAGGGTTCCGTAGCAGTCTCAGGGGTTCCTCCTACAGACCACGGAACGCCCCCTGCCAGAGTCCACTTGTTCTCGGGACTGCAGGGTAGGAGCGTGCTCTAGCAGTGTGTCCCGGCAACCCAGTGCCTGGTGCTAGCTAGAGCGAGTGTATGCAGTCCGGCCTGCTCTGCCATTCTGCTGTCCACCGCCGCCTCCTCTGCCCGGCAACTGTAGGATACCATCCTCTCCTCCTGCCTGAGATAGGCATACAGTATGGGGGGGGGAGATGATGTGAGATCCAGGGTGGCAGAGGGTGATGTGAGATGCAGGGGGGGAAGTGATGTGAGATTTAGGGGGGTGTGATGTGAGGTGCAGGGGGTGGGTATATGAGGATGATGATGATGAGGGTGCTGGGAGAGATATATGAGGTTGATGATTTTACCTGTGCGGCCCAAATCTGTTTTCCTTGGAGCAGTTCGGCCCTTCTCACTTTACAAGTTTAATATGTATTGGCGGGGGCATTTTTAATATGTATTGATGGGGGTGGGGTATTTTTATTATGTATTACGGGGTGGGGTTATATGTATTTAGGAGGGTGTTTTTTTTTGGTATGTATTTTGTAGGGGGGATTGCGTAAGAGTGGGGTAATTGATGGAACTGAAGGGCGAGTGAGAGGAGAGAAGGGATGGGGAGGGAGTGAGTGAGGAAAAGAGGGAGTAAGAGTGAGACGCAGGGAATAAATACATGAGGTGGGAGAGGGGGAGAGTGAGTGAGACGGAGGGGAGATAAATACATGGGTAGAGGGTGGGAAATAGAGGTGAGAAATTTTGGGATTTACCCCTGTTGAACCTAATATGTGTCAGCCAGATAAGGGTTCCCCCGAGATTTTTCTAAATACTTCAAGGGTTCCTCCAAACAAAAAAGGTTGGGAATCACTGCTGTAGAGTGATCTAGGCTCATCTTATCATATCAAGGGGTTCACGCTCAGTTCCGGATTTTAATATGTTTTTTTGTGAGTTTGAAATTCAACAAAACATTATTATTTTTGTGATTTACATCAAAGGGTTTTGAGTGCACAAAATAGGGTTCTGCTGTCTTTCTGTGTAAATGTTAGAAGGTAATTTACCATCTTCTTAGAAATTTCAGCATTCATGTTTTGACACATTAAGAAGTGTTTATTTCTCCAAAATCCCAGATTTAGGATATACAGTAAAAATCAAGTTCTTACATCTGTTCTCAAAGATGGCAACTTGTCATTCGTCTTTCCAATTCCTCCCATGATGGATTTTCCTCTCCTTCTTATCTCTGGTATTGTATTGTATGTCTTTATTTATATAGCCCAGACAATTTGAGAGAAATGCTGCACACCTCAAAATAGAAAAATAATACAGTTACCGGTGCTCCAGTGTTTGCACGAAAGCCTGCAATCAGTCCTGAACAGATGAACAAAGGAACATAGGGCACAACGGATTTAGCATATCCAAACTCATTTATTGAGCCAACATGACGTTTCGACCAGAATGGCATTGTCACTTGATAAAGACCATTCTGGTCGAAACGTCGTGTTGGCTCAATAAATGAGTTTGATTTGCTAAATCCGTTGTGCCCTATGTTCCTTTATTTATATAGCGCCATTAATGTACATAGCGCTTCACAATAGTAATACATGTTGAAGTCATATAAATAACAAATAATATAAATAACAGGTCATGGGAATAAGTGCTTCAGACAAAAAGTAACATTAAGGAAGAGGAGTCCCTGCTCTAATTGGTAGGTAGGGGAACGTACAGAGACAGTAGGAGGGAATTCTAGTAAGTGCGTCTGCAGGGGGCCAAGCTTTATGTATCATGTGTCCAGGATTATCCACAGTGCTATTCATATGCTTCTTTAAGCAAATGTGTCTTAAGGTGGGTCTTAAAGGTGGATAGAGAGGGTGCTAGTTGGGTATTGAGGGGAAGGGCATTCCAGAGGTGCGGTGCAGTCAGTGAGAAAGGTATAAGGCGGGAAAGGGTTTTAGATACAAAAGGGGTAGAAAGAAGACATCATTGAGAAGAACGCAAGAGTTGGGATGGTGCCTAGCGAGAAATTAGGGCTGAGTTGTAAGGAGGGGCAGAAGAGTGTAAAGCTTTAAAAGTGAGGAGGAGAATTGAGTGTAAGATGTGGGATTTGATCGGAAGCCAGGAGAGGGATTTCAGGAGGGGAGACGCGGAGACAGATTTAGGAAAGAGTAGAGTGATTCTAGCAGCAGCGTTTAGGATAGATGGTGTAATGTCGTAAATAACCCACATGGTGCCTGCTTCATTAAACAGGAAACATGACTGAAGCAGCTTTAACTATTCTAAGTGTTATCTGTAAATGGTTTGAACATGTTTGGTTTATGTGACATAATGTATGAATAGCATCTTTCATATAAGGAAGTCAAATTTTGTCTGACGTCACAAATCCT
This sequence comes from Ascaphus truei, assembly GCF_040206685.1. NCBI lineage: Eukaryota > Metazoa > Chordata > Amphibia > Anura > Ascaphidae > Ascaphus > Ascaphus truei. The sequence goes on from NC_134486.1 coordinate 20,127,975, forward strand.
CATGTTAACAGCTGTCTGTTACACCGACTCTATACTGTAGAGTTCTTATATACATTGTGACTACTATATTATTTGATTGGATAGGACTATTTTCCTTGGTATCACATTCCGTGGGGGATGCACACCGGTTACTCCTGAGTCCACACAGATGTCCTAGCTTGATATTGTGGGCAGCTAGACTTGTTAGTACTACCCATTACTTAATAGCTTCATAATTGAGGACAGACACCAATCTTTCCTCAATTACTCTAGTACAGTTGTACCCACATAGGGCATCAGTGCTCTGCTCACTGTTCTTGGGTTTTTTCCCACATTTAACCCTGATACAGAATGTTTTGACTGTTTATGCAAACATTGCATCCACATTTTATCTGGGCTTTTATATTATACAGTACTAACTTGAATAACAGTTCATTTTTATTTTATTTTCATTACATCATTAGTTAACGGAGTTCAGAATACAGTGCTTCCTTCTTTAATAATAATAATAGTTTGTTCTTATATACAGTAGCGCTGCTAGTTCTTTACGTAGCGCTTTACAGAGACATGTTGCCGATACAGTACCTGCCCCATAGAGCATACAATCGATGTTTTTTTTTTGTGCCTTTTGCTGCTTTATGTTAACATTCCTGTTTTTGCCCTGTCGAAAGTTACTATTTTGCTACTCTATAGGAATATTATCTTGCGGAGCAAGGAGTGATTCTTTTGTGCTGTATATCTACAGTATCTGGGAATATATATGTATAATTAACAAAGCATATGTATACATATGAGAAGGAAAACTCAATGAAAATGTTTATGGTGCTATATGGTGCGTGCTTAAAAAAATCCTAGATTTAAACGTGATACAACCTAACATGTCTGCTCACTCCACCCATTAACACAATGCTAACATAATAGTTATGGGGGTCTGGTACATCCAAGGGAAATATGATCAAAAACAAGGTTTGAGATTTAAAAAGGAAGGCATCAAAGAAACTCCCCTGATTGTGATGCACTCACACGACCCCAAATGATTTTAGAAAGATATTGACTATCCTAAATTTGACAAGAACAGTAAATATTTTGAAAAACAATATCATAGCTGTTTTCAGCTGATTGCTTAAAACAAATTATACGTCACTGTCTTCCCAGACAAATTGAATTTTTAGGTTTAAGGATAAAAATAACAAAATAATGTTCCATAGTTAAATACAGTAGCTATATAGTAGATTAGATTGGAGAAAGGCATACAGTAGGTCCATCAAGTTAAACCTAAGTTATATTTAGATGACAGCTACTTATCCTATATTTGTATTTACAGTATTTTGATCCATATTTAGATGACAGCTACTTATCCTATATTTGTATTTACAGTATTTTGATCCATATTTAGATGACAGTTACTTATCCTATATTTGTATTTACAGTATTTTGATCCATATTTAGATGACAGCTACTTATCCTATATTTATTGTATTTTGATCCACAGGAAGGTAAACAAAAAACCCTAGTGAAATATTATCAAATGATGTCTCAGGAGGGAAAAAAATTAATTCCCTCCTGACTCCAAATATTGTCCATCAGATTTCTCCCAGGATCAACATCCTTCCCATGTTTATTTATTTATTTATTATATACTATTTGGATAGTTACATTGTTACATAGTAGATGCAGTTGAAAAAAGATATATCGTGTATGTCCATCAAGTTCAACGTATGCTAAATTTAGATGACAGATACTTATCCTATATTTGTATTTACAGCATTTTAATCCAGAGGAAGGTAAACAAAAAAAAACCAGTGCAACATCATCCAATGCTGTCTTACATTATAAGAGAAAAAATAAATTCTTTCCAAATAATGGCAATCAGATTTCTCCCTGGATCAACATCCTTCCCATGTTTACTTATTTGGTATATCCCGGTGTACCTTTCCATTTGAAAAAGATGCCCAACTTTTTTTTTGAAGATATGTATTGTATCTGCCATGACAATGTCCATGGGTAATGTATTCTACATTATAACGGCCCTTCCTGTAAAGACCACTTTCTGTTATTGCTGGTAATATCTCCTTTCCTCCAACCTTAAGGGATGATCCTGTGTTGTTTGTACTGCCCTTGTGATGAATAGTTCATTTGAAAGCTCCTTGTAATGTCCCCAAATATATTTGTATATAGTATCATATCCCCTCCTAGACAAATCTTTTTTTAATGGAAACCAATCTAAAATAGCCTCCTCTAATAAGTCAGATTTTCCATCCCCTTTATTCATTTGGCGGCTCTTCTCTACACTTTTTCTAGTTCCATAATATATTTTCTATGGAGTGGTGTCCAAAACTACAGTATACTCCATATTCAAGGTGTGGTCTTACTATAGCTTTACAAAAAAGGCATAATTATGTTTACTTCCCTTCCCCATTTAATTTGTAAGTTGCCTGTTTATTCTTGTTTCCCAAATGCATAACCTTACATGTATCTGTATTAAACCTCACCTGCTATTTACCTGCCCATGTTTCCAGTCTATATAAGTCCTTCTGGAGAGAAATTACATCCTGCTCTGATTCTAATACCTTACACAATTTAGTATTATCAGCAAAGATGGAGACTTTGCTCTCTATGCCACCCTCATGGTCATTAATAAACAAGTTAAAAACTAGGGGTCCTACTACTGATCTTTGAGGTATTCCACTCACAACGAAGCATATGAGTAGCTCTGTGGCTGATACTTTGCACCTCATACATTGACCTTGACCACTTGTAGACACACTTAACAGAACACCTTCCTACTGTCTCTGTACGTTATTTCTACTTATGAATTAGATTGTGAGCTCTTCTGACAGGGACTCCTTCTAAGTGTTACTTTTATGTCTGAAGCACTTCTTTCTTCATTATACATACCTTCATGGACACTAAGGTAACCAAGGGGTTAATACAAATACCCTAACCACCCTACTACCCATTGTATTTCAGAGTAGTACAACCACCATGACATGTACATGGTAAACCGCATGGGTGGCCTAACCTCACTCCCTCCATCACCTACTCATATAACCCCCCCCCCCCCCCCACCACCACCAAATCCCCACTCTGGCTTCCAAGGGGTTAATACACAGTTCATGGCTACATTTTTAGCCTAGTCCTGGGTATTCACTTTTGTTTCCTATATTTCTAAGGCCATATAGACATTGATAAAGCAATATAGAAAGCCAAAGTGGCCAACATCAGAACCCTGTACAAGACCAAACCATTTTCTGCTACCTGGCGTTAGGTGCCTTCAGCTTCCAGCACCTAATATCAGTTATAGCCAAGACCTAAATAAAAATGTGTTAATTCCAGTGTTAACTTTAACAACCTGCTGTCAATATGCATCTGGGTTGTACACACCTCTTTTGCATACCATTAGCACTAATGTCCGTGAAAGTTAACGTTTGGCCATTTACCTGTGAAGCGGAAATGTATGCCTCGTTACTGAGCTTTGAAGATACCCGTTAGCACTTAATGAGACATTAACTGAAATTAACATCTTGTTAAGTATTTAAGAGACTTCTGAGAATCTAAGTTCACGATATTTGTAAATACACATCTAAATAACATACAAAAGTTTCAAACTATCCAAAATACAAAATCACAAACTTAAGCAACAAAGAACTGAAGGCAGACGCAGCTTATCTATGTTAAGCACCATGGACAGGAACAGCGGATTTAATTATTACTAAATAAAATAGTCTTTTATGCTTCAGACACTTTTAAATTAGATCACACTGTTCTGCTCATCCCTACACCTTTGTGTGCAGAAGCAAACTAACGCATACTTGTACGTTTAAGTGAAGTTTTTTTTATACTATAACATGTTTTTTATATTTTGTAATGTCAAATGCAAAAATGTGTTGATACTGTATATCTGCCATCACTACAATATTTTACAATAGACTGGCCCAATAAGAATACATTGAACATAAGATTTCCTTTAGTTTAGTCAAATAATAAAGAACAAAAGAGCACATCCCCAAGGCTATTCATGTCTCTTAAGCATAAGGTCAATGTAGCCTGTGAGCAATATCTTCTTTTGCTCTGCAACTTTGAGTAATGTTAACTGCAGGTCTCGCTCACATGAGGTTTTTCATAGCATGAACAGTATTGTCAACGTGTTGTGAGGAAAAGCAGCATATAAACCACACTACAATAAAAACTCCCTGTCAATTGTCACAATAGGAACTCAAACTACTGACCGAAAAAAAAAGAAATACATCACTTACAAATAAAGGGCTATCCATAAGGCTACGGCCCCAGTGTTCACTGCTGCAGGCGCGCCGGCGGCGCGTGCACAGGTGAAAGCCGCAATCTGCTGTCTGTGGTTGAGCTGCAGGAGAAGAGCAGATCGCAAAGGAGGGGAGTGGGAGAGGCGCGGCCATGACATCACGCGGCTGGTTCACCCTCATTTGTTGAACCGCTGCTGTGACGTGGCCAGCGATCCGTCGCCACAAGAAAAGACAAAATCCTTGTCTTTTACGGAATGTGGTCGCGCATCGCGAGATCTACATCGCTGTGCCGTCGTGTGATATTCCACTATGTGCTGTTCTCTCGTTTCCTGGGCAGACGCAAGGTTTTCTGTCTAGTTTTTATTCCCTGCGAAACATTTTGCCAAGCCTCAGATGGCTAGTAATGTGACAAGTCCTAGACTTTGCAATTTTGCAAGCTATCACAGAGAGTGAGGGAAATAATGTTGGCTAATTTAAATATTTCAATATCGGAAAAGGTGGATAAGTAAAGTGATATATTTTCAAAATATGTATAAGTAGCTGAAAAACTGTGAAATAATATTGCGCAGACATGCATTAAATGCTGGCTATTACAGTTTATGTAAATACTGTAATTTCATTTAGAGAGAAGATATTATGTTATTTTTTTGACATTGTTCATTGTGTTTGCCTATTTCTTTGTGTGCAATCCAATCCATGTTTATGATAAGGGTACACACTTCCACTTGTGTTTTGTTTTTGGTACTAAGACATTTTTGTGGCTTGGTTGGGTTGAAAAAAAAATGGTATTTTCAGTTGATTTTGCTAAAATATTTTGTTTGTTTTGGATTTCTAAAAAAAAATTGCAATTTTTTTTATTTTTATTATAACTTGTGTACCATGGTGGTAGAGAGAATGGGAGACAACCTGAAGGGTGGGGCAGCTAATAAGTACAAAGAAGACAAAAAAGACAAAGAAGAGGATTAAGCTTCAGAGGACCACCGATCTCAATCAAGCCTAAGAGCAGACTTCAAGCAATGTGGAACACATTGAATATTACAGTACGTACACCATTGGGATCATAGATTATGTTTCATTTTACTACGTATTTTGGGGGCTTTTTAAATGGATTTAGGTAATCAGGCCATGGATTACCTTTTTACTTCATGAGCACTGTGCTTATCAAGATCTTAATGAAATCTTTCACTATTGATTTTTGTCAGGTACTGTATGTTTTACATATGTAGCACCCTTTATTTTAAACTCAGGCGTGATGTTCTATTCATTAGTCAATTGCTCTTGTTTCCACCGTGACATTTTGCTCCAATATATGTAATTTAAGTAAATTGTTGCGTCACTACCGTTTTCTGGGAATGATAGTTTCAGAGTTTACGCTATGCTAACTCCTTAATCTTTTATTCTCAATAGGACTCTGAATGAAAAGCAAAGCAAATTATATCGGGACTCCTTGTTCCCATAACGGTAGTTCGGCAAGAATTTACGTGAATTGCGCAACTATCGCTAAAATGAAAAAAGAAATATATGAAAAAATGGACCGGCTTTGCATTGTACATGAGTCACTGTGTGCAGAGCATTAAAATAACGGGCGCTACATCTGCACATATTAATACAGTATATACCTCTGGGAGCTGTCAAAAGCTGACTGCTGCGTAAGCAAACAAACAATAGCTGAGACAATAGTTGGTCTACAAATAGAATGCACCTCTGGGAGCTGGGGTAATATGACGTCACTCTGATGGCGTCCGTGAGCGGGTATAACTGCGGAGCTCAGTAGCTGTTTCGGAAGCAGTAGCAGTCTGGTTCAAGCATAGGAGCACGGTTGTATATGGGGTTCACTATCTGTGATGCATTTACTCTTGACATTATGCATATGATGCTGCCACTCTCCAGTTGGCACATTATGGGATATCAGCTTCGGTTTGTGGCTATCCATGCATTTTAGTGTTTGGTCTTAATACCATACCTATTCCTTCACCTGATATTTATCTGACAATTTCCTGTTACCATGAGGCATATACCCACTCACCCGTGCTTTCCTACCCCTGATAAGTTTACCATTTGACTGATACCAACAGGGCTACCACGCTGCCTGGTAGCTACACTTAATAGTTTATTTGCACATTGTGCTACTCTCACTATACTTTGCATTAGCATTTAGTACTCTTTGTTGTTGCTACCTACCTCCCACCCGCTCCCCTTACAGGGCCTTATTATTAATTTTTAACTTTTTTCCACACATATTATATTTTTGTCACTTGCTTTTCGGCGTATTTTTTGGTTATTATTAAAAAGTTTTTTGTTTTAGCATTTTACCAGTGGATGTCTTTGCCACATTGTGGGCTATTAGATATTTATCAGTGGAGGTATATGGTCGTCTCTTCTGGACTATACCTCATTACTTTTGACATACTAGCCTTCTAGTGGATCATCGGGACTTATTAGTTCCTCTTGTGGATATTATATCTTTATGTATTTAATTACGATCATTACCTTGAGTGCAATGAATAGGGGACTGCTGTGACCTTGTCACTTTCTTTGTGGTTTCTCATACTGTATATACCTGGCATCTTTGGCAAGGAAGAGCGAAAATGGCAAAGACTAGAGATGGGCAAATTTGTCAAAATTTGATTTGCCACTTTAACATTTCTGTAAAAATGTAAAAATGTTAATCTCTAGTACGGTGCGAATTGGGAAATTTAAAACTATTGCCAAGTTAAAGTTATCTTTGTGAATTTTCAAACGTTCCCCTAAAAGTAAAGTTATCTTTGCAAACTTGTGAACTTTTGCTAATTTTCCCATTTTTAAGTAATCACATTTTAAAAAGAAACTAGTACAACCCCCCCCCCAATTTTAATTTAGCCGAGAAATTCGCCCATCTCTAACTAAATACAAAATGGGAGCCCTTTCACACTTCTCTCTGCATTCCTTCCAGCTTTGCCATATTCTTAGGCGTCTCCTCCCCCCCAAAATGGCTCAAAATGTTTTATATTGAACTAAAAGTTTTTAAAGACTTTTGGGGAAGAAGGTTATTCTTTACTAAAGCTTTATCTTCAGAGTATATTGTATTGGATCCTTAGTAATTATGCCAAACAACATATATTGTACCTGTAGCACACAATAAAGCAAGTATACCAAAAATGTGGTTAACATTCTGCATTTTTGTATACTATATTGTATGACAAAGGCAAAATCTGTGTTGTTTGTCATAATTACTAAGGATCATATTCAATACACTCTGAAGCAGTACATTTGGTTTTGGCAACAAATCTGGAGAATCTTTAGTGCTATAGGAGTTTGACCATTTTATTTCTTTACATTTTATATCCTCTAATTTGTACAGTTTAATTCTAAATTGCAGGTGACATTTTCTTATGCTCTCACTATGAAGGGTATTTGTTTAAATCTTTTTAAAGAAGACACATAATAAAATAATTTTAGTCCTAGCCACTTGTATATCGTGCCAATAAACTATTACAAGTAATAGCTTGCCAATCCCTTCAAAGCACAACTCATAATAAAGCCCAGCACAGCCGAGTCATATAACTAGTGTTCTCTCATTATACGCTTACCTTATCACTGCCATGCTACTCTATCAACAAAGGGGCTACAAATTAAAGCTCTTTTCACCAATTAAAAAGGCCCTTAGAGAAACAGATGCAGTCCAATTTACTGTCTCCGGAGCCACGAGCTGAAAAGCAAAACGCCTCAGATGCTTGAAGGGTGGTGGGTGTTTTTTTCCAAATGGGACCCCACATGGAGATATTTTCCGCTGTCGATGGATGCCACGGTCAGCATTCCGTGGGATCCCCCAACAGCAGGTTTATTAAGTCTGGCTATATCTGTGCAAAACATTATATTTTAGGAAATTGGACTTTGCCCTTTAAAGTACTGCAGCTGCATTCATTCTGAACCCTTTCAGTGTACATCTGCGTGGCTCCAAAGGCGAACAGCCTATGGCACAGAAGAAGGGCAGCCAAAAAGTGTGAGCCATTTGCTGCCGTTCGCTGATGTTTGTGATGTTAAAGCTTCTCTATTTCAATCTGAAACTCACCAGCCCTTTTATCCCCTATATCCAATTTTCTAACTCTATCTATCCATGAAATGTCTGTGAATTGAGTGTATAACCTGTTCTTTTAATGAAACCATGTATTGTTATATCTCTGTGCCCAGGACAAACTTGAAAACGAGAAGTAACTCTCAATGTATTACTTCCTGGTAAAACTATTTATAAATAAATAAAAATAAATAAACTGCGGACCCCTTTTAGGATGGATTATGACTTCATGGAGCTGAGTCTGTGCACCAAAAATGTGCATCACTCTATTTTGGTTTAATTTGATAAAATGCTAACATCCTTCTATATCATATTTATTTTATAACCTTACAAAAAAAAACCCCGGTACATGTTAACTTACTGGGATGCTGCTTGAGGATGATGCTAATATGGGATCACAGTGCGTTAAACAGTACCGGAGGTTAGTGGAACTCCTCCATGGATAATTGTTTAAAAATGCATAATAAAAAAATACAGTTCCTAAAAAAGTAGAATATCCTTTTGTAGAAGCCCTCTCACCCCTTTGCAGAACTCCAGGGTACCACAGAACATAGGTTGAGAACCACTCTTTTAGGAGTAGAGATGGGTGAATTTTGTTAGCGAATTTGGATCCACAGTGGATCGGACAGTTCCTTTGGTCCACAGATTTCAACGGATCAATGTCAAAAAGGGCGATTCACGTTTTGCGATTTTTTAAATCATCATTATCAATACACTCCGCAGATTCCGCAAACGTTGGACGGATTGGATTTGTAAAGTACAATCCCCGGATTGCTGCATCTGTTGATTGGATTCTACAAATCCGTCCACGGTTGTATCCAATGGCGGATTTTGATGAATCTGCACAGATTGAAACCGTCCAAATCCGTTCGCGGATTTTACACGGCGAAACGGATTTGGAGGTTAACTTCAGCGAAAATCCCGGAGATGGATTTTGGTGGATTCGCCCATCTCTATTAAGGAGAACAATCTAAAATGATACCGAGTTTTAGATGGGTTTTAAAGAAAACAAGTAACTCCTTGTCAGAGAGGAACGAATAAAGAATACTTTTAAGAATCGTGCTTTCTCTCTCTATCTCTCTTTTAAGAATATCATTGCAGGATATAGGATTTCAGATTCGAGTAGCACAGAAATATATGAGAAACCACAGGAGACACATGTAAAAATAGAAACCAAAGGAAAGTGGGAAATCAGGTTTCAAATTCCTATATGTGTTCAGTTATTAATCATACAGACCTAACTGCCTCGGCTTCCAACTTTATTATAGTGGTCCTAATGCTTAGGAATTTATGGTTAACAAATATACATACTGTATATACTGAAAAAATATCCTCATGTCTTTTATACTCCTGCAGTACTGTCATCTTAAAATCAACTCATTGTTACAACCACCAAATATCTCCCAAGACCCCAATGCATCATCATTTTTAATATTTTTCCAAAAAGGTTACAATATACAGTATAATTAGTTTTTTTTACTACATCTTTCCATATTTCCCTCCCATTCCCCTCCCAATACCCCCTTCCAAAACACCAAGCTCTTATCTCTCAGGCAGCAGAAATGCGTGGGTGCGAATTTCTGTACAAAATAAAATCTCATACCTTATTGATTAGAGTGTAAATTAATAACTTTTCAAGTTGGCTTAATTTGCATTTCACACGGAATTGCAGAGCCAGGATCAAATGGCATCTTAAAGTGCCATTTCTGCATGGTGTGGACATGCGAAAACTGATCAATGAATACAACAGGGTATATATTAGTGCAGGGTTGCTCCTATTCACACAGAAATATAATTAACACCAATTAATGAGCAGGCCACACTCCTTGCTCCATTTGGCTGTTTCTTTGTGTTTGAGAGAAAGGGTTGGTGTCAAAAATAAAATAGTCAAACGTGACATTGCCATTGTATTCTCCATACTGTTCCAAAATCTTACTAATACTACAGTCATACATACCATGCACTGACTCAATCCAGGCTGCTGTATAATTAACAAAAGGGCCTTATTCTTAGCAGTCACTGCATGATGGTATTACAGCTGTGCAAGGGTCCAGATGGTTCAACCTCTAGATGGTGCTTGACCCTGATAGTATGGGGTCATCTTCCTTGGTCAGGTGTTCCCTCAGCCACTAGGCTGAGGATGAGCACGCTCTTCCCACAATGGGAGAGACTCACAGCTCTCTGCTTCCTCTCTCCTCCAGAGCAGGAACAGGACTGAGCTAAATTTGTATTCCCTCCTTGGAGGAACAAGAAGGGGCGGGCTCATGGTCTTTACCTATACCAGATAGGCTTACATAGGCCATGAGTCACCACCTTACTTCTGTCACTCATAAAAGGGGCATGAGGGGGTCAACAAGCCCACAGATTAACCCCTTACAGCCTGCAGCTAGTAGGACTTACATAACAGGGCGGGAAAGATAGGCAGAATGACATACCCTGTTACACAGACATAAACAAATGGTAATTTGCCTGGATCTTTGGCTAGATCAATTTCAAGCGAACAACTAATTAAAAACAATAGCAAAAAGAAATGTGCAACTTGTGCAAATAGGGTCCTTGGAGGAGCTATTGAAATTAAGCCTACATGTGGTGCTATTAGAATAAATAAGTGTTAACGAAACACAGGTATGTTAAAGGATGTAATAGCTAGTCTTTTAACATTATCTGGTTAATCAGACCTAATGCTCCACTTTCTGTATGTCATGTCATTTCTTGTGACATAAGTGAATACAAAAACACCACTTATCACTACAGTATGTTTTTATGCATTAATACTCCCTGGCTGGAACCATGTACTGTATATAGACAGAAACTGTGGATACTTCAAGTGTTATACACTGCATTTTGCTGTGCTATCTCATTTTCAGATGTAATACATCTCCAAATGATAGACTAATAGCAACCAAAACCTCTACTTAGCACAAATGGAAAATAAAATGCTGATTCTTTCACTGGGGGTACAAACACCATTTTTCAGGCTATACAGTTTAATAGCTAGAAGTCAAATTATAACCCATTTATGCAATGCCTTGCATTCCTGTCTAGCAGCAAAAGAGTTAACATTGCTATGTGTTCACTGTAGTAAAATATGAATATATCCTTTTCTCCATCATGCTGCACATGTTAATCTTGAACATAATGCTGCTAAATATTCCTTGTTCCCTGTATTTTTCATGCTGACCAAGATAAATGTATATTTCTCATTGATGCCAGTACAGGAAAAACGTACTGTATACAGCATGCTATTATTCAAATCTCGACAAAGAAACCTACATTGACACTTTATTGTGTGTTCCCTACGGAGCTTGCCACAAGAAGGAGGAGTGGCTCAGTGAGTAATGACACTGACTGGCACTGCGTGTGAAGCAGGGGAACCTGGTTCAATTCCTGGTGCCAGCTCTTTGTGACCTTGAGCAAGTCACCTTATCTCTCTGTGCCTCAGGCAACAAACACATACTGTAGATTTTAAGCACTATGGGCATGGACTGTATCTGCAAAATATCTTTGTAAAGCTCTACATAAAACTAGCAGGGCTATATAAAAACAAATTATTATTATAATGTTCAATATCTACAGTTTGGAAATATTATAACAGGGCTGGTAAGAAAAATAATGTATTATTATTATTGCTATTAGCAATATGGTATTTTACATTTAACCCCTTCAAGAAGTAACATTTACTTTTGTATATGCTTTGGCTTTACATTGCGTAAACTATTAATTGTAAAGACTGACTAAACACACTAACACACAGCAATAATAATGTTATTAAAATAAGGATTATTGGCCTGTCAAACATATTCTTTTGATTTTTGAATGGTTCTTTAATAAAAATTAATAGTAAGAGGAAAGAGAAACAGAACTTTAGAGCAGATAAATACCATTTGACTCCCCTAGTTGAACTGTAAAAACTAACTCCTGTTTGTTGTTTAATTCCCTTATTATTATAGCCCTGGGTAGTTTTGAGCTATAGGTCTGTCCTCCTCCTGGCAGTGATACCAGGTAAGGGCAAATGCCAGGAGTAATCATGGATTTCCCCCACACATGCAGTGCAGTGAGTCAGTGAAGGTAGTGTCATCAGGCCTTGAGTCCAATAAGAAACACAGGGGTAGTGCTTAGTGGAGCTACTAACTGCATGGCACTTCCTAATTTAGTCAGTCTGTCCCTACCATGAGAGGGGCAAGGTTACCGTACCAAGCTGACAGGGCTCTAGCAGGCTTGAGGCCCTCCCTCCGGGGAGCGTGGGGTAAACCTATACCTCCTATCTCACTAGGGGATAGGGGAAGAGCAAGAACAACTCTTGGTGCACTTGGCTGGGAGTGTGTTCAGGGACATCCTGAGGATGAAGATCCTTCAACTGCTGTGTTTGTGGCTGGTGAAGAAGGAACCCAAATAAAGTATCCTGTGCTTTTATAAAATACCTCCTGCCTGAGACTGATGTATATTGTGAGGTGTAGAGTTCTTTTGCAGATACTTCACCCCATACAGCTGGGGGCTGCACAAGATTGAGGCGCTGCACCTGTGAGTATAATTTGGGCAAGACTCCAGAAGCCTGTCCTGTTTTTCCCCTTTACCATCATGAGGAGACCCAGGGCCCACTGTTATCAGCAGGTATGCCCCACACTGAGCCATGCAACCGTAGTAGCATGTCCCCTAGGAGACCCTATGTGAGATTGGGGGTGGAGGGGGAGGGGTACAGGGTTACATTATGATGGCCTCATACTGTACATCTCCACTAACAAAACTCTTATAGTGATACATGCAGGTATGAAGTTATTTATTGAGGTCTCTCAGCTGCAAAAAAAGAATGCAAATAGCACCAGAGTTTGCAAATAAATAAGTCCCAATGAAATCAATAGGATTTGTATTTTTAAGTCTGGTGTAGTTTTTTTTGCCTTTGTTTTTCTCTGATCCATAGCTGAACTCAGATACATAACCCTCATATGTCCTCATGTGTCCATATAACAGACTCTCCTACACAGGTCTCATCGCCTGCCCCTTGTATTCAATTTTTGCTTCTGGAAGCACTATAATCCCAGGGATTCAGATTATTAATCGCCTGTAATAAGGTCATTATTAAATTCAATATGACAATGCATCAGGAATACAAACTGCGAAATAGCAATCTCTAACATCAGAGAGACAGTGTGTCTGGGACATCCCTGCCAGGGTATGGTTGTTCTCGCTCCCGGCCTGCAGTTCCCCCACTAGACCACCGGGACTGCTCTTTTGTTTGTCTGCCAGTTCCTAAAGACTGCCTGAAGCCTGCTTTCCCTGATCACTTGCACCTGTCTTTCCTCAGCCAGGCCCCATATAATCCCCCCTTTCCGTTTCTTCCTTGACTGTTTATACTGGTCGTTACCTGTACTGGTTCCTGCTTCAATTTGAATGCCAGCTTCAGTTCCACTTCAAGTTCCTGTCCTTGTTTCTGTTGCTGTTGCCAGACCTCTGCTCGTGACTCTGCCTATGCCTTTTACTGTCTGCCCTGGACTTCTGTGTGTGCTCCCCGATAATGAACCTTTGCAGCCTTGATTCCCGGTTCTGACCCAGACTTTGTCTTCTGCACTTGCTTTGCTATTCCAGTCACTCAATTCTATTTTTTCAGTAGCCACCCTATAAAAGAATAAACAGGTCCATTTCATGGATCCTGCCGGAACAGGCACAACTTTGGCTTAGCAAGTGACCTTCTTGGAACCTCTCATTTTGGGCCTACAGAACCAACTGAGACAGGCATTTTCTCAGCTTTACTGCACTGAGATTAAGCTTTTGAGGTTGCAGACGCTGCATCAGGTCACACCCCTCCAGTCAGTGGTTTAACTGCCTCTCCCTGAAAAAAAACCTTTCCTTTTCTTGGGGAACCCATGCTGAAACTGCCATCCCGGAGCCTAAAAGAACATTTTCCATGGCACCCACTTCATCTCTAAGTCATTAAGCAGCCACCATGACACGTGTAATCACATTCCTACAGGATCAACTAGAGCATGCACTTGCTTGGCTTGGCACCACTGAGACTGTGGAAGGAGTTGGCTGAAGGAGTTATGATCCCTTCAGCCACACACCCCTCCAGCCACCAGCCTGCCTCTTCCTGAGTAACTGTCTTTTTAACCCAAGCTGAAATTGCCTTCCCGAAGTTAAAAGGAACATTTTCTATGGCCCCTGCCACAAACAAGTTCACCTTTCTCAGATCCGAATGCAATGTTGGATATGCCTATTGATGATTATAAGACTCCTGCTTTGAAGACAAGTTCACCTTTCTCTGATCCCCCTGTTTTGTTTTGATATACCTAAGACTACTTTTAAAGTTGCTGCTTTAAATGCAAGTTCACCTTACACTAATTTCTCTGCAATGTTTGATATACAGTCCCTATTTCTAAGGTTCCCACTTCAAAGACCAGCTCACCTTTCACTAATTTTCCTACAGTGCCTGATATGACTTTTGCTGGTTCTAAGGTTCCACTCCAGGCACAAACTTACCATTCCCTGATTCATCTGCAGTGCCTGGTATAACAACTGCTGATGCTCAGGCTCCCACTTCAGAAACAAGATTACCTTGCCCTTACTTCACTGTCATACCTATTTTAACCATTGCTACTGTAAGTCAAAAACAGCCTCCTCTGCTTCAAAGACAATGTAATTTGCTTCAGCCATCAATACTGACTCAAACACCTCTTCAACCTGTCCGTGCATGTGTGCGTGTGTGTGTACTGGCTTTGCCATTTGAAGCTGGGATAGGTTTCAACTACACCTTAAATAAGTTATGGTGAGAAAAAAAGTGCCAAAAAAACTCCACCGTATAGCATACAGCAAAGGAAAATAGCACGTATGAGCACATTCACATATCTCAGACAGGTCTGTAACCCTTCTTTACCCATTATCTCCTCTCTCCAGTGTTTCCACTGCAGCAAGGGATTCTGGGAAATGACATGCAAATGAGCACACAATGTCACCTTTTGCTTCAAATCCATTTTGATATGGACCCCTATATGCTGATGCCCGCCATATTACACAGCATGTCCTCACTGTCTGGGTTAAAGAAGTGTATAGCCAGTAAACCTACTCGCAGACAGCTGTTTCAACCTTTAGGGAATATTCAGTGTGAGGCTGGTTATACTGGCAGTGCAATTTGATTTATGAAATAATTTCACCAAAAAGATTAATAAATGTATAAAAGAGTCCAGCATAAAGTGCAAAATAAAAAGTGGGGTAATAAACCAACCCCGATGACACACCCCTGATGAAGTCACTAGCATGTGACGAAACGTATAAAGTCTTTTGAACTTTAATGCCTGTGCACCGCTGTGACGTCCCCCGCTCCATATTTTTCTAGCTGGTCTTATGCTAACATGTGCCACGAACCTTACCAATCCATTCATTTGATGGGCGATCGTGGATTGCAAAACATCCTTGAGAGAAGCAAGTAATTTCAGACTGTGACACAGAGATCTGCAACCTCCTCAGGCTGGTGTCTGGTAAACTATCATATATGTGCTTTCAATGCGCTTTTTATCATGGAAACATTGTTAGTGTGCAGATACAATTATCCTCTTTTACAGCTTATTTGCTTGTCACTGCAGGGGTTTGCTGTGCCCTTATGATGGAATGAACATATTATGCAAGAGCAAAGGTCGAAGTGTGATGGCACAGGGGGTTAGAGAGGAGACGAGAACCACTACATTTTTATTTGCACACCGTTAATAACACTAAATGAACAGTTCCCATACAAGGGCAGCCGTTTCATCACCTTGAATCCGAAAAAGAGAAAAATGTGAAAGTAATAAATATCATAGAACAGAATGATAAGTCATAACTGCTGATCATGAACCAGCCTACAAACTGTGCATCTTATGTTGCTGCTAACCAAATATTTTACCTTTTATATTCACCACAGGCTAAATCATCTGTTAAATCTTATTAATTAGTTCTTTTTTTTTTTTTTTTAGATATATATTCTGTATCAACTTTCCTACTGGGTATGTAAATGAATTCAGTCCCTTTAGTGTTTTGGTCTGACTAAGAGTTAAAAGAAAAAGTGTTTTCTTTTTATTTTTATTATCATCACAGGCGAAACAGAACCGCCAGCCACACTGCACGGAGCTGATTTGCAGATCTACTGATTATTTAGCAGACAGATGTTTTCAAATACATCAGTTGCAAACATAGCCAACTATAAATGAAGAGTAATCAGTGCTCTGCAGAAATACCGAGTGTTGGCAGGAGAAATAGCTGCTGTTGAGATACAGTATCAAGAAATCATTTTCTGTGGCTTTTAATCAATTTATTCCAAGGTAAATGAAATGGATAGGAATAATTGGAAAAGTACAGCGTAGGCTAAAATTTATAGCAAGACCAAAGCTGAAGTTTCGAGAAATACATTCCTGTTCGACATTTTATTTAGAAACAAAAAAAAACAAAATTCATAATTTTTTTTGTGATTTATTTAATCAACGTGTAACTGTTTTTTAAATGTGATTTGAAGTAGAAAACTGGGAAATATTTTAAGATATATATTTAAGTCTGTAATGAGTGATTACGGAATTGATTCAAAATCATAGTTAGCATGCACAATATATAATTATTTGTTGTGTCTGTGATTACGCAACATTTAACCAAATTGTCCTAAATGGTAGGAAGAAACTATACTTATTTAATCTTCATTTTAAAGGTCCTTTTTCTGGATTGGTTTAGCACACTGTATAGACGTAATTATTACAATGATTATTTTTTAAACATGTCCAAATGGTCTCAAATATTTTAAAAACCAGCACACAAAAAAGTGGTGAATCGTGCATAAAAATTAGTACATTTAACAACACTATAACGCCCCTACAAATAAATTAGTGAGACATGCTGGTGCTGAAAAAGGATCACACCGGAGGTACCTGGCTGGGAGATATGCAAAGTATTGTAACGGTGTTTCCCCCACCCGATAGGGGATTCTGTCATCACAGGTGTGCGGTGCATGCTACCTGTTGGTAAGCAGGAGGGCTGAGTCATCCACTGATGTTTGGGGAGACCCAGGACTGGTTTCTGGGGTACATACAGTACCCTGCATGGTTCTTTCCTTCCCCAGTAAGATCACACACCAGGCAGAAGTTATAATAACTGGAACAGTTTATTCTGTTCAGCTCAAGGCAACCTGTGTGTGACCTGCCTCTCTTAAGTGGGGAGAAGCACTCACTACATTTGGCCAGCAATCCCCTTAAGTACAGCCAGGAGGAGGGCACCAGGTCTGACCAAGGATTGAGTGAACCCAAGCCTGGTTCCACCTCCCCCCTGTCACTCAAGAGCACTGCTAGGAGTGGGGAAAATCCATGATAAGTACTGGCAGGCCTGCTCTTACCAGAGCTTACTGCCAGTGAGGGCAGACTGGTAGCCAAGAACCAGTCCTGGCTAAAGTATATTTCAACGAGTCCCATCCCACACTTCCTAAAAAGGTTTACATAACAACTATATAGAGTTGATAAGCTTAAGGTACCAACTTGGCGACTGGAACAGTGTCAGACCCAATAGGACTAGAAGCCCCAACCACTGCTTTTCTAGCTAGCAGATCTAGCAGTGTGAGCTAAACCAGCTGATGGTTAGTAGTGCACATGATCTACTAACCACATACCTCCAAGGGATATCTATATTGTTGATTGTAACCATGAAAGCACTTCAAGCACAAAATAATAATATGTATTTAGGGCTATAAGTT
The DNA here is from genome assembly GCF_040206685.1 of Ascaphus truei. Classification (NCBI taxonomy): domain Eukaryota; kingdom Metazoa; phylum Chordata; class Amphibia; order Anura; family Ascaphidae; genus Ascaphus; species Ascaphus truei. The sequence continues at coordinate 20,145,961 of NC_134486.1, forward strand.
ACTGAGGCCAGGTAAGATTAAATAACAGAACATGGGCTACCTGCCTTTTCTCTCTCTCTTCATATTCTAATAGAGATTAAATAAAACACAGGTTTTCTGACACACACAAGTAAAAACAAGACGAAGCACAGCAAATAAAGCAGATGCAGTGAGAAAGTAATATAACAAAGTGACCGGGTGACTTGAGTTAGTACTTCTAAACTTATAAAGGATAAAGACAGTGGGCAATATTTACTAAGCAGTGTTCTGCTATAAGGCACCTTTGGTTCTGGAAAACATTACAGCCTATTCAAATAAATGTACTGTAAGGTGTCTTCCCTTGCCAGAAGGTGTCTCATGGCAGAAGATTGCTTATTAGATATGCTTCTCTATCTCTGAAGAGGATAAAGTGCATTGTACAGGTATTATGAGCACTCAATGAGAAGTAGAGATGAAAACAAACTAAACTGTGACTGGTGGTAGCCATCGGCTTTATTATCTCACACTACTAGAGCTGTTGTTCTGAATAACAGAGGTTGTGTGTGTTCAACTTCTGATCCTGTTGGGTCTGACACCATACCCTATTCCACATAAGAAATGTTAGACTTGTTAACATAATAACACTTTGGGGCTAATGCACTAAGCTCCGATAAGCCACTTATCGCCACCTTATCACCAAAAAAGCCTACTGCTATTCAGTAAGGCCCGATAAGTCATGATAAAAGAACTTTTCGCCCCCCAACATTGCAGAGATAAAGAAAATCTCCAAACGCGTGGCTATAAGCCACTTATCGACAGCTTTTCAAACTCGTGCTATTCTAGAATGGAGATCTCCTCTCCAAATCGTCTCGCCAGGAAAAGTTGGGAAGAGGGTTGTGAGAAGCAGCCCATAAGTGGTGAGACGGGACTTACAAAAAATAATGCATTTTTCCTGCATCGGATTGATGCCGGGAGTCACCGGAACTGATATCAATTAATATCAGCACCATTATTATCAGCACCGGAGACCACCGGCATCAATCCGATGCAATAAAAATACATTTACAGTCAACTTCATTACCTTAGTGGCTATCACTGGTATTCGGGGATTTCTGCATACCGTGATAACAACGCTGTCAAAAATGGCGATTTGAAAACCCTGGCAATTTATTCTGTTGGAGCTTATTGCAAGGGCCCCTTTGTGTTCTGTGGGAAGCTAGTGCAAACACTGTAGTTTGTAGAGTTTTATTTAATTTTAAATAACGTTTTTCAATTCAGTATGTGTCAGGCACTCTGGAAAATGGCACGGTGACTATTTTATCCTTATTCTGTTATACCGTAGCCACATTTGCGCATACCCTTCATGTAGCACCAATGTGTGAGCAGTGAACAGCTCAAAAGTAGTATGTGACAGTAATACTATCCATCAGCTGGTTTAATTCACACTGCTAGAGCTGTGGCCTAAAAAAGCTGTTTTTGTGGGTTCTAGTCCTGCTGGCTCTGACAATCATTCCTGTCATTAGGTTGTACCATAGGCTTATCAACGCTATATAGTTGGTATGGAAATTATTTTAGGAAGTGTGATGTGGGACTCATTTAATTATAGTTTGCATAGGCATTAGCATATCTCACAGCCAGGTATCTCAGGTGTGCTCCTTTTACAGCACAGCCATTCCTATTTATCGCTTACACTTTCACAAAAACATCATTAACTGTTATTTCAAGTACTGTAGTAAGTTATTAAACAAATCAAGATCAATGGGCAGAATGGGCCTGGATTTAAAACACAGAACAAATATATCTTTGTTCACCATTTTTGTTATACAATTAAACATATGCCTTACGTGATCACTAAACAGTCAACAAGACTGATTATCACAGATCCTTTGAACATTATACAGTACATTCCTTTCATTTGCAATTTCTGTTTATATATATATATATATATATATATATATATATATATATATATATATTTCCATAGATGAAACTCAAGAAGTTTGCTGATGTAGGAGAATATTATCCTTAGGGTGCATTTAGACATTAGCTGATAATAGCATTCTAACGTATACTCAGCATGGTTAAGGAACTTCTTTTAAAATTAGCAATTCATGTTTTGAAAGCATGCAAATATAACCATATTATAAAAGCTGAGCACTTACAAAAAGATTCACATAATCCATTATTTTGATTTTAAAACAGTGGCTGAAATGTAAGACAACATTTTACATTTGAATTATCACTTACACTCTTAATAGGATCGCCATTGGGATTTGGTCATGTTTGAGGGAGGGACAGTCTCAGACTACTATCTGAACGAAGCCATGATCATTTACATCCCACTTGACTCTGGACTCTAAATCAATTCGATATCCAGGAAATGTGTGCTATGGGTATAATTAGCATATTGTAACTCTAGTTAATAGAGCTACTCACAGATCTGACATTTCAGGGTTCTGGAGACTATATAGGTGTAGCCAGGTACCCCCTGGGCTACTAAACCACTTCTCTGCCTAACACATAAGCCCTGGTACCTGTGCAGGCAGTTTTAGGGTTAATCATTGCCCTTGCTGCAGTAAACAACTCCCTAGTATTGACAAGGGGGGCCTAAGTCCTGGGTACTGCCCATTACCGGGGCTATGACTTGGGACCCTCCCCTGGTAACAAAAAGGGGTTACAGCCTAAATTTAGTGGTTCTCTCTGTCCTCTCCCCTTAGGGAGAGGAGCGTGTTTCCTATTGTGTGAGTTCTGTGCTGAACCAGGGACCTGCTGCAGGCCTTCCCTCCCTCAGGGGAGTGGAAGCACCTACCCCATATTCCACCAGGGAGTGTGGAAGTTAAGGAGAGACTCCTGGGGCCTCAAGCTCCTTGGGTTGGCTCCAGGGACAGATGTATGCTGTATGCTGTATACTCAATAAAGACCAACAGTTATATTTTACTCCTGACTGAGGATGCCGTCATTCTGGGGGAAGGAAAGAGGGTTCCTGCAGGGACTGCACCTATCCATGATAGGCCCTGTTGGATGGAGGTGCTGCACCGAAGAGTAATAGAACAGATCCAAAAGTCTGTCCTGTTTATCCCTGCTACCACCATTGGAAGCTCAGAATACTGAGAGCCTAACAGGTTAGCAGCACTACACCCAGTAACCAGAACTAATTCTCCATTAGGGGGGAGGAGGGTGGCCAGGGGGGGAGGAAGGGGTTGGCCGGGGGGGGGGGGGGGTTACATAGGATATCATTTTCTATTCCCTTTAATCTTGCATGTTAGACTGGTAATGTGGTGTCTATTGTTCTGTGTAACAAACTCTCTCCAATATAAATGCAGAGACTGTAACATTCCATAACCTTTATTCTATACTTATCCACACAGGATTGATAACAAAATCTGCCATTGATTTTTGTTGTAAACTGACTTTGCCTTTTGACCTGAGAGTCAAGGTGAGGCAAACTAAGAATACACTTTAGCACAGTAGCTTATTTTAAGAGGAGAATTAGCAAACTGCAGTAAAGTAATAGCTATGAAAGCTAAGTCAGTAGAGGTACTGTATGTGGTTGAAAAGGGAATGGTCCTTTTCAATCATACTAGAACTTTCTACTGTCTTTGATTCTGTCGACCACCCTCACCTACTCAAACCTTTCCTTTCCTTTCCATTTGCCTTTGTTGCACTGTCCTCTTTTCATTCTCTTTCTATATATCTAGTTGCTACTTCATGTTACATTTGTTGTCACCTTCTCTACTCCAATCCCATTTAATGTTGGTCCGTCACCAAAAGATGTGCAACATTTACTTAGGAGGTCGCTTTTCTCAAAATTTGCTAGATTTGCTTAATGATAATGATGATGATGATGATGATGATGATGATGATGATGATGATGATGAGTATGATGATGATATGGTGGCAATGGTTGATAAAATGCATGCATGATAAATGACCCCCGTGATGTCAGTATAAAATGGAGAGATCTGGACTTTTATACTTTCTCTTCAAAGACAGAATAAAATACTGTTTTCCACATGGTTAAGAGACTGTGGCAAATTGCAAGGAGAAGCTAATTTTCTAAATTTAGCATAGGTTGAACTACAGTATGTCTTTTTTCAACCTCATCTACTATGTAACTATGTAATTGATTGTGTCCAGGCAGTGGGAGTACATTTCACGTATAAACCAACAACACAGTGGTCATCATCACCATCGACACAGCTTTTCTCCTCTCAGGCCTCCTTCAATTGATTTTTGGTAGTGGTGTTGTTGGTAGGGGTAGTGGTGGTAGGGTTCCTTGTGGCGAGGGCAGTAACAGCAGCAGAAGTCATGGCCCATCACTATAGGAAATGCTTCATGACTATGGCATGGTTCGCAGTAGCGAAGAAGCAGCAGACACCTTTAGTGCTACTAGTGCCATGGACATGTTGGAAGAGTATTTGGTTGATAGTTCCTTCCTGCCTCCAGACCCTGCTCCTCTAGAATACTGGGCTGCTAAAACAGAAACATGGCCCACTTTTGCAAAGTTAGCAGAAGAGTGGCTGAGTTCTCCTCCTGCAAGTGTAATGTCAGAGAGAATGTTTAGTGCTGCTGGTGCAATCCTAACCGACCACCGGACAAAACTGTCCTATATTTTACCTTCTGTCAAGAAGAATCAACATCTGATTCCATGGAAATATACAGTCCCTTCCCCTAGCATTCAAGCTGCTCAGGAGGAGTGGGGTAATTACTAAGACTACAAAACTACCCTTACCACTACACTAATAATACCAGTACTATAGCACTTTAAAAATACCTAACAATAGCTGTCTGCCCATCTCCAATATCAGAGATGTTGTCAATTAGTATGACTAGTACCAGTGGTAGTACTGGCCAGTGTGTTGCCAGACTCCACTCCACCGACAGCCACATCATCCATTGCAGAAATGTGCAAATACTTTATGACATTATATTAGTTAGATTAATTTTTACCATATAATGGGGGACCAAACAAGCCAACACCCAAACTTCCATGCTATGCCAGGCAGGCACGACTACACCCTAAAATTTGGCAAAATTGGCATCTGGCAATACTGGATAGCCAGTCATCAATTATGTAACATCCTGGTTGCCATTGGCATAGTGCACAAATCCTGTTGTATTTACTAGGAAAGCATTATATTTGATTCCACGGTGTAGGATGAGCGCATAAACCTAATATGACAAAGATGAATGAAACACATAAAAAAAAAATTGAAACACCATAAATTGGTTGGTTTTGTTAATAAATTGTCCTAGTATTCTCAAACTTCAGTTAAAAATGGTAATGTCTGACCAATGTAATACTCACATTATATTGTGTAGTATTTTACAAGCCTATAAATCAGCCTACTTTCCAATGACAGCCGAGGCACTGGCAACAAAGTTGTAAGTTCATATGTACTGTAAGGACATTTACTGGCAACAAAGTTGTTTGTACAGTATTTGAGGATGTTTATATAGTGCCATTCAGGTACAGAGCGCTTTACAATACACTTGATATAATAATATAACACAAAGGGAATAACCCTTCACACATAAAACACTGCTCTTTGGGGCAGGAGTCAGTGCCCCAAAGAGCTTACAATCTAAGTGGTAAGTTGGTAGAACTTAGAAACAGTAGGAGGGTGTTCTGGTAAGTGCATCGGCAAGGGGCCAAGGTCAGTGCATATGAGGTGTATAGTATCAGCCTGCGGAGATACCCATATGCTTCGTTAAAAAGTTTTGTTTTTTAGAAAGGTCCTAAAAGTGGAGAGAGAAGGTGCCTGTCGAATATTGAGGGCATTCAAGAGGTGTGTGGCAATGAGTGACACGGTTTTATATGGGACAGGGCTTTAGATATGAAAGTGGTAGACATCCTGGAGCAGAACGCAAGTGTCGGGATAGTGCATAGTTATTAGGGCTGAGATGTAAGGAGGGGCAGAAGAGTGTATAGCCTTAAAAGAGAAAAGGAAACCCCCTTCCCCCCCTTAGATCTCCCCCCCCCCCCACCAACCAACTGAAAAATACCCATTTTGGGAAAACATGTTGTTTAACTCAGTTGAAGAGTCATGTCATGTGCCTATGACATTGTCGTTATCATTTGGATGTATGTTGTTCTCAATAAAAAAAAAAGTGATACAAAAAAAAGAGAGCAGGAAAAATTTGGAAGTAATACAGGATTTAATTGAAATAAAAGAGATGAATTTCGGCAGGAGAGATGCTGAGAAATATTTAGGAGAGATTAAAGTGATTCAAACGGCAGCATTTAGGAATTTTTGGATAGATTGTACGGGATACAGGTGAGTGGCAAGAAGTCTGGATAGTAGAAGGTTATATTGTAGAGATGGGAGAGAATGAATTACAGTTTTAGCACTAGAGCGACAGATGAAAGGGTGTATCTTTGTAATGTTATGGAGGAAAAAAATTACAAGTTTTAGCTACATAGTGAATATGGGAGGATAAAGTGTGGAAGGAGTGGCACCTAGGTATAGGCTTGTGATACTGGGTGTATGATAGTATTGCCAACAGCAATGTACAGTAGAAGGGGGAAGTAGGTCCAGGCTTGGGAGGAAGTATGAGGAGCTCCCTCTTTTGACATGTTAAGCTTGAGTCGGCACAGTGCCATCAAGGATGACATAGCAAAGAGACATTCAGAGACTTTAGTCTGTACAGGGGTTTAAATGTGAATTTGTGTCTTATCAGCATAGAGTTGATATTTGAACCCAAAAGATTTGATAAGGTCACCCAGAGAGAGTATGTAAAGAGAAAAGAGAAGAGATCCCAGGGCAGAGCCCTGGAGTATGCCCACAAAGAGGTGTTAGCAAACGAGAAACAGAGAACGATGGGAGAGGTAAGAGGAAATTCAGGATAGAGCTCTGTTACGGATTCCAGGAATATGGAGAATGTGAAGGAAAAGAGGGTGGTCCCCATTATCAAAGGCAGCAGAGAGTTTGAGTAATATGTGCAGTGTAATAGCATTTGTCTTTGGCAGCATGGAGGTCATTAGTTATTTTAGTAAGGGCTGTGTCAGTGGAATGAGCAGTTGTCCATAAAGGCAGCTATTGTCTGTAACAACGATCAAGCACTGTTTAAATACCACTTAAATTCTCACATTATTGTGGTCTTAAAATAAAAATAAATACGTTTAGTTGGATGAGCAAAGTGATCGAAGCGAAGATATCAACTAGACATTGTGACCACTTTGTGTGTGTTTTTCTTTGTCTGTTTTTTTTTCTGTTCTCTCTCCTCGGACCAAATAATTTAACCGATTCTGATGACATTTTGAAGGTATCTTTCTATCCTATTCCTATCTTAGCTCTGACAGAAGTTTCAACCAAATCTGTGCAGCCACCATCTTGGAATTCATTTTTTGTTTTTTGAAGTTATAAAAACTAAAATAAACAGTATATCCAAATAACCAGATTTTTTTTTATACAAAACATTAAATGTATTATTTTGCAACTTACAGTATAGTAAAATTTCTGACAATTTGCTTAAACTGTTTCCGAGAAATTAAATATTTAAAATGAAAATAAATTGATATCCACCCGTAACAAACAACCTGCAGATTAACTTTGACATTTAGGTGGCAATAATAATAATTCACTGCGCAATAGGATTTTTTTTTTTTCACGATATCCATGATGTGAGTATAACCTTCGGAAAGTTTATTGGGAATGAGATTGTCCTTGTTACATGAAAATCTTTTGCCGTTTGAAAAAAAAACAAAAAACGCATTTCTTTTCAAGTCGTAGTAATGTGAGAGTTGGACTGGTATTCATTATTTCCATTGGACTTTAAAACAGTGAGTGATCATTTTGAAAGACCATAGCATCTGGACAACCTCATTTCCAGTGCCTGGATTATCAGTAGAAACTAGGCTTATTTATTTATTTATTTATTTACAGTATCTGGACAACCTCATTTCCAGTGCCTGGATTATCAGTAGAAACTAGGCTTATTTATTTGCTCGTATAATACTGCACAATAGTAGAGAATTCAAATGAACAGATGTTTCCAACTGAAGTTTGAGAATACTAGAACAATATGATGTCAAAATCCACCAATTGATGGCGTTTGACATTTTGTTTTGCTGTGTTTCATTCCGTGTTATGAATCTTTGTCCTATTAGGTTTACTTGCTCAGGAAACCTGTTGCACAGTGAGTAATTATCACTGACACCCAGATGTCAAAGTAAATGTACAGGTGGTTGCTGTACGGTGTTTGTACCGTACTTACCAATTAATTTTCATCTTAACTATTTAATTTCTCTGAAACAGCTCAAGCAAATTGTCTGAAAATATACTACAAGTTGCAAAATTGTACATTTAAGGTTTTGTTTCCAGAATCAGGTCAATGAGATGCCAATGAGATGTACCATTTTACAATTTTTGTATCGCTTACAAAAACAGAAAATGTACTGAGGGGGCTGCATTGATTTTGGTTGAAACTTCTGGTAGATCTAAGTTCTGGCAGAAATTACCTTCAATTGGTCATCAAAATGGGTCAAGGTGTTTGGCCTCTGGAGACAGAACACAGGAACAAAAAAATATATAAAAACACATCTAAAGTGCCCACACATATCTGAAAATGCTAAATTGCTTGATTGAGCAATTTGCCCTGCTAATAAATCTATTGGGGTCATCAATAATTAGCACTTCCCACCATCAAGAGTTTGAGTTTTCTTCCTCAATCTGCACATTCATAATAGTGGACTATAGCAATGTTACCTTATTGGTCAGCAAGATTGCTGTTGTCTTTTTACCACTTCAACACTGGTACTGTATTCTGTTTATTTATATCGCACTAGCACCAGCTGCTACTACTTTAATCACTGGAATGCTGTATATATATATATATATATATATATATATATATATATATATATATATATTTATTTATGCTGTTTATTTATATCGCACTAGCACCAGCTGCTACTACTTTAATCACTGGAATGCTGTATATATATATATATATATATATATATATATATATATATATATATATATATATCAATCAGAACAGATGGCACTCCATTCAAATGAGTCAATGGACAAGGTGCATGCTTCATAGAGTAATGATAGGTAACAGCTGCTATCACCAAAGCGACAGCAAAGAAACAGCACTCAAATTTAATCAGCACAAAGATAACCAACGTTTCAGTCCTCTAAGGGACCTTTCTCAGGCTTTAGCACTTTTTGCTTTGATGAAATTTGAGTGCTGTTTCTTTGCTGTCGCTTTGGTGATAGCAGCTGTTACATATATATATAAATATATATATATATATATATATATATATATATATATATATATATATATATGACAAAAAGAGGACAGCGCGGCTCCCATAGCATAATACTGTTTTTTAATGATGGTATATGCTGATAGCATAAGGGCACTTACAATATGTAAATTAATTAAAAGCAGTGGTTGAAAAGTCTTTAACATCACCCGCAGGACCCTCCGTTTGCTGATCCACGTGTGGTGTATCAAACCAGCTCCTGCTGCGGACGTCAGGGAGATGCGCACGCACAATCTCCTCCTGATGCTCAAATCCCGCGAGAGTTGGCGGCCGGGGATGAGACTGGATACCAGCACAGCAGGCTCTGCTCTATTCACTGATAAAATATGGATAACCACAGCGGACGGGCTCCAAAGTGTGGCGGATGAATGCCAAAAGTACATAGATGAATGAATATATATATATAATTTAAAGTCCAATAAGACTCCTTCCCTGTGCGTGTCGTCGCTGCATGCGACTTCCTCAGGGGTTGGCACTTTACTAATACAAAACCACATTTATAGACCAGTGCTAATAGATAAATTTAAAACACATGAGTGATAGTTGAATGCTTACATAATTAACTTTTGGGGCTGGGTGAAAACATGGAGAAGAACATGGAAAGAAACATGAGGTTAATAAGGGGAACACAAAAAAAATCAAAAAAATCCCTAATGAATATAAAACCAATGAATTCATAATGATAATACATATATCTTTAAAAACATACTGATGAAACAATAATACTGCTAAAAACATGGATAATTAAAATTATAGATACAAGATAATATATACTAAAAAATGGAAAATAAAATAAAATTAATCACTTGATAATGTAGAAATTTTGTTTGGGCCTTACAAATATAGGGGCCTATGCAGAGAGCAGCGCTATTTCGAAATTCGCCATTTTTTGGAGAAAATCGCGCAGAAAACAGCAGGAAATGGCGAGTTCCAAAAACGCGCCAATTTTTCTTTTCTATTTGTAAAACTCGCCTCGCGGCTGGCGAGAACCTCAATCTCGCCAGTTTTAAAAATATCCTAATGCAGAGAGCCGCGAACGGCATCTAGCGGCTGTTCGCGCCAATAAAATGGCGCGATTGTCTCCTTTTTGCCTCGCCAGAAAAAATTGGCAAGAAGCTGCCGCTCGCGGCCATTGCAATGGGGAAAAAAAGGCGAAAATTTGTTTTTACACGTTTCTGAAGCGCGCATCTCGCCAATTTAAACTCGCCACACGCATCCATGTTAAACATAGCAGAATTCGCACTTTTCTGCATATGGAGAATAAAACTCTCCAAAAAAGCTACTTTTTACTAAATTCGCCATTTTTAAAATTCGCTGCTCTCTGCATAGGCCCCATAGCCTCATACACATTCAGAACAACAATGTTCCACACATCAAGTGTAAACAACTACAGAGAGAGCATATTTTAATGTATATGATTCAATCTTTAAGGCTATAAAAACCATAAAAGAACTTCTCAAACATATATAAAAAATGTATAAAAAATGTGTAAATATATATATATATATATATATATATATATATATATATATATATATATATATATATGTGCTTAGTGCATAATTATGCACACAAATATGTGACATTAATAAAGGATATATAGGTTTTTAAAACATAATTATATATAACAACACTCCAATTATATACTTCAACAATAGTTTATCATATCAAAAATATCACAAAAAATATTATCTAATGATATCATAATGGATGTTGTATAGACAGGATGATGTGGTCAGCAGACGAGCAAGGAGACCGGAAAGATGCTACACCAGCGTGCTTGTATCTATATGTTCATTGAACCCCTTGGGTGACAAAGTGTCCAGTGTATAAATCCAGAAGGTCTCTCTGAGACACAGCCTCCTGAATCTATCACCCCCAATGAGAGACACTGACACGTGCTCGATACCCCTAATAGTGAGAGATGCAGGATCTTTGTTATGACAAAAAGAGAAATGTTTAGAGAGACTATGAGCAAGATTACCATTGATGATGTTGCGTCTATGCTCTAGGAACCTAGTGCTCATAGGACGTATGGTTCTCCCTATATATTGGGGACCACAAGAGCACGATATGAGATAGACCACATAGGCGGAGAGACAGTTGATCCTGCCCTTGACTTCATGCTCTCTCTGATTAGAGAAAGAACAGAATTTGTCCCCGGCAATAAGATGTTTACATGTAAGACATCTGTTACGTCCACATGAAAAATTGCCGGAGAGACGGTCAGACACAATTGCATTCCCACCCGTAGTTGCTCTCAATAGACTAGGGGCCACAATGTTCTTGATGTTCCTAGCCTTTTTATACGTAACCGGGATACAAGTGGGTAGAGTAGGTCCCAGGAAAGGATCATTCCTGAGAATATTCCAGTGGCTGTTCAATACCTTTTTGATTTTATATGCAGATTGGTTAAATTTGGTGATGAACCTGGGACAATTCGCTTGGTTAGATCCAATGTCATTGATACCATCAGTCCTAATTGGACGAGTATTGACCTTGGATTTAGAATTGGCAAGAAGTAAATCCCTACTGGTATTCCTGACCCCAGGTTCTATGTCCATCCGCATATTTTGTTTAGTTTTTATCATGATTTTACATCTTCAGCACTATAAGATGATATATGTTTAATAAATACATTTTCCTTCATAATTGAAGAAAGCCCTTCTATTTTTTGTTTGTATCTAGTTTTTGGATTTGGTTTTGTCCAGATTAGAATCTTCACTCTACTCCCATTACAAAATTCCTGTTTCTTAATGAGCAATCTATAAATGCCTATTTACAGCCAATGTATTACTTTTATTAGATTCTAGATTTAGCACAGACTATTTTTTCTGTTTGACAGATAGATAGATAGATAGATAGATAGATAGATAGATAGATAGATAGATAGATAGATAGATAGATAGATAGATACAGAACGTGCTTGGTTAGCAGCATGATGGGGTTAACCTTTACTGACAGCAACTTCAGGTGCAACTAATTAACCTGAGCTGCAATGTTTAAAAGACAGCCTGGGAACATTGAAAACTGTGTTTCATACAGAGGATTTTGAGATGGCTCTGCTTGGCTCTGTATGGCTGTTTACCTGAGTCCTGAGACATGGCATGTCTGCCTTGGAAAGGACTGTTTGTTGTGTTTCCTTACCTGTCAGGGTAAGGTCTACCCATTGAAATTCTAAGAAAAAAAGAAAGGTGGTGTGAAATAGCTCTAATGGGAATTTAAACAATTGACCCTAGTCTGAGGGTGAGCCCTATGGTTGAAATTCTGCTACACTTTCTACTTTATTTTTGAACAGTAACAGCTTAGCTGGTCAGCAATGGTAGTTTCTGTAGTCAAGTTATTTTTTTTAGTTATCCTCCAGAGTGGAGTAGGTTTTATTTGGTTACCATGCCTTAAAAGGACAATGTAACCCCAAGTGTTTTATTTTAAGTCTGTGAACAAATTAAATCATAGTGAATTACACTCCTGCTGCAAACTGCATGTTTCTCATTAAGCACTGGTCATCTATATATATATTTGCTGCAAGATATTTTAGAAACCAAAATGGTTAAAAAATTCTTGTGATCAGCATCAGCATGCAGTGAGGAGCATTACTGCATTTTAAACTCTTCAGAAATTCATTTAACTGAGGTTAAGCTACCAGAAAGGAATAAGGTATGTTGATTGCCATCCAAAACTTATTATCAGCTCATGAACAAGCTTTAGAAGAACACCCTGGGCCTTATGCAGAGAGCATAGAATTTTAAAATTGGCGAATTTCATAAAAAGTAGCTTTTTTGGAGAGTTTTATTCTCCATATGCAGAAAAGTGCGAATTCTGCTATGTTTAACATGGATGCGTGTGGCGAGTTTAAATTGGCGAGATGCGCGCTTCAGAAACGTGTAAAAACAAATTCGCGCCTTTTTTTCCCCTTTACTATAGGCGGCGAGCGCCATCTTGCCATCTTTTCCTGGCGCGGCAAAAATGCGAGAATCGCGCCATTTTTTGGCGCGAACAGCCGCTTTATGCCGTTCGCACCTCTCTGCATTCGGAGAGTTTTAAAAATGGCGAGATGGAGGTTCTCGCCAGCCGCGAGGCGAGTTTTAGCAATTGAAAAAACAAAATGGCGCGTTTTTCGGAACTCGCCATTTTCTGCCGGTTTCTGCGCGAAATTGTACAAAAAATGGCGAATTTTGAAATAACGATACTCTCTGCATAAGGCCCCCTGTCTGAGGAGCATTCTATTCTTTTAATGAGTGCCAAAAGGGCTTCATAATACAAGCAGCATCCCAGTGGAGCTGGTGTGTGTGTGTGTGTGTGTGTGTGTGTGTGTGTGTGTGTGTGTGTGTGTGTGTGTGTGTGTGTGTGTGTGTGTGTGTGTGTGTGTGTGTGTGTGTGTGTGTGTGTGTGTGTGTGTGTGTGTGTGTGTGTGTACTGTGGCGTGATAAAGTTTGTGAACCCCAATAATAATTATGGAAATTTCATAGTTTTTTCATGATAACCTTCTTGAATCAAAACCAGTCTTTTCTTAAATATCCAATATGGTTTATATTAACCAATTCCATGTCTTTTAAAACAAAATGATGTACAGTATAAGTTAGAAAAACACTGAGTAATTAAGAGTCAGGATATGTGCAAAAATAAGTGAATCCCTGGCTTTATCAGCTAAGTTTAAAGGGAAAAATGGTACCGGGCGCTTCTAATAGTGAATTAATTACAATAATACAGGTGATATAAACGTGATGTGAATATGGGAATTACAAGAAAATATATAAATATATATATAGTGAATAAAAAATCCTTCACCAAATGTGAAAAAATATATATAAAAAGCAGCTCTACACCCTTAAAGGACTGTCCAGGTCCAGAGTTCTTACGTTTTCTTCCAGGTGGGAGGAGCGCTCAATTCTTGGGATAATATGCAGGGAAAAAATGGAAGATATAATAGTGCAGACCAAATATGTAAAATGTGCAAAAAGTAATCACAAAATAGGTCTCACTCACAATATATAGATAGGTAACAGACATGTCAGAGATCCTTCTCTCTCTGACTGGAGCCCTTGTGCAATAAATGCCCTCTGATAGTGATAATGCTAGATCAGTGTATCTGGTGGGCTAGAAGGGTCCATAAATCCTGAGTGTACCTCCCGAGGGTTAAATAAAGAAAGAGAGCAAACAATGGTGTAATATATAGGGAATAATGTGGAACAAAAACACACAGGTAATGCACTCACATTTGTACAATGATATGAGTCGTTGGAGAGAGCCGGAGGTGACTCGTGGAGGGATGTTGCTGGTACAGTCACTTGGAGATTCTTCCGCGTGCGTCACGTCCGGTGACGTCACTCCCTGTGACGCGGCGGTCAGGGCGGAAGACACTGTGAACTCTCCTGCTCGTTTGCCAGCACCTCTTCCCGTCAATACTCCTTCATAATGGAGAGTAGCTGCCACAATCCTGAATGGATTCGCAATATTCCATATGGACAGCTAAGAAGATTAAAGAGAAACTGCACTGAAGAACAAGTCTATCATGAACAATCAGAGGTTCTAATAAATACATTTAAAGAGAGAAATTACAATCCCCACACTATAGAAAAAGCAATTAAGAGAGCAGATACTGTAGAAAGAAAGGATATATTGGACACAAGTCAAAAAATGAATTTTAATATGGCATTTTTAACTCAGTATAATAGAGAAGCACCTCAAATTAAGAAAATAATATCAAAACACTGGCACATTTTACAAAATGACATTGTGTTGAGAGATCATATACCTATGAAACCAAGGCTTCGAATCTTAAAAGTAGATTAGCACCTACAACCTTCAAAAAAAAAGATTGAAGGTACTTCATCATGGCTAGGCAAACCTTTAGGTGTTTATGGTTGTTATACATGCAAGGCATGCACTCATAAAGATAAAGAAAAATTCAGTTTTAAATCAAATGTCACTAAGGAAGTATTCAAAATAGAAAATTATATTAATTGCAAAACGGAGTACGTTATCTATGTTTTAGAGTGCCCTTGTGGCCTCCAATACATAGGACGGACCTCAAGGGCCTTGAAAGTACGAATTTTAGAACATCTTTTAAATATTAAGAAAAATATTTTTACGCACAATGTATCTAAACATTTTAGCATGCACCATAATTCGGATCCTAAAACTCTTAGTTTTAAAGGTGTAGAGCATGTTCCCGCCCATTGGAGGGGTGGGAATAGACTAAATAATTTAGCTAAGAGGGAGACTTTCTGGATCCATAAAATGCAAACCCTTACTTCAAAAGGTTTAAATGTCGATATAGACATTGGTGCATTTTTAATTTGAAGATGTTCTGTTTTTTCTTATGTTACATATGTTTTATATATTTTATATTCTGGTGGAACGTTATATTAATGTCTGTTCTCTTCATTATTCTCCTCTTTGGTATCCTTTGAAATTCATGCGTCATTGCGTCGTTTTATATGATATATTTTTATATTTATATAAATATTTTATGTAGATTAGGATTTTTTAGTAATATATTATTATATGTTTATAACACTGTCTATTTCACATGTTATTATGTATTCATACAATCATTCAGACTCAATTATGTATATCATGTCCATTTGTAATATTGACTAATGTCCCACCCATTAGAGTAGCCAATAGTTAATTTGTCTGCACTATATATATGGGAGACCACTGGGCTTGACCTCTATGATTCCTGAAGAAGTGGCAAAAGCTACGAAACGCGTAGAATCTGACGTAGCAAGTTGGAGGACATTGTCTGGGGAGTATTGGCGGGAGGAGGTGCTGGCAAACGAGCAGGAGAGTTCACAGCGGTAGACAGCGTCTTCCGCCCTGACCGCCGCGTCACAGGAAGTGACGTCACCGGACATGACGCACGCGAAAGAATCTCCAAGTGACTGTATTAGCAACATCCCTGCACGAGTCACCTCCGGCTCTCTCCAACGACTCATATCATTGTACAAATGTGAGTGCATTACCTGTGTGTTTTTGTGCCACATTATACCCTATATATTACACCATTGTGTGCTCTCCTTTATTTTTATTTTTTTCAACTTAAATTTTTTTTTTTTTTTTCAAAGCAGTATCAGCTTACTGCATGTGTCAATCTTCATTGTGAGTGGATAGACATCTTTGGACATACGGGGTAGACATACAGACAGACTGGGGCGGGCCTCCGGCTAGGGGTCGGAGGGGGGGGACAGACAAAGAGAAGGAAAAAAAAGTGGGGGGTGTGGGGGGGGGTGGTAGTTGGGGTTCTCCTTCTGTGGTTCCGCCTCTGCCTCACCTTCGCTGGTTCTCTGCGTCTGGGGAATTTGTGCGTACCCCGTAGGACAGCCGACTCTCAACTGGTTTGTCTCTCTCGCTCTCCTATAAGTCCCTTCCAGGGTAAGTGGGGTTCTCAGGGAGAGGGGGGGGGGTATCTATGTGTGTCGTGGGTCCCGTCTCTAAACGCTCCCTCATGGGAGAACGCATTTTCTAATATTAAAGCCAAATTGTAGTCCTTTCCACTCCCTGGATATCTTTCTGGGCTAACCATGGTGCCCAGACTTTTTCAAAATTTTCACAAGTGTCGTTGACCAGGCTTGTCAACATTTCCATCTGGCATACTGACCAAATTCTATTTCTAATGTTTGTAATTGTGGGAATTGTGTTTTGTTTCCAACGTGCTGCAGTCTCCCCCCTCACCGCCATAGCAAAATGCGCTATCAATTTGTTTTCTCCTTTGGTGAACCCGGCTGCTGGTCTGTTCAAGAGGAACAGCCATGGGTCTAATGGGATGGGTTTACCTGTAATTTTATTCAACCAGTCTTTAATTGAGTCCCAGACTGGGACGATTTTGGGGCAGGACCACAGCATGTGTAACAGGTCTGCTTGCTGTCCACATTGTCGCGGACACAATGGGGAGTAACTGGGCAGGAATTTAGCTAGTTTTGTGGGAATATGGTACCATCGCATCATTACCTTATATGCGTTCTCCCTTAAGGTTGTGCATATAGAGCTCTTAGAGGTCGCCGTCACTATCTTTGTCCAGTCCTCCACCTCCAACTCCTCGCCCAGGTCTGTCTCCCACTGAGTCATGTATCTGGTTTTGTCTTTTACTATCGTGCTAGAACCGGTCACTTCTTTGTACATCTGCGATGTGAGTCTCGCCGTGGATGTCCCTGATCGACAGAGCTTTTCGAAATTCGTCATAGGGGACTGTGGCTGAACTTTTTGATAGAACGCCCTGATCTGGAGGTACCTAAAGATCTCGGCATTGGGGATGTGATGGTCTGATTTGACTATTTCGAAAAAATTTATGCCTTGTCTCCCCTCCAGATCTATTAATCGCTTTATGTTGTTTTGTTTCCAGATAGAGAAATCTGTGCTGGACTGGCCCGGAGCAAAGAGGGGGTTATTCCAAATTGGTGTCATGCCCGACACCCTGCTAGTCAGGCCGCATTTGAGCATCGTGCCTTCCCAGATCGAGAGCGAGTTGGTCATTGAGGATAGTGGCAGTTTTGTGCTATTGCGCACCTTCTTAGGGTACCAAATCAGGTGCTCCAATTCTAATGGGGAGCATACCTCTCGCTCTAACGCGACCCATCTTTTAGAGTCGGGGCTGGTGTGCCATTGCACAATTTGACACAATTGGGCCGCCCGGTAATATGACAACAAACAAGGTACCGCTAGCCCTCCAGCCCCCGTTTGTTTGCGCATTATCTGTTTGCTCACCCTCGCCTTTTTACCTCCCCAGATAAACTTATCTATCTCAGTTTGGAGGGAGAGAGTGTCCTTCAAACCTAATGGCACTGGAAGAGTTTGAAAAAGATATAATAGGCGAGGGAGCAAGTTCATTTTTACGCAGTGGATTTTGCTGATCCATGAAATTTTATTTTTAGCCCACCTATGGATATCCTCTCTCAGGGTCCGCATCAGTCGCGGGTAGTTTGCCTGGTAAATTGTGTTGTATGTCCGCGTGATATTAACCCCCAGGTATTTGAGTTGTTGTTGTTGCCAGCGAAAATTGAAGTTAAGGGCAATTAATTTTTTAACGTGTTTAGGGAGATTTATGTTAATAGCCTCCGATTTGCTCTGATTGATTTTGAACCCGGAGACCCTATTGAAACGTCCCAATAGATCGAGCAGGTTTGGCAGGGAGGTGAGGGGCTTGGATATTGTCAGGAACACGTCATCCACATAGAGTGCCACCTTATGCGTCTGGTTTCTGATGGCAATACCTGAGATATCTTTGCTATCCCGAATCTGGGCCGCCAGCGGCTCCATACACAGTGCAAAGAGGAGGGGGGAGAGCGGGCATCCCTGTCGTGTTCCACTCTTAATTTGGAAGGGATCTGAAGCGAATCCCTGGTGGGTAACCCTAGCCGACGGGGCCGAATATAGAGCGAATATAGCTTTTATCAATTTGTCTCCCATTCCAAATGCTCCAAGCGTGGCTTCCAGATATGGCCAGTCTATCCTATCAAACGCTTTTTCCGCATCCAGACTGAGCGCCATAACTGGTATATCTTTGTAATTGGCTATCTCTATCAGATCAATAATCCGTCAGGTATTATCAGATGCTTGTCGACCCTGGATAAACCGACTTGATCTGGGTGCACCAGTCTGGGTAGGATAAGGCTCAATCTATTGGCCAATAATTTGGAGTAAATTTTGATGTCCGAATTAATCAGGGATATAGGTCTGTAGCTCTTACAGTCCAGAGGGTCTTTCCCTGTCTTGTGGATTACTGAAATGGACGCTTGGAGCATCTGGCTAGGGAACGGGGATCCGTTCAGCACTTGGTTAAACATACGGAGTAGATAAGGGGCTAATTGTTTCCTAAACTTTTTGTAATAAAGATTCGAGTATCCGTCGGGACCCGGGGCTTTAGAGGGTTTCAGGTTTTTCATAACCTCCGATAATTCCTCCATTGTAAACCCCCCCCCCCCCGTTTCTCGCCTTAAGGCTTGGATACTGTAGTTACGTGTTTTGGAGTTAATCATATTAGCTAGTAAGGTATCTGGTTTGTTTGCTTTCTCGAAAAATCTTCTCTTTGACCAACTTAGCGATTTCTCGGCCTGGGAGGTGAGGAGTAGGTTTAGTTTAATCTGGGTGTCTTTAATTTGTTGCAGAGTCGCTGCATTGGGTTATCTTCTATGTTGTTCCCAAAGCTGCTTTAGCTCTGTTTGTTCCTTAATAATTTTTGCGTTGCGCTCTTTTTTCTTTCGGGCTCCCATACTAATCAAAACCCCCCTCAGTGTTGCTTTATGTGCCTCCCAAAGGGTTATATGTGAGTCAACGCTACCTTTATTTTCACTGAAAAAGTATTTGATCTCGTCTTTGATCTTTCTCTCAAGGTCCGGGATCTATAGAAGGGAATCATTTAGTTTCCAGTTTGCTCTTGGCCTTTCCAGACCTATCTGAGTGCACCTTAGCTCGATCGGTGCGTGATCAGACCATGAAATATCATGGATCCCAGAGTGGGTGACCGCGGAGACCAGTCTACTAGATACAAAGAAGTAATCGATTCTACTAAATGAGTCGTGTGGGTGTGAGTAGAAAGTGTAAAGCCTTTCTAGCGGGTGGGTCTCTCTCCATGCGTCTATTAGTTGTAGATCTATTAAGCCTTGCTCTAGCGCTGAAGGTCGTGGTTTGGGCTTGTGCTTATGAGGACCTGATCTATCTAGGGCTATATTCATAGCCGTGTTGAAATCCCCTCCTAGAATTAGAGCTCCTTTGCTAAAAAAATTTAGGACGTTGAACGGCTTTGTGAAAAAATCTGCCTCATGGGCATTTGGGGCGTACAGCGTGGCTATTGTTATGGGTTGTGCATTAATGGATCCTATGAGCATCAAGAACCTGCCCTCCTGATCTTTCTTAACTTTGTCTACTACTAAGCCCACCCTATTATGAACTAGGATTGCTACACCCCGTTTTTTTTCTGTAGCGGAGGATAGAAATACCTGGTTGTATTGCTTGTCGAAGTATTTAGGAGCACTAGTGGTGCTGAAATGTGTTTCCTGGAGTAGGATGAAGTCTGCTCCCTTTTTTTGTAGTCTGTGAGTGCTATCTTACGTTTGCATGGGGAGTTTAGACCATTAGTGTTGTGTGATATAAAGGTTAGAGGCATGGTGGTGTGGGGTACTGACCTTGTGCTCCTAGTGCTACCTTTTGATATGTCGGGCCGCTACGGTGTCGTTTCTGTTCCTCTGCAGTACTCAGCTCTGTGCGGGGCTTCAGTGGGGGACCACTTGTGTAGGAGACAGTGTGGAGGGGGGTAGACACAATGGGTACATGGGATACATAAGGAAGGGAAAAAAACACATACAGCACACACATCAACGTGGGAGAGTAAACGGTGGCATAGAACCACTTTCTCTCCCTTGCCTGTGGGTCGGTGGGTCTCTGGAACACGCCCTCTGTCTTCCTCCTTCTCCAAAGGGCCGTGTTGTACCACCTCTTCCCCAGGACTTCCTCAGGATCTAGGGCAGCTGCCCCAGCCTGAGGGTAGACACACACGGCGACTGTAGGACCGACGTCCCAGCCGACAAACCATTAGCTTTATTAGTCCAAACTGTAATGTTG
Organism: Ascaphus truei; assembly: GCF_040206685.1. Taxonomy (NCBI): domain Eukaryota; kingdom Metazoa; phylum Chordata; class Amphibia; order Anura; family Ascaphidae; genus Ascaphus; species Ascaphus truei. Next base: position 20,166,758 of record NC_134486.1, read on the forward strand.
ACTAATTTCGTGATTCAACAAGTCAATGTAAAACCTCCAATGCAAGAATAAACAAAGACCTAACCTTATAACAATAACTTTCCTCAACCTGACCCCATTTCCCCTATAGTTCCCAACAAACTTGCCTCTTGTAGCAACTGCTAAGCACAAGATCTCCGCTAAATCGTTTAGTTACGTCCCCTTCTCTTCTAACTCTTAGCTTCAGCTCAGCTTCCTCCCCTGTTGTGTCTGTGCGTCAGGCCCTCTCCTTGAGTCTCTCTGCCCTCCCTTCACTTTTCTCTCCCAGCTATCCGCTTTGGAGCCCATAGCCCTTATCTCTCCTGTCTCCCTGTCTTTCTATGTTGGTAACTCTCCTATTCCCCTGTCTCACTTTTTTAAGCTTCTATCCCCTTCCTCTGTGGGCACTTAAACCTCTAACTCCCTCTCCCCCCTCTCTACCCTTCCCCATCTCCTACTCCTCCCCTTCTATCTAAATGGAGCTCCCTGTTTTTTCCAGCGGCCTGGTCTACTCACTCCCTGCCCTATCCTATGGGCTCTCTTATCCTAACGCCCATGTGTGTGCCTTGTTTGCCGCTTCCGCCAGCATGCTTGAGATCTCCTCCGGCCCCTGCCGCTGCTCGGTGCTGTGTGGTGTCCTTTACTGTTACGCTTCCGGCTTCCTGCTCCGGCTCCCGCCCCTTCCGGCTCATCTGTGTCTGCCGCCATCTTGGATGTGGCACCGCGCTCCTGTTCCTCTCGCATGAAGTGCTGTCTCCTCCCCTCTGACGTCATCCGATGCTGCCCCTTCTCAGTTGGACTCCGGAGCTGCTCCAAGATGGCCGCTAGTCACTGTCTGCTGCCGTCAGGGATCCAGGTAAGTGATGCAACATTAGATTTGGGCCTAGGCGCTTCTGGGCATTGTTGGGGATGCCGTGGGGGGGTGTAGCTGCAAGGGGGATTTTGTTGGGGCCTAAGCGGGTGTCTTAAACGAATGGAGAGGGGGGGGTCAACTTTAACTATTAGTGAACCATGTACCTCTGTCAGTCCATTTACCGGGGGCTGCGGGCTTGGTTATTCTTATCAGATCTTCCTGCCTCCCGCCATGTTGGGTCTGGAGCTGATCTGTTTCCCGCCATTTCGTCCGTAATTTTGTCTTGCAGGCCCAGTTTCGTGAGAAAGGCCCCTCCATCTTCCGCCCTCCTTATTGTTGTTGATGTCCCGTTTCTGGATACCAGGAGCCCGAACGGGAAAATCCACCGGTATTTAACCCCTTCGTCCCTGAGGATTTTAGTAATTGGGGTAAGTTGCTTTCTTTTCAGCAGAGTGGAGGGGAGAATATCTTGGAATACCTGGATTTTATGTGACTCGAAGGAGGGATTATTGCGAGTCATTTGGCAAAATAGTTCTTTTATTTTAAAGTAGTGGAAGCGGGCAATAATGTCTCTCGGGGGGTCTCCCTGCTGCGGCCTGGATCTCAGGGCCCTATGACAGCGATCCAGTTGAAGCTCCTGGGTCGCCTTATCCGGCATCAGCTGAGTCAGCCACCGGCCCACGAAGTCTTCTGGATCCGGTTCTTCCTATGAGACCCCCCTTATCCTTACATTGTTGCGTCGCTCCCGGTTTTCGGAATCCTCCTGTTTGTCTAGGAGGTCCCGGATGGTGTCCTTTACTTGGGACAATTGCCTGTCTGTTTTGTGGAGTGATTTGATAGTTGAGTCCAGTTTCCTTTCCAGGGAGTCTGTCCTGGCCCCGATGCTGCCTATGTCAGCTCTCAAGGTCGCCACCTCGGATTGCAGGCACCTTTTAATGTCCGCACAGAACTCCTGCATATCACGTCTCCTCATGATTTGGTTGCCTCTGTCATTGTCCCCCTCCGCCTCCGAGTCGGAACCGCTTGGCGGGGGGCCCTCGTGGCTTTTGGTGCGCGGCTGATCTCCCTTGCCGAAATAATCTGTCAGCACCGTGGAGGGGCGCTTTGAACGTGTCCCTTTCGACATCCTGGGGGTATCCGGGGGTTGTGTGGTCAGTTTTTGTGAGAATCGGGTAGGTTTTAGCACATTGATTGTTTATTTATTGTCGGCTGGGAACGGAGCTAAGAACTCAAGCATCCATTCAGTCCGTTGTCGCGCATGCGCCCCTCTCCTTCTTTATTTAACCCTCGGGAGGTACACTCAGAATTTATGGACCCTTCTAGCCCACCAGATACACTGATCTAGCATCATCACTATCAGAGGGCATTTATTGCACAAGGGCTCCAGTCAGAGAGAGAAGGATCTCTGACACGTCTGTTACCTATCCATATATTGTGAGTGAGACCTATTTTGAGTTTAAATAATTAGTTTGATTTTTAGGGATGATTTTGGGAGGCCCCACCCTATAAAAAGATCAGAAACGTTATTAATTTGGTCTTCACCATACAGGTGTGTGGAAACACATAATTTAAAGGGGGGTTATGCTGCACTCCACAAAATAAATAAAGTATACAGTTTACCGGTGCTGCTGGTTCAAGGAAGTACCTGTCAGGTATGTTCCAAAGTGATACTCATGAAAGAAGGATCCAGCGCTCCACGGTTTTGAAATAAAGTAAATTTATTGTGCCACACAACGTTTCGACCAATAGGTCTTTCTCAAGTGACTATTGGTCAAAACGTTGTGTGGCACAATAAATTTACTTTATTTAAAAAATGTGGAGCGCTGGATCCTTCTTTCCTGGAAACACATCATGCCACAATCAAAAGTAATTGTTACAGACCGCAGAAAAGTAATTATTGATGCTCATCAGTCTGGAAAGGGTTGCAAAATCATTTCTAAGGATTTCAGGCTCCACCAATCCTCTGTCAGACAGATGGAGAAAGTTCAAGACCACAGTTACTCTACCCCGCAGCGGTCATCCTACCAAAATCTCTCCAAGAACAAACCAGCAAGTCATCCAGGAAGTCACGAAGAACCCCAGAGTAACATTAAAGGATCTGCAGGCCACTCTCGCCCTTGGCTTATGGGATTGTTCATGACTCAACTATCACAAAAATACTGCACAAGAATGGTGTTTAGGAAGGATAGCCAGGAGGAGACCATGGCTCTCTAAAAAAAACATTGCTTCGCCAAAGAGTACATACACAAGACTTCTGGAACAATGTTCTCTGGCCAAACGAGTCAAAAGAAGACCTTTTTGGCCTCAATGAGAAACATTATGTTTGGTGAAAACCAAACACTGCGTTGGAACAGAAGAAACTCATCCCAACCATCAAACATGGTGGTGATTGTGTGATGGTTTGGGGCTGCTTTGCTGCCTCAGGACCTGGATGGCTTGTTATCACAACAATTAATTCTGCATTGTTTCAGAAGATTCTAGATGAAAATGTCAGGCCATCCGTCTGTGAGCTAAAACTGAAGCAAAAGTGGGTCATGCCGCAAGATAATGATCCTAAACATACAAGCAGATCTACAAAAGAATGACTGCAGAAGAAGAAATTAATTTTAGAATGGCCTTGTCAAAGTCCGGACCTAAACCCCATTGAAATGTTGTGGCAGGACCTTAAGTGAGCTGTCCATGGAAGGAAGCCCTCAAATGTCATTGAGTTGAAGCAGTTCTGTAAGGAGGAATGGGACAAAATTCCTCAAAACCGATGTGAGAAACTGACCAGCAGTTACAGGAAACAGTTGAAGTTATTGCTGCTCAAGGGGGCGCCACCAGGTACTGAATCTAAACGTTCACATACTTTTTAACACATGGATATTGAATGTGTAATCATTTGTGGATAAATAAATGTTGAAAACGTATCATGTTTTTGTGCCATTTGTTTGATCAGGTTATCTTTATCTATTATTAGGACTTAGATTAAAATCTAATACATTTTTAGGTTTGAAATATGCAAAATAAAGTATATGAAAATCCAAAGGGGTTCACAAACTTTTCTTGTCACTGTATATATTTTACACTGGAAAATCAGCTGTTGCCATGACACCATAGGTATATCTCTTTGAAGTTTTCCCATTGTACATTATTAAATACCAGTGTAGAAAAATCCCTTATGATTTTTTTTGATAATTTCTTTCGAAATTAACACTTCAGGACAATTGTGCACATCCATATCATACACAGCATTCCTCTATATGGACATTCTAATTTTGTATAAAGAACTGTAATAGTTTTATTAGCACACTGTGGATATAAAAATTGCTGATATATTTTAAATGCTATCACAGAGTCAACATTTCAGTAAGAAATCTTTATCGGGGCCTTAAAGGTCCTTAAATACCAAATTATTTTCACTTTTATATAACACTAGCTGATCTACCCGGCTTTGCCCGGGATTTAATTTTCCCGCTCCTCCCTGTCTCGCCGCTCCCCTCCTCTCTCCACTCCCCCTGTCTCTTTCTCTGCTCCCCCTCTCTCTCTGCTCCCCTCTCTCTCTGCTCCCCCTCTCTCTTTGCTCCCCCCTCTCTCTCCGCTCGGCCTCTCTCTCCGCTCCCCCCTCTCTCCGCTCCCCCCTCTCTCTGCTCCCCCCTCTCTCTGCTCTCCCATATCTCCGCTCTCCCCCCTCTCTCCGCTCTTCCCTCTCTCCGCTCCCACTGTCTCTTTCTCCGCTTCCCCCTCTTTCTCAGATCCCCCTCTCTCTCTCCACTCCCCCCTCTCTCTCTGCTCCCCGTCTCTTTCTCTACTCCCCCCTCTCTTTCTCCGCTCCCCCCTCTCTTTCTCTGCTCCCCCCTCTCTCGCTGCTCCCCCTGTCTCTTTCTCAGCACCCCCTCTCTCTCTCCACTCCCCCTCTCTCCACTCCCCCCTCTCTCTGCTCCCGTCTCTTTCTCCACTCCCCCTCTCTTTCTCTGCTCCCCCCTCTCTCTCCACTCCCCCCTCTCTCTGCTCCCACTGTCTCTTTCTCCGCTCCCCCTCTCTCTCCGCTCCCCCTGTCTCTTTCTCTGCTCCCCCCTCTCTCTCTGCTCCCCCTCTCTCTCTCCACACCCCCTCTCTTTCTCCGCTCCCCCTCTCTCTCTCCACTCCCCCTCTCTTTCTCCGCTCCCCCCTCTCTCTCCGCTCCCCCTGTCTCTTTCTCAGCTCCCCCTTTCTCCGTTCCCTCTGTCTCTGTCTCCGCTCCCCCTCTTTCTCAGCTCCCCCTCTCTTTCTCCACTCCCCCTCTCTTTCTCCGCTCCCCCTCTCTTTCTCTGCTCCCCCCTCTCTCTCTCCGCTCTCCATGTCTCTTTCTCCACTTCCCGAGTCTCTTTCTCCGCTCCCCCTGTCTCTTTCTCCGCTTCCCCTCTCTCCGCTCCTCCTGTCTCTGTCTCCGCTCCCCCCTCTCTTTCTCCGTTCCCCCTCTCTTTCTCCGCTCACCCCTCTCTCTCCGCTCAACCCACTCTCTCTGCTCCCCCCTCTCTCTCCGCTAACCGTGTCTCTTCCTCCGCTCCCCCTGTCTCTTTCCCGCTCCACCCTCTCTCTCTGCTCCCCCTGTCTCTTTCTCCGCTTCCCCCTCTCTCTACGCTCCCCCAGTCTCTGTCTCCGCTCCCCCTCTCTTTCTCTGCTCCCCTTTCTCTTTATCCGCTCCCCACCCTCTCTCCCCGCTTCCCCCTCTCTGTCCGCTCCCCCATCTCTCTCCGCTCCCCCTCTCCCTCTGTTCCACCCCTCTTTCTCCACTCCCTCCTCTCTTTGTCTCTGTCCCCATTCCCCTCTCTGTGTCCCACTTCCCCTCTCTCCCCCATTCTCTTTTTTCTCGGGCATTTCCCCCTTCACTTTAATGCGACCCCCCCGTGCACGTTCCGCCGGCTTACTGGGGGGCCGATCCCCCTCTCTCTCTGCTCACCATGTATCTCTGTGTTCCCCCTCTCTCTGCTCCCCCTGTATCTCTGTGTTCCCCCCTCTCTCCTTCCCCTGTCTTTCGCCGTTCCCACTCTCTTTCTCCTCTCCCCCCTCTCTGTCTCCCACTTCCCCTCTGTCCCCCCTCTCTCTTGTGTCCAGAGTTTCCTCCACTTCACAGTAATGCGGCCCACCGTTCAGTGCGCCTCCCCCCCCCTGTTCAGGTATCCGTTTCCCCCCCCGTTCACAGCTGGGCCCACCCGCCCATTGATAGGCAAGGGGGGTGTGTGGGCGGTGGTGCGCTGTGGAGTGGGGGAGGCGGGAGGGTATTCACAGACACAGGAGTGGTGGCGGCGGTGCTGTGCGCTGCGGGGGAGGGTGGGGTGGCTGGTTCCTGGCGGGGGGTAGCGGCGGTGCGCTGCAGTGGTGGTGGTGATTTGGTTGTCGGTAGCTGCTCCGTGGGGGGGGGTGCGGGAGAGGGAGGCGGGAGGGTGTTCAGAGGCATTGGGGGTGGTGTTGGTGCGCTGCGGGGGTGCTGGCTTCAGGCTCACTGGGGGTGTCAGCGACGGCCATGGGGGCTGGTTCCCGGCTCACTGAGGGTGGCGATGGTGCGCTAAGGGTGGTGTGACTGTCACGCCCTGTGTAGGCGTTGCTGTGATGTTAGCCCACACCGCAGGCTAAGGAGCTGTTGCCGTCCGCCGGCCAATCACAGGGGCACAAACTGACAGACAAACATTTTTTCCCTTATATATATATATATATATATATATATATATATATATAAACAAACATCACAGCTTGCACTCAATGTACTGGTTCATATAGACAGGTGCTAGTCTCAAATAATAGAAAACCAACATTACCATTCTCTCGTCCGGTAAAGAAAGACTGCACTCGGTTCAGTAATCATGAAAAACTGTATTGGGCACCTGAATAGAAAAGATAAGTCACCTAATCCGACGTTTCGGTCCTGGAATAGCACCCCCTTGAGAAAGGTCCTATTCCAGGACCGAAACGTCGGATTGGGTGACTTATCTTTTCTATTCAGATGCCCAATACAGTTTTTCATGATTACTGAACCGAGTGCAGTCTTTCTTTACCGGACGAGAGAATGGTAATGTTGTTTTTATATATATATATATATATATATATATATATATATATATATATATATATATATATATATATACATACATGCATACATACATACATACATACATATATATATATATATACAGTGTTCGACAAATCACCCAAAAATCTACTCGCCCAACCAAAAAATCTACTCGCCACCTAGTCCCGCCCCCAACTCCGCCCCTAGTCCCGCCCCCAACTCCGCCCCTAGTCCCGCCCCCAACCCCGCTTTAAAATAAAATATATAAATAAAATACATTTAATAAATTCCAAGTCAGAACATTCGTTTTTGACAAATTTATTTATTGTATTACATTATACTACAATTAGTCCTTGTTACGTGTGTGTGTGTGTATGTGTGTGTAAATGTCGGATATAGAAATAAAAGCCACAGGTGAATGACTAGTTTCCTGAACCCCTTAACCAGTGTCTGGATGCCCCCGCTTCACAATATCTAAAGCAGCAATCCCACCTGGGATCTTACCTGATCCGCAGTCCCTCAATGTCCAGGTACCCTCATTCCCGCAATGTTATACATTGGAGGGGATGTGTTCCCTACCTGTCTTCTGGGTTAGGGGGGTTCCGATGTCTTCCGTGTGAAGCTTGA